>NC_064619.1:729982576-730309362 GCF_023898315.1 Schistocerca nitens
CTGCATCCCTCGGTCCCTCACATTGACGAATTAACACAGAAGTTGCCACGCAATGAAATACTATGGGTTCTATGACTTCTCCTACTAAATCGAGTTACGTTTCTATGGAAACAAAAGGATTTTCTTTTGGGACACGAGTATCTCCTTTCCGATGCACTATTCCTTCTTTACTGCATCACTC
Organism: Schistocerca nitens; assembly: GCF_023898315.1. Taxonomy (NCBI): domain Eukaryota; kingdom Metazoa; phylum Arthropoda; class Insecta; order Orthoptera; family Acrididae; genus Schistocerca; species Schistocerca nitens. The sequence goes on from NC_064619.1 coordinate 729,982,758, forward strand.
GCTCCCACACATTGACGAATTAACACAGAAATTGCATCGCTATGAAATACTATGGGATCTGTGACATCTCCTTCTAAATCGAGTAACGTTATTATGTAAACGGCAGGATTTTCTTTTAATATACGATTATTTCCTTTCCGTTGCACTATTCCTTTTTACTGCATCCCTCGCTCCCTCACATTGACGAATTAAAATAGTAATTGCGTCGCTGTGAAATAGTATGGGTTCTGTGACATCTCCGTCTAAATCGCGTAACGTTTATATGGAAACGACAGGATTTTCTTTTGGATACGAGTATCTCCTTTGCGATGCACTATTCCTTTTTTACCGCATCCCTCGCTGGCTCACATTGACGAATTAACACAGTAATTGCGTCGCAATGAAATACTATGTGTTCTATGACTACTCCTTCTAAATCGAGTAACGTTTCCGTGGAAACCACAGGATTCTCTTTTGGGATATGAGTATATCCTTTCCGATGCCCTATTCCATCTTTACTGCATCCCTCGCTCCCTCACATTGACGAATTAAAACAGAAATTGCGTCGCTATGTAATACTATGTATTCTATGACATTTTTTCTGTAGGGATACGAGTATCTCCTATCCAATGCACTATTCCTTCTTTACTGCATCCCTCGCTCTCTCGGACTGACGAATTAACACAGAAACTGCGTCGCTATGAAATACTATGGGTTCTATGACATCTCCTTCTAAATCGAGTAACGTTTCTGTGGAAACGAAAGGATTTCCTTTTGGATTACGAGTATCTCCTTTCCGATGCACTATTCCTTCTTTACTGCATCACTCGCTCCCACACATTGACGAATTAACACAGAAATTGCATCGCTATGAAATACTATGGGTTCTATGACATCTCCTTCTAAATCGAGTAACGTTATTATGTAAACGGCAGGATTTTCTTTTAATATACGATTATTTCCTTTCCGTTGCACTATTCCTTTTTACCGCATCCCTCGCTCCCCCACATTGACGAATTAACACAGAAATTCCGTCGCTATGAAATACTATGGGTTCTGTCTCTTTCCTTCTAAATCGAGTAACGTTTCTATGGGAACGCCAGGATTTTCTTTTGGGATACGAGTATCTCCTTTACGATGCACTATTCCATCGTTACTGCATCTCTCGCTCCCTCACACTGAAGAATTAACACAGTAATTGCGTCGCTATGAAATACTATGGGTTCTATGACTTCTCCTTCTAAATCCAGTAACGTGTTTATGGAAACCACAGGATTTTCTTTTAACATACGAGTATTTCCTTTCCGTTGGACTATTCCTTCTTAACTGCATCCCTCGCTCCCTCACATTGATGAATTAACATAGAAATTCCGTCGTTATGAAATACTATGGGTTCTGTCACTTTCCTTCTAAATCGAGTAAAGTTTCTATGGAAACGCCAGGATTTTATTTTGGGATACGAGTATCTCCTTTACGATGCACTATTCCATCGTTACTGCATCTCTCGCTCCCTCACACTGAAGAATTAACACAGTAATTGCGTCGCTATGAAATACTATGGGTTCTATGACTTCTCCTTTTAAATCCAGTAACGTTTTTATGGAAACCACAGGATTTTCTTTTAAGATACGAGTATTTCCTTACCGTTGGACTATTCCTTACTATACTGCTCCCCTCGCTCACTTACATTGACGAATTAACACAGAAATTGGGTCGCTATGAAATACTATGCGACCTAAGACTTCTCCTTCTAAATCGAGTAACGTTTCTATGGAAGCGACGGGATTTTCTTTTGGGATACGAGTATCTCGCTCCCTCACATTGACTAATTAACACAGAAATTGCGTCGCTATGAAATACAATGGGTTCTATGACTTCTCCTTCTTAATCGAGTAACGTTTCAATGGAAACGACAGGATTTTCTTTTGGGATACGACTATCTCCTTTCCGATGCACTATTCCTTCTTTACTTTATCCCTTGCTTCCTTACACTGACGAATTAACACAGAAATTGCGTCACTTAGAAATGCAACGGGTTCTATGACGTCTCCTTCTAAATCGAGTTACGTTTCTATGGAAACAAAAGGATTTTCTTTTGGGACACGAGTATCTCCTTTCCGATGCACTATTCCTTCTTTACTGCATCCCCCGCTCCCTCACATTGACAAATTAACACAAAAATTGCGTCGCCACGAAATACTATGGTTTCTATGACTTCTCCTTCTAAATCGAGTAACGTTTCTATGGACACGACAGGATTTTCTTTTGGGATACGAGTATCTCCTTTCCGATGCACAATTATTTCTTTACTGCACCCCTCGCTCCCTTACATTGTCGAATTAACACAGAAATTGCGTCGCTATGAAATACTATGGGTTCTATGACATCTCCTTCTAAATCCAGTAACGTTTCTATGGAAATGACAGAATTTTCTTTTGGGATACGACTATCTGCTTTCAGATGCACTATTCCTTCTTTACTGCATCCCTCGCTCCCTCACATTGACGAATTAACACTGAAATTGCGTCGTTTGAAATACTATGGGATCTATGACTTCTCCTTCTAAATCTAGGAACGTTTCTATGCAAACGACAGGATTTTCTTTTGGGATACGAGTATCTCCTTTCCGATGCACTATTCCTTCTTTACTGCACTCCTCGCTCGCTCACATTGACGAATTAACACAGAAATTGTTGCGCTATGAAATACTATGTGTTCTATTACATCTCCTTCGAAATCCAGTAACTTTTCTATGGAAACGACAGGAATTTCATTTGGGATACGACTATTTGCTTTCAGATGCACTATTCCGTCATTACTGCATCCCTCGCTCCCTCATTTTGACGAATTAACACAGAAATTGTGTCGCTATGAAATACTATGGGTTCTATGACACCTCCTTCTAAATCGAGTAACGTTTCTGTGGAAACGAAAGGATTTTATTTTGGGATACGAGTATCTCCTTTCCGATGCACTATTTCCTCTTTACTGCATCACTCGCTCACTTACATTGACCAATTAACACAGAAATTGCGTCGCTATGTAATACCATGTATTCTATGACATTTTTCTTTAGGTATACGAGTATCTCCATTCCAATGCACTATTCCTTCTTTACTGCATCCCTCGCACTCTCGGATTGACGAATTAACACAGAAACTGCGTCGCTATGAAATACTATGGGTTCTATGACTTCTCCTCCTAAATTGAGTAACGTTTCTATGGAAACGACAGGATTTTCTTTTGGGATACGATTATCTCCTTTCCGATGCACTATTCCTTCTTTACTGCATCACTCGCTCCGTCACATTGACGAATTAACACAGAAATTGCGTCGCTATGAAATACTATGGGTTCTATGACATCTCCTTCTAAATCGAGTAACGTTTTTATGGGAAAGACAGGATTTTCTTATAAGATACGATTATTTCCTTTCCGTTGCACTATTCCTTTTTACTGCATCCCTCGCTCCCTCACATTGACGGATTAACACAGAAATTCCGTCGCTATGAAATACTACGGGTTCTGTCTCTTTCCTTCTAAATCAAGTAACGTTTCTTTGGAAACGCCAGGATTTTCTTTTGGGATACGAGTATCTCCTTTCCGATGCACTATTCCATCGTTACAGCATCCCTCGCTCCGTCACACTGACGAATTAACACAGAAATTGCGTCGGTATGAAATACTATGGGTTCTATGACTTCTCCTTCTAAATCGAGTAACGTTTCCGTGGAAACCATAGGTTTCTCTTTTGGGATACGAGTATCTCCTTTCCGATGCCCTATTCCTTCCTTACTGCATCCCTCGCTCCCTCACATTGACGAATTAACACAGAAATTGCGTCGCTATGAAATACTATGGGTTCTATGACTTCTCCTTCTAAATCGAGTAAAGTTTCTATGGACACGACAGGATTTTCTTTTGGGATACCGCTATCTCATTTCCGATGCACTATTCCTTCTTTACTTCATCCCTTGCTCCCTCACATTGACGAATTAACACAGAAATTGCGTCGCTATAAAATACTATGTGTTCCATGAATTCTCCATCTAAATCGAGTAACGTTTCTATGGAAACGACAGGTTTTTCTTTTGGGATACGACTATCTGCCTTCTGATGCACTATTCAATCTTTACTGCATCCCTCGCTCCCTCACATTGACGAATTACACAGAAATTGCGTCGCTATGAAATACTATGGGTTCTATGACTTCTCCTTCTAAATCGAGTAACGTTTCCGTGGAAACCACAGGATTCTCTTTTGGGATACGAGTATCTCCTTTCCGATGCCCTATTCCTTCTTTACTGCATCCCTCGCTCCCTCACATTGACGAATTAACACAGAAATTGCGTCGCTGTGAAATACTATGGGTTCTATGACTTCTCCTTCTAAATCGAGTAACGTTTCCGTGGAAACCACAGGATCTTCTTTTGGGATACGAGTATCTCATTTTTGATGCCCTATTCCTTCTTTACTGCATCCCTCGCTCCCTCACATTGACGAATTAACACAGAAATTGCGTCGCTATTAAATACTATGGGTTCTATGACTTCTCCTTCTAAATCGAGTAACGTTTCCGTGGAAACCACAGGATTCTCTTTTGGGATACGAGTATCTCCTTTCCGATGCCCTATTCCTTTTTTACCGCATCCCACGCTGGCTCACATTGACGAATTAACACAGAAATTGCGTCGCAATGAAATACTATTGGTTCTATGACTTCTCCTTCTAAATCGAGTAACGTTTCCGTGGAATCCACAGGATTCTCTTTTGGGATACGAGTATCTCCTTTCCGATGCCCTATTCCTTCTTTACTGCATCCCTCGCTCCCTCACATTGACGAATTAACACAGAATTTTGTCGCTATGAAATACTATGGGTTCTATGGCTTCTCCTTCTAAATCGAGTAAAGTTTCTATGGACACGACAGGATTTTCTTTTGGGATACCGCTATCTCATTTCCGATGCACTATTCCTCCTTTACTGCATCCCTCGCTCCCTCACATTGACGAATTAACACAGAAATTGCGTCGCTATGAAATACTATGTGTTCCATGATTTCTCCTTCTAAATCGAGTAACGTTTCCATGGAAACGACAGGATTTACTTTTGGGATACGAGTATCTCCTTTCCGATGCACTATTCCATCTTTACTGCATCCCCCGCTCCCTCACACTGAGGAATTAACACAGAAATTGCGTCGCTATGAAATACTATGTGTTCCATGATTTCTCCTTCTAAATCGAGTAACGTTTCCATGGAAACGACAGGATTTACTTTTGGGATACGAGTATCTCCTTTCCGATGCACTATTCCATCTTTACTGCATCCCCCGCTCCCTCACACTGAGGAATTAACACAGAAATTGCGTCGCTATGAAATACTATGGGTTCTATTACTTCTCCTTCTAAATCGAGTAACGTTTCTATGGAAACGACAGGATTTTCTTTTGGGATACGATTATCTCCTTTCCGATGCACTATTCCTTCTTTACTGCATCACTCGCTCCGTCACATTGACGAATTCACACAGAAATTGCGTCGCTATGAAATACTATGGGTTCTATGACATCTCCTTCTAAATCGAGTAACGTTTTTATGGGAAAGACAGGATTTTCTTGTAAGATACGATTATTTCCTTTCCGTTGCACTATTCCTTTTTACTGCATCCCTCGCTCCCTCACATTGACGGATTAACACAGAAATTCCGTCGCTATGAAATACTACGGGTTCTGTCTCATTCCTTCTAAATCAAGTAACGTTTCTTTGGAAACGCCAGGATTTTCTTTTGGGATACGAGTATCTCCTTTCCGATGCACTATTCCATCGTTACAGCATCCCTCGCTCCGTCACACTGACGAATTAACACAGAAATTGCGTCGGTATGAAATACTATGGGTTCTATGAATTCTCCTTCTAAATCGAGTAACGTTTCCGTGGAAACCATAGGTTTCTCTTTTGGGATACGAGTATCTCCTTTCCGATGCCCTATTCCTTCCTTACTGCATCCCTCGCTCCCTCACATTGACGAATTAACACAGAAATTGCGTCGCTATAAAATACTATGTGTTCCATGAATTCTCCTTCTAATTCGAGTAACGTTTCCATGGAAGCGACAGGATTTACTTTTGGGATACGAGTATCTCCTTTCCGATGCACTTTTCCATCTTTACTGCATCCCCCGCTCCCTCACACTGAGGAATTAACACAGAAATTGCGTCGCTATGAAATACTATGGGTTCTATGACTTCTCCATCTAAATCGAGTAACGTTTCTATGGAAACGACAGGATTTTCTTTTGGGATACGACTATCTGCTTTCCGATGCACTATTCAATCTTTACTGCATCCCTCGCTCCCTCACATTGACGAATTACACAGAAATTGCGTCGCTATGAAATACTATGGGTTCTATGACTTCTCCTTCTAAATCGAGTAACGTTTCCGTGGAAACCACAGGATTCTCTTTTGGGATACGAGTATCTCCTTTCCGATGCCCTATTCCTTCTTTACTGCATCCCTCGCTCCCTCACATTGACGAATTAACACAGAAATTGCGTCGCTATGAAATACTATGGGTTCTATGACTTCTCCTTCTAAATCGAGTAACGTTTCCGTGGAAACCACAGGATCCTCTTTTGGGATACGAGTATCTCATTTTTGATGCCCTATTCCTTCTTTACTGCATCCCTCGCTCCCTCACATTGACGAATTAACACAGAAATTGCGTCGCTATTAAATACTATGGGTTCTATGACTTCTCCTTCTAAATCGAGTAACGTTTCCGTGGAAACCACAGGATTCTCTTTTGGGATACGAGTATCTCCTTTCCGATGCCCTATTCCTTTTTTACCGCATCCCACGCTGGCTCACATTGACGAATTAACACAGAAATTGCGTCGCAATGAAATACTATTGGTTCTATGACTTCTCCTTCTAAATCGAGTAACGTTTCCGTGGAATCCACAGGATTCTCTTTTGGGATACGAGTATCTCCTTTCCGATGCCCTATTCCTTCTTTACTGCATCCCTCGCTCCCTCACATTGACGAATTAACACAGAAATTGCGTCGCTATGAAATACTATGGGTTCTATGGCTTCTCCTTCTAAATCGAGTAAACTTTCTATGGACACGACAGCATTTTCTTTTGGGATACCGCTATCTCATTTCCGATGCACTATTCCTCCTTTACTGCATCCCTCGCTCCCTCACATTGACGAATTAACACAGAAATTGCGTCGCTATGAAATACTATGTGTTCCATGATTTCTCCTTCTAAATCGAGTAACGTTTCCATGGAAACGACAGGATTTACTTTTGGGATACGAGTATCTCCTTTCCGATGCACTATTCCATCTTTACTGCATCCCCCGCTCCCTCACACTGAGGAATTAACACAGAAATTGCGTCGCTATGAAATACTATGGGTTCTATTACTTCTCCTTCTAAATCGAGTAACGTTTCTATGGAAACGACAGGATTTTCTTTTGGGATACGACTATCTGCTTTCCGATGCACTATTCAATCTTTACTGCATCCCTCGCTCCCTCACATTGACGAATTAACACAGAAATTGCGTCGCTATGAAATACTATAGGTTCTATGATTTCTCCTTCTAAATCGAGTAACGTTTCCGTGGAATCCACAGGATTCTCTTTTGGGATACGAGTATCTCCTTTCCGATGCCATTTTCCTTCTTTACTGCGTCCCTTGCTCCCTCACATTGACTAATTAACACAGAAATTGCGTTGCTATTAAATACTATGGGTTCTATGACTTCTCCTTCTAAATCGAGTAAAGTTTCTATGGACACGACAGGATTTTCTTTTGGGATACCGCTATCTCATTTCCGATTCACTATTCCTTCTTTACTGCATCCCTCGCTCCCTCACATTGACGAATTAACACAGAAATTACGTCGCTATGAAATACTATGTGTTCCATGATGTCTCCTTCTAAATCGAGTAACGTTTCCATGGAAACGACAGGATTTACTTTTGGGATACGAGTATCTCCTTTCCGATGCACTATTCCATCTTTACTGCATCCCCCGCTCCCTCACACTGAGGAATTAACACAGAAATTGCGTCTCTATGAAATACTATTGGTTCTATGACTTCTCCTTCTAAATCGAGTAACGTTTCTATCGAAACGACAGGATTTTCTTTTGTGATACGACTATCTGCTTTCCGATGAACTATTCAATCTTTACTGCATCCCTCGCTCCCTCACACTGACGAATTAACATAGAAATTGCGTCGCTATGAAATACTATGGGTTCTATGACTTCTCCTTCTAAATCGAGTCAAGTTTTTATGGACACGACAGGATTTTCTTTTGGGATACAACTATCTCATATCCGATGCACTATTCCTTCTTTAGTGCATCCCTCGCTCCCTCACATTGACGAATTAACACAGAAATTGCGTCGCTATGAAATACTATGTGTTCCATGATGTCTCCTTCTAAATCGAGTAACGTTTCCATGGAAACGACAGGATTCTCTTTTGGGATACGAGTATCTCCTTTCCGATGCCCTATTCCTTTTTTACCGCATCCCACGCTGGCTCACATTGACGAATTAACACAGAAATTGCGTCGCAATGAAATACTATTGGTTCTATGACTTCTCCTTCTAAATCGAGTAACGTTTCCGTGGAATCCACAGGATTCTCTTTTGGGATACGAGTATCTCCTTTCCGATGCCCTATTCCTTCTTTACTGCATCCCTCGCTCCCTCACATTGACGAATTAACACAGAAATTGCGTCGCTATGAAATACTATGGGTTCTATGGCTTCTCCTTCTAAATCGAGTAAAGTTTCTATGGACACGACAGGATTTTCTTTTGGGATACCGCTATCTCATTTCCGATGCACTATTCCTCCTTTACTGCATCCCTCGCTCCCTCACATTGACGAATTAACACAGAAATTGCGTCGCTATGAAATACTATGTGTTCCATGATTTCTCCTTCTAAATCGAGTAACGTTTCCATGGAAACGACAGGATTTACTTTTGGGATACGAGTATCTCCTTTCCGATGCACTATTCCATCTTTACTGCATCCCCCGCTCCCTCACACTGAGGAATTAACACAGAAATTGCGTCGCTATGAAATACTATGGGTTCTATTACTTCTCCTTCTAAATCGAGTAACGTTTCTATGGAAACGACAGGATTTTCTTTTGGGATACGACTATCTGCTTTCCGATGCACTATTCAATCTTTACTGCATCCCTCGCTCCCTCACATTGACGAATTAACACAGAAATTGCGTCGCTATGAAATACTATAGGTTCTATGACTTCTCCTTCTAAATCGAGTAACGTTTCCGTGGAATCCACAGGATTCTCTTTTGGGATACGAGTATCTCCTTTCCGATGCCATTTTCCTTCTTTACTGCATCCCTCGCTCCCTCACATTGACGAATTAACACAGAAATTGCGTCGCTATGAAATACTATGTGTTCCATGATGTCTCCTTCTAAATCGAGTAACGTTTCCATGGAAACGACAGGATTTACTTTTGGGATACGAGTATCTCCTTTCCGATGCACTATTCCATCTTTACTGCATCCCCCGCTCCCTCACACTGAGGAATTAACACAGAAATTGCGTCTCTATGAAATACTATTGGTTCTATGACTTCTCCTTCTAAATCGAGTAACGTTTCTATGGAAACGACAGGATTTTCTTTTGGGATACGACTATCTGCTTTCCGATGCACTATTCCATCTTTACTGCATCCCTCGCTCCCTCACATTGACGAATTAACACAGAAATTGAGTCGCTATGAAATACTATGCGACCTATGACTTCTCCTTCCAAATCGAGTAACGTTTCTATGGAAGCGACGGGATTTTCTTTTGGGATACGAGTATCTCGCTCCCTCACATTGACTAATTAACACAGAAATTGCGTCGCTATGAAATACAATGGGTTCTATGACTTCTCCTTCTAAATCGAGTAACGTTTCTATGGAAACGACAGGATTTTCTTTTGGGATACGACTATCTCCTTTCCGATGCACTATTCCTTCTTTACTTTATCCCTTGCTCCCTCACACTGACGAATTAACACAGAAATTGCATCGCTTAGAAATGTAACGGGTTCTATGACTTCTCCTTCTAAATCGAGTAACGTTTCTGTGGAAACGTCAGGATTTTCTTTTAAGATACGATTATTTCCTTTCCGTTGCACTATTCCTTTTTACTGCATCCCTCGCTCCCTCACATTGACGAATTAACACAGAAATTCCGTCGCTATGAAATACTACGGGTTCAGTCTCTTTCCTTCTAAATCAAGTAACGTTTCTATGGAAACGCCAGGATTTTCTTTTGGGATACGAGTATCTCCTTTCCGATGCACTATTCCATCGTTACAGCATCCCTCGCTCCCTCACACTGACGAATTAACACATAAATTGCGTCGGTATGAAATACTATGGGTTCTATGACTTCTCCTTCTAATTCGAGTAACGTTTCCGTGGAAACCATAGGTTTCTCTTTTGGGATACGAGTATCTCCTTTCCGATGCCCTATTCCTTCTTTACTGCATCCCTCGCTCCCTCACATTGACGAATTAACACAGAAATTGCGTCGCAATGAAATACTATGGGTTCTATGACTTCTCCTTCTTAATCGAGTAACGTTTCCGTGGAAACCACAGGATTCTCTTTTGGGATACGAGTATCTCCTTTCCGATGCCCTATTCCTTCTTTACTGCATCCCTCGCTCCCTCAAATTGACGAATTAAAACAGAAATTGCGTCGCTGTGAAATACTATGGGTTCTGTGACATCTCCGTCTAAATCGCGTAACGTTTATATGGAAGCGACAGGGTTTTCTTTTGGATACGAGTATCTCCTTTGCGACGCACTATTCCTTTTTTACCGCATCCCTCGCTGGCTCACATTGACGAATTAACACAGAAATTGCGTCGCAATGAAATACTATGGGTTCTATGACTTCTCCTTCTAAATCGAGTAACGTTTCCGTGGAAACCATAGGTTTCTCTTTTGGGATATGAGTATCTCCTTTCCGATGCCCTATTCCTTCTTTACTGCATCCCTCGCTCCCTCACATTGACGAATTAACACAGAAATTGCGTCGCTATGAAATACTATGGGTTCTATGACTTCTCCTTCTAAATCGAGTAAAGTTTCTATGGACACGACAGGATTTTCTTTTGGGATACCGCTATCTCATTTCCGATGCACTATTCCTCCTTTACTGCATCCCTCGCTCCCTCACATTGACGAATTAACACAGAAATTGCGTCGCTATGAAATACTATGTGTTCCATGATTTCTCCTTCTAAATCGAGTAACGTTTCCACGGAAACGACAGGATTTACTTTTGGGATACGAGTATCTCCTTTCCGATGCACTATTCCATTTTTACTGCATCCCCCCTCCCTCACACTGAGGAATTAACACAGAAATTGCGTCGCTATGAAATACTATGGGTTCTATTACTTCTCCTTCTAAATCGAGTAACGTTTCTATGGAAACGACAGGATTTTCTTTTGGGATACGACTATCTGCTTTCCGATGCACTATTCCATCTTTACTGCATCCCTCGCTCCCTCACATTGACGAATTACACAGAAATTGCGTCGCTATGAAATACTATGGGTTCTATGACTTCTCCTTCTAAATCGAGTAACGTTTCCGTGGAAACCACAGGATTCTCTTTTGGGTTACGAGTATCTCCTTTCCGATGCCCTATTCCTTCTTTACTGCATCCCTCGCTCCCTCACATTGACGAATTAACACAGACATTGCGTCGCTATGAAATACTATGCGTTCCGTGATTTCTCCTTCTAAATCGAGTAACGTTTCCATGGAAACGACAGGATTTACTTTTGGGATACGAGTATCTCCTTTCCGATGCACTATTCCTTCTTTCCTGCATCCCCCGCTCCCTCACACTGAGGAATTAACACAGAAAATGCGTCGCTATGAAATACTATGTGTTCCATGAATTCTCCTTCTAATTCGAGTAACGTTTCCATGGAAACGACAGGATTTACTTTTCGGATACGAGTATCTCCTTTCCGATGCACTATTCCATCTTTACTGCATCACCCGCTCCCTCACACTGAGGAATTAACACAGAAATTGCGTCGCTATGAAATACTATGGGTTCTATGACATCTCCTTCTAAATCGAGTAACGTTTCTATGGAAACGACAGGATTTTCTTTTGGGATACGACTATCTGCTTTCCGATGCACTATTCCATCTTTACTGCATCCCTCGCTCCCTCACATTGACGAATTAACACAGAAATTGAGTCGCTATGAAATACTATGCGACCTATGACTTCTCCTTCCAAATCGAGTAATGTTTCTATGGAAGCGACGGGATTTTCTTTTGGGATACGAGTATCTCGCTCCCTCACATTGACTAATTAAACAAGAAATTGCGTCGCTATGAAATACAATGGGTTCTATGACTTCTCCTTCTAAATCGAGTAACGTTTCTATGGAAACGACAGGATTTTCTTTTGGGATACGACTATCTCCTTTCCGATGCACTATTCCTTCTTTACTTTATCCCTTGCTCCCTCACACTGACGAATTAACACAGAAATTGCATCGCTTAGAAATGCAACGGGTTCTATGACTTCTCCTTCTAAATCGAGTAACGTTTCTATGGAAACGTCAAGATTTTCTTTTAAGATACGATTATTTCCTTTCCGTAGCACTATTCCTTTTTACTGCATCCCTCGCTCCCTCACATTGACGAATTAACACAGAAATTCCGTCGCTATGAAATACTACGGGTTCTGTCTCTTTCCTTCTAAATCAAGTAACGTTTCTATGGAAACGCCAGGATTTTCTTTTGGGATACGAGTATCTCCTTTGCGACGCACTATTCCTTTTTTACCGCATCCCTCGCTGGCTCACATTTACGAATTAACACAGAAATTGCGTCGCAATGAAATACTATGGGTTCTATGACTTCTCCTTCTAAATCGAGTAACGTTTCCGTGGATACCACAGGATTCTCTTTTGGGATACGAGTATCTCCTTTCCGATGCCCTGTTCCCTCTTTACTGCATCCCTCGCTCCCTCACATTGACGAATTAACACAGAAATTGCCTCGCAATGAAATACTATGGGTTCTATGACTTCTCCTTCTAAATCGAGTAAAGTTTCTATGGACACGACAGGATTTTCTTTTGGGATACCGCTAACTCATTTCCGATGCACTATTCCTCCTTTACTGCATCCCTTGCTCCCTCACATTGACGAATTAACACAGAAATTGCGTCGCTATGAAATACTATGTGTTCCATGAATTCTCCTTCTAATTCGAGTAACGTTTCCATGGAAACGACAGGATTTACTTTTCGGATACGAGTATCTCCTTTCCGATGCACTATTCCATCTTTACTGCATCACCCGCTCCCTCACACTGAGGAATTAACACAGAAATTGCGTCGCTATGAAATACTATGGGTTCTATGACTTCTCCTTCTAAATCGAGTAACGTTTCTATGGAAACGACAGGATTTTCTTTTGGGATACGACTATCTGCTTTCCGATGCACTATTCAATCTTTACTGCATCCCTCGCTCCCTCACATTGACGAATTACACAGAAATTGCGTCGCTATGAAATACTATGGGTTCTATGACTTCTCCTTCTAAATCGAGTAACGTTTCCGTGGAAACCACAGGATTCTCTTTTGGGTTACGAGTATCTCCTTTCCGATGCCCTATTCCTTCTTTACTGCATCCCTCGCTCCCTCACATTGACGAATTAACACAGAAATTGCGTCGCTATGAAATACTATGCGTTCCGTGATTTCTCCTTCTAAATCGAGTAACGTTTCCATGGAAACGACAGGATTTACTTTTGGGATACGAGTATCTCCTTTCCGATGCACTATTCCATCTTTACTGCATCCCCCGGTCCCACACACTGAGGAATTAACACAGAAATTGCGTCGCTATGAAATACTATGGGTTCTATGACTTCTCCTTCTAAATCGAGTAACGTTTCTATGGAAACGACAGGATTTTCTTTTGGGATACGACTATCTGCTTTCCGATGCACTATTCAATCTTTACTGCATCCCTCACATTGACGAATTAACACAGAAATTGCGTCGCTATTAAATACTATGGGTTCTATGACTTCTCCTTCTAAATCGAGTAAAGTTTCTATACACACGACAGGATTTTCTTTTGGGATACCGCTATCTCATTTCCGATGCACTATTCCTTCTTTACTGAATCCCTCGCTCCCTCACATTGACGAATTAACACAGAAATTGCGTCGCTATGAAATACTATGTGTTCCATGATGTCTCCTTCTAAATCGAGTAACGTTTCCATGGAAACGACAGGACTTACTTTTGGGATACGAGTATCTCCTTTCCGATGCACTATTCCATCTTTACTGCATCCCCCGCTCCTTCACACTGAGGAATTAACACAGAAATTGCGTCGCTATGAAATACTATGGGTTCTATGACTTCTCCTTCTAAATCGAGTAACGTTTCTATGGAAACGACAGGATTTTCTTTTGGGATACGACTATCTGCTTTCCGATGCACTATTCAATCTTTACTGCATCCCTCGCTCACTCACATTGACGAATTAACACAGAAATTGCGTCGCTATGAAATACTATGGGTTCTATGACTTCTCCTTCTAAATCGAGTAAAGTTTCTATGGACACGTCAGGATTTTCTTTTGGGATACCACTATCTCATATCCTATGCACTATTCCTTCTTTAGTGCATCCCTCGCTCCCTCACATTGACGAATTAACACAGAACTTGCGTCGATATGAAACACTATGTGTTCCATGATTTCTCCTTCTAAATCGAGTAACGTTTCCATGGAAACGACACAATTTACTTTTGGGATACGAGTATCTCCTTTCCGATGCACTATTCCTTCTTTACTGCATCCCCCGGTCCCTCACACTGAGGAATTAACACAGAAAATGCGTCGCTATGAAATACTATGGGTTCTGTGACTTCTCCTTCTAAATCGAGTAACGTTTCTATGGAAACGACAGGATTTTCTTTTGGGATACGACTATCTGCTTTCCGATGCACTATTCCATCTTTACTGCATTCCTCGCTCCCTCACATTGACGAATTAACACAGAAATTGAGTCGCTATGAAATACTATGCGACCTATGACTTCTCGTTCCAAATCGAGTAACGTTTCTATGGAAGCGACGGGATTTTCTTTTGGGATACGAGTATCTCGCTCCCTCACATTGATTAATTAACACAGAAATTGCGTCGCTATGAAATACAATGGGTTCTATGACTTCTCCTTCTAAATCGAGTAACGTTTCTATGGAAACGACAGGATTTTCTTTTGGGATACGACTATCTGCTTTCCGATGCACTATTCCATCTTTACTGCATTCCTCGCTCCCTCACATTGACGAATTAACACAGAAATTGTGTCGCTAGGAAATACTATGGGTTCTATGACTCCTCCTTCTAAATCGAGTAAAGTTTCTATGGAAACGAAAGGATTTCCTTTTGCGATACGAGTATCTCCTTTCCGATGCAGAATTCCTTCTTTACTGCATTCCTCGCTCCCTCACATTGACGAATTAACACAGAAATTGCGTCGCTATGAAATACTATGGGTTCTATGACTTCTCCTTCTAAATCGAGTAAAGTTTCTATGGACACGACAGGATTTTCTTTTGGGATACCGCTATCTTATTTCCGATGCACTATTCCTTCTTTACTGCATCCCTCGCTCCCTCACATTGACGAATTAACACAGAAATTGCGTCGCTATGAAATACTATGTGTTCCATGATTTCTCCTTCTAAATCGAGTAACGTTTCCGTGGAAACGACAGGATTTACTTTTGGGATACGAGTATCTCCTTTCCGATGCACTATTCATTCTTTACTGCATCCCTCGCTCCCTCACATTGACGAATTAACACAGAAATTGAGTCGCTATAAAATACTATGCGACCTATGACTTCTCCTTCCAAATCGAGTAACGTTTCTATGGAAGCGACGGGATTTTCTTTTGGGTTACGAGTATCTCGCTCCCTCACATTGACTAATTAACACAGAAATTGCGTCGCTATGAAATACAATGGGTTCTATGACTTCTCCTTCTAAATCTAGTAACGTTTGTATGGAAACGTCAGGATTTTCGTTTGGGATACGAGAATCTCCTTTCTGATGCACAATTATTTCTTTACTGCACCCCTCGCTCCCTAACACTGTCGATTTAACACAGAAATTGCGTCGCAATGAAATACTATGTGTTCTATGACATCTCCTTCGAAATCCAGTAACCTTTCTATGGAAACGACAGGAATTTCATTTGGGATACGACTATTTGCTTTCAGGTGCACTTTTCCATCATTACTGCATCCCTCGCTCCCTTATTTTCACGAATTATCACAGAAATTGTGTCGCTAGGAAATACTATGGGTTCTATGACATCTCCTTCTAAATCGAGTAACGTTTTTATGGAAACGACAGGACTTTCTTTTAAGATACGATTATTTCCTTTCCGTTGCACTATTCCTTTTTACTGCATCCCTCGCTCCCTCACATTGACGAATTAACACAGAAATTGCGTCGCTATGAAATACTATGGGTTCTATGACTTCTCCTTCTAAATCGAGTAACGTTTCCGTGGAAACCACAGGATTCTCTTTTGGGATACGAGTATCTCCTTTCCGATGCCCTATTCCTTCTTTACTGCATACCTCGCTCCCTCACATTGACGAATTAACACAGAAATTGCGTCGCTATGAAATACTATGGGTTCTATGACTTCTCCTTCTAAATCGAGTAACGTTTCCGTGGAAACCACAGGATTCTCTTTTGGGATACGAGTATCTCCGTTTTGATGCCCTATTCCTGCTTTACTGCATCCCTCGCTCCCTCAAATTGACGAATTAAAACAGAAATTGCGTCGCTGTGAAATACTATGGGTTCTGTGACATCTCCGTCTAAATCGCGTAACGTTTATATGGAAACGACAGGATTTTCTTCTGGATACGAGTATCTCCTTTGCGATGCACTATTCCTTTTTTACCGCATCCCACGCTGGCTCACATTGACGAATTAACACAGAAATTGCGTCGCAATGAAATACTATGGGTTCTATGACTTCTCCTTCTAAATCGAGTAACGTTTCTATGGAAACGACAGGATGTTCTTATGGGATACGACTAACTGCTTTCCGATGCACTATTCCATCATTACTGCATCCCTCGCTCCCCCACATTGACGAATTAACACAGAAATTGAGTCGCTATGAAATACTATGCGACCTATGACTTCTCCTTCCAAATCGAGTAACGTTTCTATGGAAGCGACGGGATTTTCTTTTGGGATACGAGTATATCGCTCCCTCACATTGACTAATTAACACAGAAATTGCGTCGCAATGATATACAATGGGTTCTATGACTTCTCCTTCTATATCGAGTAACGTTTCTATGGAAACGACAGGATTTTCTTTTGGGATACGACTATCTCCTTTCCGATGCAATATTCCTTCTTTACTTTATCCCTTACTCCCTCACACTGACGAATTAACACAGAAATTGCATCGCTTAGAAATGCAACGGGTTCTATGACTTCTCCTTCTAAATCGAGTAACGTTTCTATGGAAACGTCAGGATTTTCTTTTGGGATACGAGAATCACCTTTCTGATGCACAATTATTTCTTTACTGCACCCCTCGCTCCCTAACATTGTGAAATACTATGCGTTCTGTGACTTCTCCTTCTAAATCGAAAAACGTTTCTATGGAATCGAAAAGATTTTCTTTTGGAATACGAGTATCTCCTTTCCGCTGACCTATTCCTTCTATACTTTATCCCTTGCTCCCTCTCACTGACGAATTAACACAGAAATTGCGTCGCTTAGAAATGCAACGGATTCCATGACTTCTCCTTCTAAATCGAGTAACGTTTCTATGGAAAGGCCAGGATTTCCTTTTGGGATACGAGTATCTCCTTTCCGATGCACTATTCCTTCTTTACTGCATCCCTCGCTCCCACACATTGACGAATTAAAACAGAAATTGCGTCGCTGTGAAATACTATGGGTTCTGTGACATTTCTTTCTAAATCGAGTAACGTTTATATGGAAACGACAGGATTTTCTTTTGGGATACGAGTATCTCCTTTCTGATGCACAATAATTTCTTTACTGCACCCCTCGCTCCCTAACTTTGTCGAATTAACACAGAAATTGCATCGTCACGAAATACTATGGTTTCTATGACTTCTCCTTCGAAATCCAGTAACCTTTCTATGGAAACGAAAGGAATTTCATTTGGGATACGACTATTAGCTTTCAGATGCACTATTCCATCTTTACTGCATCCCTCGCTCCCTCACATTGACTAACTAACACAGAAATTGCGTCGCTATGAAATACAATGGGTTCTATGACTTCTCCTTCTAAATCGAGTAACGTTTCTATGGAAACGACAGTATTTTCTTTTGGGATACGACTATATCCTTTCCGATGCACTATTCCTTCTTCACTTTATCCCTTGCTCCCTCACACTGACGAATTAACACAGAAATTGCGTCACTTAGAAATGCAACGGGTTCTATGACTTCTCCTTCTAAATCGAGTAACGTTTCTAGGGAAACGACAGGATTTTCTTTTGGGATACGACTATCTCCTTTCCGATCCACTATTCCTTCTTTACTGCATCCCTAGCTCCCTCACATTGACAAATTAACACAAAAACTGCGTCGCCACGAAATACTATGGTTTCTATGACTTCTCCTTCTAAATCGAGTAACGTTTCTATGGGCACGACAGGATTTTCTTTTGGGATACGAGTATCTCCTTTCCGATGCACAATTATTTCTTTACTGCACCACTCGCTCCCTTACATTGTCGAATTAACACAGAAATTGCGTGGCTATGAAATACTATGGGTTCTATGACATCTCCTTCTAAATCCAGTAACGTTTCTAAGGAAATGACAGGATTTTCTTTTGGGATACGAGTATTTCCTTTCCGAGCCACTATTCCTTATGTACTGCATCACTCGCTCCCTCACATTAACGAATTAAAACAGAAATTGCGTCTCTATGAAATACTATGGCTTCTATGACTTTTCCTTCTAAATCGAGTAACGTTTCTATAGAAACGACAGTATTTTCTTTTGGGATACGAGTATCTCCTTTCCGATGCACTATTCCTTCTTTACTGCATCCCTCGCTCGCTCACATTGACGAATTAACCCAGAAATTGTGTCGCTATGAAATACTATGTGTTCTATGACATCTCCTTCGAAATCCAGTAATCTTTCTATGGAAACGATAGGAATTTCATTTGGGATACGACTATTTGCTTTCAGATGCACTATTCCGTCATTACTGCATCCCTCGCTCCCTCACATTGACGAATTAACACAGAAATTCCGTCGCTATGAAATACTACGGGTTCTGTCTCTTTCCTTCTAAATCAAGTAACGTTTCTATGGAAACGCCAGGATTTTCTTTTGGGATACGAGTATCTCCTTTCCGATGCACTATTCCATCGTTACACCATCCCTCGCTCCCTCACACTGACGAATTAACACAGAAATTGCGTCGGTATGAAATACTATGGGTTCTATGACTTCTCCTTCTAAATCGAGTAACGTTTCCGTGGAAACCATAGGTTTCTCTTTTGGGATACGAGTATCTCCTTTCCGATGCCCTATTCCTTCTTTACTGCATTCCTCGCTCCCTCACATTGACGAATTAACACAGAAATAGCGTCGCTATGAAATACTATGTGTTCTATGACTTCTCCTTCTAAATCGAGTAACGTTTCCGTTGAAACCACAGGATTCTCTTTTGGGATACGAGTGTCTCCTTTCCGATGCCCTATTCCTTCTTTACTGCATCCCTCGCTCCCTCAAATTGACGAATTGAAACAGAAATTGCGTCGCTGTGAAATACTATGGGTTCTGTCACATCTCCATCTAAATCGCGTAACGTTTATATGGAAACAACAGGATTTTCTTTTGGATACGAGTATCTCCTTTGCGATGCACTATTCCTTCTTTACCGCATTCCTCGCTGGCTCACATTGACGAATTAACACAGAAATTGCGTCGCAATGAAATACTATGGGTTCTATGACTTCTCCTTCTAAATCGAGTAACGTTTCCGTGGATACCACAGGATTCTCTATTGGGATACGAGTATCTCCTTTCCGATGCCCTATTCCTTCTTTACTGCATTCCTCGCTCCCTCACATTGACGAATTAACACAGAAATTGCATCGCTACGAAATACTATGGGTTCTATGACTTCTCCTTCTAAATCGAGTAAAGTTTCTATCGACACGACAGGATTTTCTTTTGGGATACCGCTATCTCATTTCCGATGCACTATTCCTTCTTTACTGCATCCCTCGCTCCCTCACATTGACGAATTAACACAGAAATTGCGTCGCTATGAAGTACTATGTGTTCCATGATTTCTCCTTCTAAATCGAGTAACGTTTCCGTGGAAACGACAGGATTTACTTTTGGGATACGAGTATCTCCTGTCCGATGCACTATTCAATCTTTACTGCATCCCTCGCTCCCTCACTTTGACGAATTAACACAGAAATTGAGTCGCTATAAAATACTATGCGACCTATGACTTTTCCTTCCAAATCGAGTAACGTTTCTATGGAAGCGACGGGATTTTCTTTTGGGTTACGAGTATCTCGCTCCCTCACATTGACTAATTAACACAGAAATTGCGTCGCTATGAAATACAATGGGTTCTATGACTTCTCCTTCTAAATCTAGTAACGTTTGTATGGAAACGTCAGGATTTTCGTTTGGGATACGAGAATCTCCTTTCTGATGCACAATTATTTCTTTACTGCACCCCTCGCTCCCTAACACTGTCGATTTAACACAGAAATTGCGTCGCAATGAAATACTATGTGTTCTATGACATCTCCTTCGAAATCCAGTAACCTTTCTATGGAAACGACAGGAATTTCATTTGGGATACGACTATTTGCTTTCAGGTGCACTTTTCCATCATTACTGCATCCCTCGCTCCCTTATTTTCACGAATTATCACAGAAATTGTGTCGCTAGGAAATACTATGGGTTCTATGACATCTCCTTCTAAATCGAGTAACGTTTTTATGGAAACGACAGGACTTTCTTTTAAGATACGATTATTTCCTTTCCGTTGCACTATTCCTTTTTACTGCATCCCTCGCTCCCTCACATTGACGAATTAACACAGAAATTGCGTCGCTATGAAATACTATGGGTTCTATGACTTCTCCTTCTAAATCGAGTAACGTTTCCGTGGAAACCACAGGATTCTCTTTTGGGATACGAGTATCTCCTTTCCGATGCCCTATTCCTTCTTTACTGCATACCTCGCTCCCTCACATTGACGAATTAACACAGAAATTGCGTCGCTATGAAATACTATGGGTTCTATGACTTCTCCTTCTAAATCGAGTAACGTTTCCGTGGAAACCACAGGATTCTCTTTTGGGATACGAGTATCTCCGTTTTGATGCCCTATTCCTGCTTTACTGCATCCCTCGCTCCCTCAAATTGACGAATTAAAACAGAAATTGCGTCGCTGTGAAATACTATGGGTTCTGTGACATCTCCGTCTAAATCGCGTAACGTTTATATGGAAACGACAGGATTTTCTTCTGGATACGAGTATCTCCTTTGCGATGCACTATTCCTTTTTTACCGCATCCCACGCTGGCTCACATTGACGAATTAACACAGAAATTGCGTCGCAATGAAATACTATGGGTTCTATGACTTCTCCTTCTAAATCGAGTAACGTTTCTATGGAAACGACAGGATGTTCTTATGGGATACGACTAACTGCTTTCCGATGCACTATTCCATCATTACTGCATCCCTCGCTCCCCCACATTGACGAATTAACACAGAAATTGAGTCGCTATGAAATACTATGCGACCTATGACTTCTCCTTCCAAATCGAGTAACGTTTCTATGGAAGCGACGGGATTTTCTTTTGGGATACGAGTATATCGCTCCCTCACATTGACTAATTAACACAGAAATTGCGTCGCAATGATATACAATGGGTTCTATGACTTCTCCTTCTATATCGAGTAACGTTTCTATGGAAACGACAGGATTTTCTTTTGGGATACGACTATCTCCTTTCCGATGCAATATTCCTTCTTTACTTTATCCCTTACTCCCTCACACTGACGAATTAACACAGAAATTGCATCGCTTAGAAATGCAACGGGTTCTATGACTTCTCCTTCTAAATCGAGTAACGTTTCTATGGAAACGTCAGGATTTTCTTTTGGGATACGAGAATCACCTTTCTGATGCACAATTATTTCTTTACTGCACCCCTCGCTCCCTAACATTGTGAAATACTATGCGTTCTGTGACTTCTCCTTCTAAATCGAAAAACGTTTCTATGGAATCGAAAAGATTTTCTTTTGGAATACGAGTATCTCCTTTCCGCTGACCTATTCCTTCTATACTTTATCCCTTGCTCCCTCTCACTGACGAATTAACACAGAAATTGCGTCGCTTAGAAATGCAACGGATTCCATGACTTCTCCTTCTAAATCGAGTAACGTTTCTATGGAAAGGCCAGGATTTCCTTTTGGGATACGAGTATCTCCTTTCCGATGCACTATTCCTTCTTTACTGCATCCCTCGCTCCCACACATTGACGAATTAAAACAGAAATTGCGTCGCTGTGAAATACTATGGGTTCTGTGACATTTCTTTCTAAATCGAGTAACGTTTATATGGAAACGACAGGATTTTCTTTTGGGATACGAGTATCTCCTTTCTGATGCACAATAATTTCTTTACTGCACCCCTCGCTCCCTAACTTTGTCGAATTAACACAGAAATTGCATCGTCACGAAATACTATGGTTTCTATGACTTCTCCTTCGAAATCCAGTAACCTTTCTATGGAAACGAAAGGAATTTCATTTGGGATACGACTATTAGCTTTCAGATGCACTATTCCATCTTTACTGCATCCCTCGCTCCCTCACATTGACTAACTAACACAGAAATTGCGTCGCTATGAAATACAATGGGTTCTATGACTTCTCCTTCTAAATCGAGTAACGTTTCTATGGAAACGACAGTATTTTCTTTTGGGATACGACTATATCCTTTCCGATGCACTATTCCTTCTTCACTTTATCCCTTGCTCCCTCACACTGACGAATTAACACAGAAATTGCGTCACTTAGAAATGCAACGGGTTCTATGACTTCTCCTTCTAAATCGAGTAACGTTTCTAGGGAAACGACAGGATTTTCTTTTGGGATACGACTATCTCCTTTCCGATCCACTATTCCTTCTTTACTGCATCCCTAGCTCCCTCACATTGACAAATTAACACAAAAACTGCGTCGCCACGAAATACTATGGTTTCTATGACTTCTCCTTCTAAATCGAGTAACGTTTCTATGGGCACGACAGGATTTTCTTTTGGGATACGAGTATCTCCTTTCCGATGCACAATTATTTCTTTACTGCACCACTCGCTCCCTTACATTGTCGAATTAACACAGAAATTGCGTGGCTATGAAATACTATGGGTTCTATGACATCTCCTTCTAAATCCAGTAACGTTTCTAAGGAAATGACAGGATTTTCTTTTGGGATACGAGTATTTCCTTTCCGAGCCACTATTCCTTATGTACTGCATCACTCGCTCCCTCACATTAACGAATTAAAACAGAAATTGCGTCTCTATGAAATACTATGGCTTCTATGACTTTTCCTTCTAAATCGAGTAACGTTTCTATAGAAACGACAGTATTTTCTTTTGGGATACGAGTATCTCCTTTCCGATGCACTATTCCTTCTTTACTGCATCCCTCGCTCGCTCACATTGACGAATTAACCCAGAAATTGTGTCGCTATGAAATACTATGTGTTCTATGACATCTCCTTCGAAATCCAGTAATCTTTCTATGGAAACGATAGGAATTTCATTTGGGATACGACTATTTGCTTTCAGATGCACTATTCCGTCATTACTGCATCCCTCGCTCCCTCACATTGACGAATTAACACAGAAATTCCGTCGCTATGAAATACTACGGGTTCTGTCTCTTTCCTTCTAAATCAAGTAACGTTTCTATGGAAACGCCAGGATTTTCTTTTGGGATACGAGTATCTCCTTTCCGATGCACTATTCCATCGTTACACCATCCCTCGCTCCCTCACACTGACGAATTAACACAGAAATTGCGTCGGTATGAAATACTATGGGTTCTATGACTTCTCCTTCTAAATCGAGTAACGTTTCCGTGGAAACCATAGGTTTCTCTTTTGGGATACGAGTATCTCCTTTCCGATGCCCTATTCCTTCTTTACTGCATTCCTCGCTCCCTCACATTGACGAATTAACACAGAAATAGCGTCGCTATGAAATACTATGTGTTCTATGACTTCTCCTTCTAAATCGAGTAACGTTTCCGTTGAAACCACAGGATTCTCTTTTGGGATACGAGTGTCTCCTTTCCGATGCCCTATTCCTTCTTTACTGCATCCCTCGCTCCCTCAAATTGACGAATTGAAACAGAAATTGCGTCGCTGTGAAATACTATGGGTTCTGTCACATCTCCATCTAAATCGCGTAACGTTTATATGGAAACAACAGGATTTTCTTTTGGATACGAGTATCTCCTTTGCGATGCACTATTCCTTCTTTACCGCATTCCTCGCTGGCTCACATTGACGAATTAACACAGAAATTGCGTCGCAATGAAATACTATGGGTTCTATGACTTCTCCTTCTAAATCGAGTAACGTTTCCGTGGATACCACAGGATTCTCTATTGGGATACGAGTATCTCCTTTCCGATGCCCTATTCCTTCTTTACTGCATTCCTCGCTCCCTCACATTGACGAATTAACACAGAAATTGCATCGCTACGAAATACTATGGGTTCTATGACTTCTCCTTCTAAATCGAGTAAAGTTTCTATCGACACGACAGGATTTTCTTTTGGGATACCGCTATCTCATTTCCGATGCACTATTCCTTCTTTACTGCATCCCTCGCTCCCTCACATTGACGAATTAACACAGAAATTGCGTCGCTATGAAGTACTATGTGTTCCATGATTTCTCCTTCTAAATCGAGTAACGTTTCCGTGGAAACGACAGGATTTACTTTTGGGATACGAGTATCTCCTGTCCGATGCACTATTCAATCTTTACTGCATCCCTCGCTCCCTCACTTTGACGAATTAACACAGAAATTGAGTCGCTATAAAATACTATGCGACCTATGACTTTTCCTTCCAAATCGAGTAACGTTTCTATGGAAGCGACGGGATTTTCTTTTGGGTTACGAGTATCTCGCTCCCTCACATTGACTAATTAACACAGAAATTGCGTCGCTATGAAATACAATGGGTTCTATGACTTCTCCTTCTAAATCTAGTAACGTTTGTATGGAAACGTCAGGATTTTCGTTTGGGATACGAGAATCTCCTTTCTGATGCACAATTATTTCTTTACTGCACCCCTCGCTCCCTAACATTGTCGATTTAACACAGAAATTGAGTCGCCATGAAATGCTATGTGTTCTATGACATCTCCTTCGAAATCCAGTAACCTTTCTATGGAAACGAAAGGAATTTCATTTGGGATACGACTATTTGCTTTCAGGTGCACTATTCCATCATTACTGCATCCCTCGCTCCCTTATTTTCACGATTTATCACAGAAATTGTGTCGCTAGGAAATACTATGGGTTCTATGTCTTCTCCTTCTAAATCGAGTAACGTTTCTATGGAACCGAAAGGATTTCCTTTTGGGATACGAGTATCTCCTTTCCGATGCACAATTCCTTCTTTACTGCATCACTCGCTCCCTCACATTGACGATTTAACACAGAAATTGCGTCGCTATGAAATACTAAGGGTTCTATGACATCTCCTTCTAAATCGAGTAACGTTTTTATGCAAGCGACAGGACTTTCTTTTAAGATACGATTATTTCCTTTCCGTTGCACTATTCCTTTTTACTGCATCCCTCGCTCCCTCACATTGACGAATTAACACAGAAATTGCGTCGCTATGAAATACTATGGGTTCTATGACTTCTCCTTCTAAATCGAGTAACGTTACCGTGGAAACCACAGGATTCTCTATTGGGATACGAGTATCTCCTTTCAGATGCCCTATTCCTTCTTTACTGCATCCCTCGCTCCCTCACATTGACGAATTAACACAGAAATTGCGTCGCTATGAAATACTATGGGTTCTATGACTTCTCCTTCTAAATCGAGTAACGTTTCCGTGGAAACCACAGGATTCTCTTTTGGGATACGAGTATCTCCTTTTTGATGCCCTATTCCTTCTTTACTGCATCCCTCGCTCCCTCAAATTGACGAATTAAAACAGAAATTGCGTCCCTGTGAAATACTATGGGTTCTGTGACATCTCCGTCTAAATCGCGTAACGTTTATATGGAAACGACAGGATTTTCTTCTGGATACGAGTATCTCCTTTGCGATGCACTATTCCTTTTTTACCGCATCCCACGCTGGCTCACATTGTCGAATTAACACAGAAATTGCGTCGCAATGAAGTACTATGGGTTCTATGACTTCTCCTTCTAAATCGAGTAACGTTTCCGTGGAATCCACAGGATTCTCCTTTGGGATACGAGTATCTCCTTTCCGATGCCCTATTCCTTCTTTACTGCATCCCTCGCTCCCTCACATTGACGAATTAACACAGAAATTGCGTCGCTATGAAATACTATGGGTTCTATGACTTCTCCTTCTAAATCGAGTAAAGTTTCTATGGACACGACAGGATTTTCTTTTGGGATACCACTATCTCATTTCCGATGCACTATTCCTTCTTTACTGCATCCCTCGCTCCCTCACATTGACGAATTAACACAGAAATTGCGTCGCTATGAAACCCTAAGTGTTCCATGATTTCTCCTTCTAAATCGAGAAACGTTTTCATGGAAACGACAGGATTTACTTTTGGGATACGAGTATCTCCTTTCCGATGCACTATTCCTTCTTTACTGCGTCCCCCGCTCCCTCACACTGAGGAATTAACACAGAAAATGCGTCGCTATGAAATACTATGGGTTCTATGACTTCTCCT
Organism: Schistocerca nitens; assembly: GCF_023898315.1. Classification (NCBI taxonomy): domain Eukaryota; kingdom Metazoa; phylum Arthropoda; class Insecta; order Orthoptera; family Acrididae; genus Schistocerca; species Schistocerca nitens. The sequence continues at coordinate 730,009,862 of NC_064619.1, forward strand.
TCTAAATCGAGTAACGTTTCTATGGAAACGACAGGATGTTCTTATGGGATACGACTAACTGCTTTCCGATGCACTATTCCATCATTACTGCATCCCTCGCTCCCTCACATTGACGAATTAACACAGAAATTGAGTCGCTATGAAATACTATGCGACCTATGACTTCTCCTTCCAAATCGAGTAACGTTTCTATGGAAGCGACGGGATTTTCTTTTGGGATACGAGTATATCGCTCCCTCACATTGACTAATTAACACAGAAATTGCGTCGCAATGAAATACAATGAGTTCTATGACTTCTCCTTCTATATCGAGTAACGTTTGTATGGAAACGACAGGATTTTCTTTTGGGATACGACTATCTCCTTTCCGATGCAATATTCCTTCTTTACTTTATCCCTTACTCCCTCACACTGACGAATTAACACAGCAATTGCATCGCTTAGAAATGCAACGGGTTCTATGACTTCTCCTTCTAAATCGAGTAACGTTTCTATGGAAACGTCAGGATTTTCTTTTGGGACACGAGAATCTCCTTTCTGATGCACAATTATTTCTTTACTGCACCCCTCGCTCCCTAACATTGTGAAATACTATGCGTTCTGTGACTTCTCCTTCTAAATCGAGTAACGTTTCTATGGAATCGAAAAGATTTTCTTTTGGAATACGAGTATCTCCTTTCCGCTGACCTATTCCTTCTATACTTTATCCCTTGCTCCCTCTCACTGACGAATTAACACAGAAATTGCATCGCTCAGAAATGCAACGGATTCTATGACTTCTCCTTCTAAATCGAGTAACGTTTCTATGGAAAGGCCAGGATTTCCTTTTGGGATACGAGTATCTCCTTTCCGATGCACTATTCCTTCTTTACTGCATCCCTCGCTCCCACACATTGACGAATTAAAACAGAAATTGCGTCGCTGTGAAATACTATGGGTTCTGTGACATTTCTTTCTAAATCGAGTAACGTTTATATGGAAACGACAGGATTTTCTTTTGGGATACGAGTATCTCCTTTCTGATGCACAATAATTTCTTTACTGCACCCCTCGCTCCCTAACATTGTCGAATTAACACAGAAATTGCATCGTCACGAAATACTAAGGTTTCTATGACTTCTCCTTCAAAATCCAGTAACCTTTCTATGGAAACGAAAGGAATTTCATTTGGGATACGACTATTAGCTTTCAGATGCACTATTCCATCTTTACTGCATCCCTCGCTCCTTCATTTTGACGAATTAGCACAGAAATTGTGTCGCTATGAAATACTATTGGTTCTATGACTTCTCCTTCTAAATCGAGTAACGTTTCTGAGGAAACGAAAGAATTTTATTTTGGGATACGAGTATCTCCTTTCCGATGCACTATTTCTTCTTTACTGCATCACTCGCTCCCTTACATTGCCGAATTAACACAGAAATTGCGTCGCTATGAAATACTATGGGTTCTATGACTTCTCCTTCTAAATCAAGTAACGTTTCTATGGAAACGACAGGATTTCCTTTTGGGATACGACTATCTGCTTTCCGATGCACTATTCCATCTTTACTGCATCCCTCGCTCCCTCACATTGACTAACTAACACAGAAATTGCGTCGCTATGAAATACAATGGGTTCTATGACTTCTCCTTCTAAATCGAGTAACGTTTCTGTGGAAACGACAGTATTTTCTTTTGGGATACGACTATCTCCTTTCCGATGCACTATTCCTTCTTTACTTTATCCCTTGCTCCCTCACACTGACGAATTAACACAGAAATTGCGTCACTTAGAAATGCAACGGGTTCTATGACTTCTCCTTCTAAATCGAGTAACGTTTCTAGGGAAACGACAGGATTTTCTTTTGGGATACGACTATCTCCTTTCCGATCCACTATTCCATCTTTACTGCATCCCCCGCTCCCTCACATTGACAAATTAACACAAGAACTGCGTCGCCACGAAATACTATGGTTTCTATGACTTCTCCTTCTAAATCGAGTAACGTTTCTATGGACACGACAGGATTTTCTTTTGGGATACGAGTAACTCCTTTCCGATGCACAATTATTTCTTTACTGCACCACTCGCTCCCTTACATTCTCGAATTAACACAGAAATTGCGTGGCTATGAAATACTATGGGTTCTATGACATCTCCTTCTAAATCCAGTAACGTTTCTATGGAAATGACAGAATTTTCTTTTGGGATACGACAATCTGCTTTCAGATGCACTATTCCTTCTTTACTTCATCCCTCGCCCCCTCACATTGACGAATTAACACTGAAATTGAGTCACTATGAAATACTATGGGATCTATGACTTCTCCTTCTAAATCTAGTACCGTTTCTATGGAAACGACAGGATTTTCTTTTGGGATACGAGTATTTCCTTTCCGAGCCACTATTCCTTATGTACTGCATCACTCGCTCCCTCACATTAACGAATTAAAACAGAAATTGCGTCTCTATGAAATACTATGGCTTCTATGACTTTTCCTTCTAAATCGAGTAACGTTTCTATAGAAACGACAGGATTTTCTTTTGGGATACGAGTATCTCCTTTCCGATGCACTATTCCTTCTTTACTGCATCCCTCGCTCGCTCACATTGACGAATTAACCCAGAAATTGTGTCGCTATGAAATACTATGTGTTCTATGACATCTCCTTCGAAATCCAGTAATCTTTCTATGGAAACGACAGGAATTTCATTTGGGATACGACTATTTGCTTTCAGATGCACTATTCCGTCATTACTGCATCCCTCGCTCCCTCACATTGACGAATTAACACAGAAATTCCGTCGCTATGAAATACTACGGGTTCTGTCTCTTTCCTTCTAAATCAAGTAACGTTTCTATGGAAACGCCAGGATTTTCTTTTGGGATACGAGTATCTCCTTTCCGATGCACTATTCCATCGTTACACCATCCCTCGCTCCCTCACACTGACGAATTAACACAGAAATTGCGTCGGTATGAAATACTATGGGTTCTATGACTTCTCGTTCTAAATCGAGTAACGTTTCCGTGGAAACCATAGGTTTCTCTTTTGCGATACGAGTATCTCCTTTCCGATGCCCTATTCCTTCTTTACTGCATTCCTCGCTCCCTCACATTGACGAATTAACACAGAAATTGCGTCGGTATGAAATACTATGGGTTCTATGACTTCTCCTTCTAAATCGAGTAACGTTTCCGTTGAAACCACAGGATTCTCTTTTGGGATACGAGTGTCTCCTTTCCGATGCCCTATTCCTTCTTTACTGCATCCCTCGCTCCCTCAAATTGACGAATTGAAACAGAAATTGCGTCGCTGTGAAATGCTATGGGTTCTGTCACATCTCCGTCTAAATCGCGTAACGTTTATATGGAAACGACAGGATTTTCTTTTGGATACGAGTATCTCCTTTGCGATGCACTATTCCTTCTTTACCGCATTCCTCGCTGGCTCACATTGCCGAATTAACACAGAAATTGCGTCGCAATGAAATACTATGGGTTCTATGACTTCTCCTTCTAAATCGAGTAACGTTTCCGTGGATACCACAGGATTCTCTTTTGGGATACGAGTATCACCTTTCCGATGCCCTATTCCTTCTTTACTGCATTCCTCGCTCCCTCACATTGACGAATTAACACAGAAATTGCGTCGCTATGAAATACTATGGGTTCTATGACTTCTCCTACTAAATCGAGTAACGTTTCTATCGACACGACAGGATTTTCTTTTGGGATACCGCTATCTCATTTCCGATGCACTATTCCTTCTTTACTGCATCCCTCGCTCCCTCACATTGACGAATTAACACAGAAATTGCGTCGCTATGAAATACTATGTGTTCCATGATTTCTCCTTCTAAATCGAGTAACGTTTCCATGGAAACGACAGGATTTACTTTTCGGGTACGAGTATCTCCTTTTCGATGCACTATTCCATCTTTACTGCATCCCCCGCTCCCTCGCACTGAGGAATTAACACAGAAATTGCGTCGCTATGAAATACTATGGGTTCTATGACTTCTCCTTCTAAATCGAGTAACGTTTCTATGGAAAAGACAGGATTTTCTTTTGGGATACGACTATCAGCTTTCCGATCCACTATTCAATCTTTACTGCATCCCTCGCTCCCTCACATTGACGAATTAACACAGAAATTGCGTCGCTATGAAATACTATGGGTTCTATGACTTCTCCTTCTAAATCGGGTATCGTTTCCGTGGAAACCACAGGATTCTCTTTGGGATACGAGTATCTCCTTTTTGATTCCCTATTCCTTCTTTACTGCATCCCTCGCTCCCTCACATTGACGAATTAACACAGAAATTGCGTCGCTATGAAATACTATGGGTTCTATGACTTCTCCTTCTAAATCGAGTAACGTTTCCGTGGAATCCACAGGATTCTCTTTTGGGATACGAGTATCTCCTTTCCGATGCCCTATTCCTTCTTTACTGCATCCCTCGCTCCCTCACATTGACGAATTAACACAGAAATTGCGTCGCAATGAAATACTATGGGCTCTATGATTTCTCCTTCTCAATCGAGTAAAGTTCCTATGGACACGACAGGATTTTCTTTTGGGATACCACTATCTCATTTCCGATGCACTATTGCTTCTTTACTGCATCCCTCGCTCCCTCACATTGACGAATTAACACAGAAATTGCGTCGCTATGAAACACTATGTGTTCCATGATTTCTCCTTCTAAATCGAGTAACGTTTCCATGGAAACGACAGGATTTACTTTTGGGATACGAGTATCTCCTTTCCGATGCACTATTCCTTCTTTACTGCATCCCCCACTCCCTCACACTGAGGAATTAACACAGAAAATGCGTCGCTATGAAATACTATGGGTTCTATGACTTCTCCTTCTAAATCGAGTAACGTTTCTATGGAAACGACAGTATTTTCTTTTGGGATACGACTATCTGCTTTCCGGTGCACTATTCCATCTTTACTGCATCCCTCGCTCCCTCACATTGACGAATTAACACAGAAATTGCGTCGCTATGAAATACTATGCGACCTATGACTTCTCCTTCCAAATCGAGTAACGTTTGTATGGAAGCGACGGGATTTTCTTTTGGGATACGAGTATCTCGCTCCCTCACATTGACTAATTAACACAGAAATTGCGTCGCTATGAAATACAATTGGTTCTATGACTTCTCCTTCTAAATCGAGTAATGTTTGTACGGAAACGACAGGATTTTCTTTTGGGATACGACTATCTCCTTTCCGATGCACTATTCCTTCTTTACTTTATCCCTTGCTCCCTCACACTGACGAATTACCACAGAAATTGCATCGCTTAGAAATGCAACGGGTTCTATGACTTCTCCTTCTAAATCGAGTATCGTTTCTATGGAAACGTCAGGATTTTCTTTTGGGATACGAGTATCTCCTTTCTGATGCACAATTATTTCTTTACTGTACCCCACGCTCCCTAACATTGTCGAATTAACACAGAAATTGCGTCGCTATGAAATACTATGTGTTCTATGACATCTCCTTCGAAATTCAGTAACCTTTCTATGGAAACGACAGGAATTTCATTTGGGATACGACTACTTGCTTTCAGATGCACTATTCCATCATTACTGCATCCCTCGCTCCCTCATTTTCACGAATTAACACAGAAATTGTGTCGCTAGGAAATACTATGGGTTCTATGACTCGTCCTTCTAAATCGAGTAACGTTTCTATGGAAACGAAAGGATTTCCTTTTGGGATACGAGTATCTCCTTTCCGATGCACAATTCCTTCTTTACTGCATCACTCGCTCCCTCACATTGACGAATTAACACAGAAATTGCGTCGCTATAAAATACTATGGGTTCTATGACATCTCCTTCTAAATCGAGTAACGTTTTTATGGAAACGACAGGATTTTCTTTTAAGATACGATTATTTCCTTTCCGTTGCACTATTCCTTTTTACTGCATCCCTCGCTCCCTCACATTGACTAATTAACACAGAAATTCCGTCGCTATGAAATACTATGGGTTCTGTCTCTTTCCTTCTAAATCAAGTAACGTTTCTATGGAAACGCCAGGATTTTCTTTTGGGATACGAGTATCTCCTTTCTGATGCACTATTCCATCGTTGCAGCATCCCTCGCTCCCTTACACTGAAGAATTAACACAGAAATTGCGTCGGTATGAAATACTATGGGTTCTATGACTTCTCCTTCTTAATCCAGTAACGTTTTTATGGAAACGACAGGATTTTCTTTTAAGATACGAGTATTTCCTTTCCGTTGGACTATTCCTTCTTAACTGCATCCCTCGCTCCCTCACATTGACGAATTAACACAGAAATTTCGTCGCTGTGAAATACTATGCGTTCTATGACCTCTCCTTCTAAATCGAGTAACGTTTCTATGGAATGAAAAGATTTTCTTTTGGAAACGAGTATCTCCTTTCCGCTGACATATTCCTTCTATACTGCTCCCCTCGCTCCCTTACATTGACGAATTAACACAGAAATTGCGTCGCTATGAAATACTATGGGTTCTATGACTTCTCCATCTAAATCGAGTAACGTTTCTATGGAAACGACAGGATTTTCTTTTGGGATACGACTATCTGCTTTCCGATGCACTATTCCATCTTTACTGCATCCCTCGCTCCCTCACATTGACGAATTAACACAGAAATTACGTCGCTATGAAATAATATGCGACCTATGACTTCTCCTTCTAAATCGAGTAACGTTTCTATGGAAGCGACGAGATTTTCTTCTGGGATACGAGTATCTCGCTCCCTCACATTGACTAATTAATACAGAAATTGCGTCGCTATGAAATACTATGCGTTCTATGACTTCTCCATCTAAATCGAGTAACGTTTCTATGGAAACGACAGGATTTTCTTTTGGGATACGACTATCTCCTTTCCGATGCACTATTCCTTGTTTACTGCATCCACCGCTCCCTCACATTGACAAATGAACACAAAAATTGCGTCGCCGCGAAATAGCATGGTTTCTATGACTTCTCCTTCTAATTCGCGTAACGTTTCTACGAACACGACAGGATTTTCTTTTGGGATACGAGTATATCCTTTCCGATGCAATATTATTTCTTTACTGCACCCCTCGCTCCCTTACATTGTCGAATTAACACATAAATTGCGTCGCTATGAAATACTATGGGTTCTATGACATCTCCTTCTAAATCCAGTAACGTTTCTATGGAAATAACAGAATTTTCTTTCGGGATACGACTATCTGCTTTCAGATGCACTATTTCTTCTTTACTGCATCCCTCGCTCCCTCACGTTGACGAATTAACACTGAAATTGCGTCGATATGAAATACTATGGGATCTATGACTTCTCCTTCTAAATCTAGTAACGTTTCTATGGAAACGACAGGATTTTCTTTTGGGATACGAGTATCTCCTTTCCGAGCCACTATTCCGTATGTACTGCATCACTCGCTCCCTCACATTAACGAATTAAAACACAAATTGCGTCGCTATGAAATACTATGGCTTGTATGACTTTTCCTTCTGAATCGAGTAACGTTTCTATGGAAACGACAGGATTTTCTTTTGGGATACGAGTATCTCCTTTCCGATGCCCTATTCCTTCTTTACTGCACCCCTCGCTCGCTCACATTGACGAATTAACACAGAAATTGTGTCGCTATGATATACTATGTGTTCTATGACATCTCCTTCGAAATCCAGTAACCTTTATATGGAAACGACAGGAATTTCATTTGGGATACGAGTATCTCCATTCCGATGCACTATTCCTTCTTTACTGCATCACCCGCTCCCTCACATTGACGAAGTAACACAGAAATTGCGTCGCTATGAAATACTATGGGTTCTATGACATCTCCTTCTAAATCGAGTAATGTTTTTATGGAAACGACAGGATTTTCTTTTAAGATACGATTATTTCCTTTCCGTTGCACTATTCCTTTTTACTGCATCCCTCGCTCCCTCACATTGACGAATTAACACAGAAATTCCGTCGCTATGAAATAATATGGGTTCTGTCTCTTTCCTTCTAAATCAAGTAACGTTTCTATGGAAACGCCAGGATTTTCTTTTGGGATACGAGTATCTCCTTTCCGATGCACTATTCCATCGTTACAGCATCCCTCGCTCCCTCACACTGAAGACTTAACACAGAAATTGCGTCGCTATGAAATACTATGGGTTCTATGACTTCTCCTTCTAATTCCAGTAACGTTTTTATGGAAACGACAGGATTTTCTTTTAAGATACGAGTATTTCCTTTCCGTTGGACTATTTCTTCTTAACTGAATCCCTCACTCCCTCACATTGATGAATTAACACAGAAATTGCGTCGCTGTGAAATACTATGCGTTCTATGACTTCTCCTTCTAAATCGAGTAACGTTTCTATGGAATCGAAAAGATTTTCTTTTGGGCTACGATAATCTCCTTTCCGCTGACCTATTCCTTCTTTACTGCTCCTCTCGCTCCCTTACATTGACAAATTAACACAGAAATTGGGTCTCTATGAAATACTATGTGTTCTATGACTTCTCCTTCTAAATCGAGTAACGTTTCTGTGGAAATGAGAGAATTTTATTTTGGGATACTAGTTTCTCCTTTCCGATGCACTATTTCTTCTTTACTGCATCACTCGCTCACTTACATTGACCAATTAACACAGAAATTGCGTCGCTATGTAATACTATGTATTCTATGACATTTTTCTTTAGGGATACGAGTATCTCCTTTCCAATGCACTATCCCTTCTTTACTGCATCCCTCGCTCTCTCGGATTGACGAATTGACACACAACCTGCGTCGCTATGAAACACTATGGGTTCTATGACATCTCCTTCTAAATCGAGTAACGTTTCTATGGAAACGACAGGATTTTCTCTTGGGATACGAGTATCTCCTTTCCGATGCCCTATTCCTTCTTTACTGCATTCCTCGCTCCCTTACATTGTCGAATTAACACAGAAATTGCGTCGCTACCAAATGCTATGGGTTCTATGACATCTCCTTCTTAATCGAGTAACGTTTCTATGGAAACGATAGGATTTCCTTTTGGGATACGAGTATCTCCTTTCCGATCCACTATTCCTTCTTTACTGCATCACTCGCTCCCACACATTGACGAATTAACACAGAAATTGCGTCGCTATGAAATACTATGTGTTCTATGACATCTCCTTCGAAATCCAGTAACCTTACTTTGGAAACGACAGGAATTTCATTTGGGATACGACTATTTGCTTTCAGATGCACTATTCCATCTTTACTGCATCCCTCGCTCCCTCATTTTGACGAATTAACACAGAAATTGTGTCGCTATGAAATACTATGGGTTCTATGACTTCTCCTTCTAAATCGAGTAACGTTTCTGTGGAAACGAGAGAATTTTATTTTGGGATACGAGTATCTCCTTTCCGATGCACTATTTCTTCTTTACTGCATCACTCGCTCACTTACATTGACCAATTAACACAGAAATTGCGTCGCTATGTAATACTATGTATTCTATGACATTTTTCTTTAGGGATACGAGTATCTCCTTTCCAATGCACTATTCCTTCTTTACTGCATCCCTCGCTCTCTCGGATTGACGAATTAACACATAAACTGCGTCGCTATGAAATACTATGTGTTCTATGACATCTCCTTCTAAATCGAGAAACGTTTCTATGGAAACGATAGGATTTCCTTTTGGGATACGAGTATCTCCTTTCCGATGCACTATTCCTTCTTTACTGCATCACTCGCTCCCACACATTGGCGAATTAACACAGAAATTGCGTCGCTATGAAATACTATGGGTTCTATGACATCTCCTTCTAAATCGAGTAACGTTATTATGGAAACGACAGGATTTTCTTTTAAGATCCGATTATTTCCTTTCCGTTGCACTATTCCTTTTTACTGCATCCCTCTCTCCCTCACATTGACGAATTAACACAGAAATTCCGTCGCTATGAAATACTATGGGTTCTGTCTCTTTCCTTCTAAATCGAGTAACGTTTCTATGGAAACGCCTGGATTTTCTTTTGGGATACGAGTATCTCCTTTCCGATGCACTATTCCATCGTTACTGCATCCCTCGCTCCCTCACACTGAAGAATTAACACAGAAATTGCGTCGCTATGAAATACTATGGGTTCTATGACTTCTCCTTCTAAATCCAGTAACTTTTTATGGAAACCACAGGATTTTCTTTTAAGATACGAGTATTTCCTTTACGTTGGACTATTCCTTCTTAACTGCATCCCTCGCTCCCTCACATTGACTAATTAACACAGAAATTGCGTCGCTGTGAAATACTATGCGTTCTATGACTTCTCCTTCTAAATCGAGTAACGTTTCTATGGAATCGAAAAGATTTTCTTTTGGAATACGAGTATCTCCTTTCCACTGACCTATTCCTTCTTTACTGCTCCCCTCGCTCCCTTACATTGACGAATTAACACAGAAATTGCGTCGCTATGAAATACTATGGGTTCTATGACATCTCCTTCTAAATCCAGTAGCGTTTCTATGGAAACGACAGGATTTTCTTTTGGGATTCGAGTATCTCCTTTTCGATGCACTACTCCTTCTTTACTGCATCCCTCGCGCCATCACATTGACGAATTAACACAGAAATTGCGTCGCTATGAAATACTATGGTATGTATGACTTCTCCATCTAAATCAAGTAACGTTTCTATGGAAACGATAGGATTTCCTTTTGGGATACGAGTATCTCCTTTCAGATGCACTATTCCTTCTTTACTGCATCACTCGCTCCCACACATTGACGAATTAACACAGAAATTGCGTCGCTATGAAATAATATGGGTTCTATGACATCTCCTTCTAAATCGAGTAACGTTATTATGGAAACGACAGGATTTTCTTTTAAGATCCAATTATTTCCTTTCCGTTGCACTATTCCTTTTTACTGCATCCCTTGCTCCCTAACATTGACGAATTAACACAGAAATTCCGTCGCTATGAAATACTATGGTTTCTGTCTCTTTCCTTCTAAATCGAGTGACGTTTCTATGGAAACGCCAGGATTTTTTTTTTGGGATACGAGTATCTCCTTTCCGATGCACTATTCCATCGTTACTTCATCCCTCGCTCCCTCACACTGAAGAATTAACACAGAAATTGCGTCGCTATGAAATACTATGGGTTCTATGACTTCTCCTTCTAAATCCAGTAACTTTTTATGGAAACCACAGGATTTTCTTTTAAGATACGAGTATATCCTTTACGTTGGACTATTCCTTCTTAACCTCATCCCTCGCTCCCTCACATTAACGAATTAACACAGAAATTGCGTCGCTGTGAAACACTATGCGTTCTATGACTTCTCCTTCTAAATCGAGTAACGTTTCTATGGAATCGAAAAGATTTTCTTTTGTAATACGAGTATCTCCTTTCCGCTGACCTATTCCTTCTTTACTGCTCCCCTCGCTCCCTTACATTGACGAATTAACACAGAAATTGCGTCGCTATGAAATACTATGGGTTCTATGACATCTCCTTCTAAATCCAGTAGCGTTTCTATGGAAACGACAGGATTTGCTTTTGGGATTCGAGTATCTCCTTTCCGATGCACTATTCCTTCTTTACTGCATCCCTCGCGCCATCACATTGACGAATTAACACAGAAATTGCGTCGCTATGAAATACTATGGGTTCTATGCCTTCTCCTTCTAAATCGAGTAACGTTTTTATGGAAACGACAAGATTTTCTTTTAAGATACGAGTATTTCCTTTCCGTTGCACTATTCCTTCTTAACTGCATCCCTCGCTCCCTCACATTGACGAATTAACACAGAAATTGCGACGCTGTGATATACTATGGGTTCTATGTCTTCCCCTTCTAAAACGAGTAACGTTTCTACGGAAACGACTTTTTTTTCTTTTGGGATACGAGTACCTGCTTTCCGATGCACTATTCCCTCTTTACTGCATCCCTCGCTCCCTCACATTGACGAATTAACACAGAAATTGCCACGCAATGAAATACTATGGATTCTATGACTTCTCCTACTAAATCGAGTTACGTTTCTATGGAAACCAAAGGATTTTTCTTTTGGGATGCGAGTATCTCCTTTCCGATTCACTATTCCTTCTTTACTGCATCCCTCGCTCCCTCACATTGACGAATTAAAACAGAAATTGCGTCGCTGTGAAATACTATTTGTTCTGTGACATCTCCGTCTAAATCGAGTAACGTTTATATGGAAACGACAGGATTTTCTTTTGGATACGAGTATCACCTTTCCGATGCACTATTCCTTCTTTACCGCATCCCTCGCTGGCTCACATTGACGAATTAACACAGAAATTGCGTCGCTATGAAACAGTATGGGTTCTATGACTTCTCCTTCTAAATCGAGTAACGTTTCCGTGGAAACCTCAGGATTCTCTTTTGGGATACGAGTATCTCCTTTCCGATGCCCTATTCCTTCTTTACTGCATCCCTCGCTCCCTCACATTCACGAATTAACACAGAAATTGCGTCGCTATGAAATACTATGGATTCTATGACTTCTCCTTCTAAATCGAGTAAAGTTTCTATGGAGACGATGGGATTTTCTTTTGGGATACCACTGTCTCCTTTCCGATGAACTATTCCTTCTTTACTGCATCCCTCGCTCCCTCACATTGACGAATTAACACAGAAATTGCGTCGCTATGAAATACTATGTGTTCCATGATATCTCCTTCTAAATCGAGTAACGTTTCCATGGAAACGACAGGATTTACTTTTGGGATACGAGTATCACCTTTCCGATGCACTATTCCCTCTTTACTGCATCCCTCGCTCGCTCACATTGACGAATTAACACAGAAATTGCGTCGCTATGAAATAAAATGTGTTCTATGACATCTCCTTCGAATTCCAGTAACCTTTCTATGGAAACGACAGGATTTTCTTTTGGGATACGACTATCTGCTTTCACATGCACTATTCCATCTTTACAGCATCCCTCGCTCCCTCGCATTGACGAATTAACACAGAAACTACGTCGCTATGAAATACTATGGGTTCTATGACATCTCCTTCTAAATCGAGTAACGTTTCTAGGGAAACGAAAGGAATTCCTTTTGGGATACGAGTATCTCCTTTCCGATGCACTATTCCTTCTTTACTGCATCCCTCGCTCCCTTACATTGACGAATTAAAGCAGAAATTGGGTCACTATGAAATACTATGGGTTCTCTGACATCTCTTTCTAAATCGAGTAACGTTTTTATGGAAACGACAGGATTTTCTTTTACGATACGATTATTTCCTTTCCGTTGCACTATTCCTTCTTTACTGCATCCCTCGCTCCCTCACATTGATGAATTAACACAGAAATTCCGTCGCTATGAAATACTACGTGTTCTGTCTCTTTCCTTCTAAATCGAGTAACGTTTCTATGGAAACGCCAGGATTTTCTTTTGGGATACGCGTATCTCCTTTCCGATGCACTATTCCATCGTTACTGCATCCCACGCTAACTCACACTGAAGAATTAACACAGAAATTGCGTCGCTATGAAATACTATGGGTTCTATGACTTCTCCTTCTAAATCGAGTAACGCTTATATGGAAACGACAAGATTTTCTTTTAAGATATGAGGATTTCCTTTCCGTTGACCTATTCCTTCTTAACTGCATCCCTCGCTCCCTCACATTGACGAATTAACACAGAAATTGCGTCGCTGTGAAATACTATGTGTTCTATGACTTCCCCTTCTAAAACGAGTAACGTTTCTACGGAAACGACATGATTTTCTTTTGGGATACGAGTACCTGCTTTCTGATGCACTATTCCCTCATTACTGCATCCCTCGCTCCCTCACATTCACGAATTAACACAGAAATTGCCACGCAATGAAATACTATGGATTCTATGACTTCTCCTACTAAATCGAGTTACGTTTGTATGGAAACAAAAGGATTTTCTTTTGGGATACGAGTATCTCCTTTCCGATGCACTATTCCATCTTTACTGCATCCCTCGCTCCCTCACATTGACGAAATAAACAGAAATTGCGTCGCTGTGAAATACTTTTGGTTCTGTGACATCTCCGTCTAAATCGAGTAAAGTTTCTATGGAAACGATGGGATTTGCTTTTGGGATACCACTATCTTCTTTCCGATGAACTATTCCTTCTTTACTGCATATCTCGCTCCCTCACATTGACGAATTAACACAGAAATTGCGTCGCTATGAAATACTATGTGTTCCATGATTTCTGCTTCTAAATCGAGTAACGTTTCCATGGAAACGACAGGATTTACTTTTGGGATACGAGTATCTCCTTTCCGATGCACTATTCCTTCTTTACTGCATCACTCGCTCCCTCACATTGACGAATTAACACAGAAATTGCGTCGCTATGATATACTATGGGTTCTATGACATCTCCTTCTAAATCGAGTAACGTTATTATGGAAACGACAGGATTTTCTTTTAAGATACGATTATTTCCTTTCCGTTGCACTATTCCATTTTACTGCATCCCTCGCTCCCTCACATTGACGAATTAACACAGAAAAAGCGTCGCTATAAAATACCATGTGTTCTATGACATCTCCTTCGAAATCCAGTAACCTTTCTATGGAAACGACAGGATTTTCTTTGGGATACGACTATCTGCTTTCAGATGCACTATTCCATCTTTACTGCATCCCTCGCTCCCTCATTTTTGCGAATTAACACAGAAATTGCGTCGCTATGAAATACTATGCGTTCTATGACTTCTCCTTCTAAATCGAGGAACGTTTCTCTGGAAACGAAACGATTTCCTTTTGGGATACGAGTATCTCCTTTCCGATGCACTATTCCTTCTTTACTGCATCCCTCGCTCCCTCGCATTGACGAATTAACACAGAAACTGCGTCGCTATGAAATACTATGGGTTCTATGATATCTCCTTCTAAATCGAGTAACGTTTCTATGGAAAGGAAAGGAATTCCTTTTGGGATACGAGTATCTCCTTTCCGATGCACTATTCCTTCTTTACTGCATCCCTCGCTCCCTCACATTGACGAATTAACACAGAAATTCCGTCGCTATGAAATACTACGGGTTCTGTCTCTTTCCTTCTAAATCGAGTAACGTTTCTATGAAAACGCCAGGATTTTCTTTTGGGATACGAGTATCTCCTTTCCGATGCACTATTCCATCGTTACTGCATCCCTCGCTACCTCACACTGAAGAATTAACACGTAAATTGCGTCGCTATGAAATACTATAGGTTCTCTGACTTCTCCTTCTAAATCGAGTAACGTTTTTATAGAAACGACAGGATTTTCTTTTAAGATACGAGGATTTCCTTTCCGTTGCACTATTCCTTCTTAACTGCATACCTCGCTCCCTCACATTGACAAATTAACACAGAAATTGCGTCGCTATGAAATACTATGGGTTCTATGACTTCCCCTTCTAAAACGAGTAACGTTTCTACGGAAACGACATGATTTTCTTTTGGGATACGAGTACCTGCTTTCTGATGCACTATTCTCTCTTTACTGCATCCCTCGCTCCTTCACATTGACGAATTAACACAGAAATTGCCACGCAATGAAATACTATGGATTCTATGACTTTTCCTACTAAATCGAGTTACGTTTCTATGGAAACAAAAGGATTCTCTTTTGGGATACGAGTATCTCCTTTCCGATGCACTACTCCTTCTTTACTGCATTCCTCGCTCTCTCATATTGACGCATTAAAACAGAAATTGCGTCGCTGTGAAATAGTATTGGTTCTGTGACATCTCCGTCTAAATCGAATAACGTTTATATGGAAACGACAGGATTTTCTTTTGGATACCAGTATCTCCTTTGCGATGCACTATTCCTTCTTTACCGCATCCCTCGCTGGCTCACATTGACGAATTAACACAGAAATTTCGTCGCTATGAAATACTATGTGTTCCATGATTTATCCATCTAAATCGAGTAACGTTTCCATGGAAACGACAGGATTTACTTTTGGGATACGAGTATCACCTTTCCGATGCACTATTGCATCTTTACTGCATCCCCCGATCCCTCACACTGAAGAATTAACACAGACATTGCGTCGCTATGAAAAACTATAGGTTCTATGACTTCTCCTTCAAAATCGAGTAACGTTTCTATGGAAACGACAGGATTTTCTTTTGGGATACGAGTATCTCCTTTCCGATGCACTATTCCTTCTTTACTGCATCCCTCGCTCCCTCACATTGACGAATTAACACAGAAATTGCGTCGTTATGAAATACTATGTGTTCTATGACATCTCCTTCGAAATCCAGTAACCTTTCTATGGAAACGACAGGAAATTCATTTGTGATACGACTATTTGCTTTCAAATGCACCATTCCATCTTTAATGCATCCCTCGCTCCCTCATTGTGACGAATTAACAAAGAAATTGTGTCGCTATGAAATTCTATGGGTTCTATGACTTCTCCTTCTAAATCGAGTAACGTTACTGTGGAAACGAAAGAATTTTATTTTGGGTGCGAGTATTTCCTTTCCGATGCACTATTTCTTCTTTACTGCATCACTCGCTCACTTACATTGACCAATTAACACAGAAATTGCGTCGCTATGTAATACTATGTATTCTAACACATTTTTATTTAGGGATACGAGTATCTCCTTTCCAATGCACTATTCCTTCTTTACTGCATCCCTCGCTCTCTCGGATTGACGAATTAACACAGAATCTGCGTCGCTATGAAATACTATGTGTTCTATGACATCTCCTTCTAAATCGAGTAACGTTTCTATGGAAACAAAAGGATTTCCTTTTGGGATACGAGTATCTCCTTTCCGATGCACTATTCCTTCTTTACTGCATCACTCGCTCCCTCACTTTGACGAATTAACACAGAAATTGCGTCGTCATTAAATACTATGGGTTCTATGACATCTCCTTCTAAATCGAGTAACGTTATTATGGAAACGACAGGATTTTCTTTTAAGATATGATTATTTCCTTTCCGTTGCACTATTCCATTTTACTGCATCCCTCGCTCCCTCACATTGACGAATTAACACAGAAATTCCGTCGCTATGAATTACTATGGGTTCTGTCTCTTTCCTTCTAAAGCGGATAACGTTTCTATGGAAACGCAAGGATTTTCTTTTGGAATACGAGTATCTCCTTTCCGATGCACTATTCCATCGTTACTGCATCCCTCGCTCCCTCACACTGAAGAATTAACACAGAAATTGCGTCGCTATGAAATACTATGGGTTCTATGACTTCTCCTTCTAAATCCAGTAACGTTTTTATGGAAACCACAGGATTTTCTTTTAAGATACGAGTATTTCCTTTCCGTTGGACTATTCCTTCTTAACTGCATCCCTCGCTCCATCACATTGACGAATTAACTCAGAAATTGCGTCGCTGTGAAATACTATGCGTTCTATGACTTCTCCTTCTAAATCGAGTAACGTTTCTATGGAAACGCCAGGACTTTCTTTTGGGATACGAGTATCTCCTTTCCGATGCACTATTCCTTCTTTACTGCATTCCTCGCGCCCTCACATTGACGAATTAACACAGAAATTGCGTCGCTATGAAATACTATGGTATCTATGACTTCTCCATCTAAATCTAGGAACGTTTCTATAGAAACGACAGGATTTTCTTTTGGGATACGAGTATCTCCTTTCCGATTCACTATTCCTTCCTTACTGCATCCCTCACGCCCTCACATTGACGACTTAACACAGAAATTGCCACGCAATGAAATACTATGGGTTCTATGACTTCTCATTCTAAATCGAGTAACGTTTTTATGGAAACGACAGGATTTTCTATTAAGATTCGATTATTTCCTTTCCGTTGCACTATTCCTTCTTTACTGCATCCCTCGCTCCCTCACATTGACGAATTAACACAGAAATTCCGTCGCTATGAAATACTACGGGTTCTGTCTCTTTCCTTCTAAATCGATTAACGTTTCTATGGAAACGCCAGGACTTTCTTTTGGGATACGAGTATCTCCTTTCCGATGCACTATTCCATCGTTACTGCATCCCTCGTTCCCTCACACTGAAGAATTAACACAGGAATTGCGTCGCTATGAAATATTATGGGTTCTATGACTTCTCCTTCTAAATCGAGTATCGTTTTTATGGAAACGACAGGATTTTCTTTTAAGATACGAGTACCTGCGTTCCGATGCTCTATTCCCTCTTTACTGCATCCCTCGATCGCTCACATTGACGAATTAACACAGAAATTGCGTCGCTATGAAATACAATGTGTTCTATGACATCTCCTTCGAAATCCAGTACCCTTTCTATGGAAACGACAGGATTTTCTTTTGGGATACGACTATCTGCTTTCAGATGCACTATTCCATCTTTACTGCATCCCTCGCTCCCTCTCATTGACGAATTAACACAGAAATTGTGTCGCTATGAAATACAATGCGACCTATGACTTCTCCTTCTAAATCGAGTAACGTTTCTATGGAAACGACAGGATTTTCTTTTGGGATACGACTATATCCTTTCCGATGCACTATTCCTTCTATACTGCATCCCCCGCTCCCTCACATTGACGAATTAACACAGAAATTGCGTCGCTTAGAAATGCAACGTGTTCTATGACTTCTCCTTCTAAATCGAGTAACGTTTCTAGGGAAACGACAGGATTTTCTTTTGGGATACGAGTATCTCCTTTCCGATGAACTATTCCTTCTATACTGCATCCCCCGCTCCCTCACATTGACGAATTATCACAAAAATTGCGTCTCCACGAAATACTATGGTTTCTATGACTTCTCCTTCTAAATCGAGTAACGTTTCTATGGACACGACAGGATTTTCTTTTGGGATACGAGTATCTCCCTTCCGATGCACAATTATTTCTTTACTGCACCCCTCGCTCCCTTACATTGTCGAATTAACACAGAAAGTGCGCGTTATGAAATACTATGGGTTCTATGACATCTCCTTCTAAATCCAGTAACGTTTCTATGGAAATGACAGAATTTTCTTTTGTGATACGACTATCTGCTTTCAGATGCACTATTCCTTCTTTACTGCATCCCTCGCTCCCTCACATTGACGAATCAACACTGAAATTGCGTCGCTATGAAATACTATGGGATCTATGACTTCTCCTTCTAAATCTAGTAACGTTTCTATGGAAACGACAGGATTTTCTTTTGGGATACGAGTATCTCCTTTCCGAGCCACTATTCCTAATGTACTGCATCACTCGCTCCCTCACATTGACGAATTAAAACAGAAATTGCGTCACTATCAAATACTATGGGTTCTATGACTTCTCCTTCTAAATCGAGTAACGTTTCCAGGGAAACGACAGGATTTTCTATTGGGATACGACTATCTCCTTTCCGATGCACTATTCCTTCTTTACTGCATCACTCGCTCCCTCACATTGACGAATTAACACAGAAATTGCGTCGCTATGAAATACTATGTTGTCCATGATTTCTCCTTCTAAATCGAGTAACGTTTCCATGGAAACGACAGGATTTACTTTTGGGATACGAGTATCACCTTTCCGATGCACTATTGCATCATTACTGCATCCCCCGATCCCTCACACTGAAGAATTAACACAGAAATTGCGTCGCTATGAAATACTATGGGTTATATAACTTCTCCTTCTAAATGGAGTAACGTTTCTATGGAAAAAACAGGATTTTCTTTTGGGATACGACTAACTGCTTTCCGATGCACTATTCCATCTTTACTGCATCCCTCGCTCCCTCTCATTGACGAATTAACACAGAAATTGGTTCGCTATAAAATACTACGCGACCTATGACTTCTCCTTCTAAATCGAGTAACGTTTCTATGGAAACGACAGGATTTTCATTTGGGATACGACTATATCCTTTCCGATGCACTATTCCTTCTATACTGCATCCCCCGCTCCCTCACATTGACAAATTAACACAGAAATTGCGTCGCTTAGAAATGCAACGTGTTCTATGACTTCTCCTTCTAAATCGTGTAACGTTTCTAGGGAAACGAGAGGATTTTCTTTTGGGATACGAGTATCTCCTTTCCGATGAACTATTCCTTCTATACTGCATCCCCCGCTCCCTCACATTGATGAATTAACACAAAAATTGCGTCTCCACGAAATACTATGGTTTTATGACTTCTCCTTCTAAATCGAGTAACGTTTCTATGGACACGACAGGATTTTCTTTTGGGATACGAGTATCTCCTTTCCGATGCACAATTATTTCTTTACTGCACCCCTCGCTCCCTTACATTGTCGAATTAACACAGAAAGTGCGTCGTTATGAAATACTATGGGTTCTATGACATCTCCTTCTAAATCCAGTAACGTTTCTATGGAAATGACAGAATTTTCTTTTGGGATACGACTATCTGCTTTCAGATGCACTATTCCTTCTTTACTGCATCCCTCGCTCCCTCACATTGACGAATTAACACTGAAATTGCGTCGCTATGAAATACTGTGGGTTCTATGGCTTCTCCTTCTAAATCGAGTAACGTTTCCAGGGAAACGACAGGATTTTCTTTTGGGATACGACTATCTCCTTTCCGATGCACTATTCCTTCTATACTGCATCCCCCGCTCCCTCTCATTGACGATTTAACACAAAAATTGGGTCGCCACGAAATACTATGGTTTCTATGACTTCTCCTTCTAAATCGAGTAACGTTTCTATGGACACGACAGGATTTTCTTTTGGGATACGACTATCTCCTTTCCGATGCAAAATTCCTTTAATACTGCAGCTATCTCTCCCTCACATTGACGAATTAACATAGAAATTCCGTCGCTATGAAATACTATGTGTTTTATGACTTCTCCTTCTAAATCGAGTAACGTTTCTATGGAAATGACAGAATTTTCTTTTGGGACACGACTATCTGCTTTCAGATGCACTATTCCTTCTTTACTGCATCCCTCGCTCCCTCACATTGACGAATTAACACTGAAATTAAGTCGCTATGAAATACTATGGGATCTATGACTTCTCCTTCGAAATCTAGTACCGTTCCTATGGAAACGACAGAATTTTCTTGTGGGATACGAGTATCTCCTTTCCGAGCCACTATTCCTTATGTACTGCATCACTCGATCCCTCACATTGACGAATTAAAACAGAAATTGCGTCGCTAAGAAATACTATGGGTTCTATGACTTCTCCTTCTAAATCGAGTAACGTTTCTACGGAAGCGACAGGATTTACTTTTGGGATACGAGTATCTCCTTTCCGATGCACTATACCATCTTTACTGCATCCCCCGATCCCTCACACTGAAGAATTAACACAGAAATTGCGTCGCTATGAAATACTATGGTTTCTATGACTTCTCCTTCTAACTCGTGTAACGTTTCTATGGACACGACAGGATTCTCTTTTGGGATACGACTATCTCCTTTCCGATGCAAAATTCCTTCAATACTGCATCCCTCTCTCCCTCACATTGACGAATTAACATAGAAATTGCGGCGCTATGAAATACTATGGGTTCTATGACATCTCCTTCTAAATCGAGTAACGTTTTTATGGAAACGTCTGGATTTTTTTTTTTAAGATACGATTATTTCCTTGCCGTTGCTCTATTCCTTTTTACTGCATCCCTCGCTCCCTCACATTGACGAATTAACACAGAAATTCCGTCGCTGTGAAATACTATGGCTTCTGTCTCTTTCCTTCTAATACGAGTAACGTTTCTATGGAAACGCCAGGATTTTCTTTTGGGATACGAGTATCTCCTTTCCGATGTACTATTCCATCGTTACTGCATCCCTCGCTCCCTCACACTGAAGAATTAACACAGAAATTGCGTCGCTATGAAATACTATAGGATCTATGACTTCTCCTTCTAAATCGAGTAACGTTTTTATGGAAACCACAGGATTTTCTTTTAAGATACGAGTATTTCCTTTCCGTTGGACTATTCCTTCTTAACTGCATCCCTCGCTCGCTCACATTGACGAATTAACACAGAAATTGCGTCGCTGTGAAATACTATGCGTTCTATGACTTCTCCTTCAAAATCGATTAACGTTTCAATGGAATCGTAACGATTTTCTTTTGGAATACGAGTATCTACTTTCCGCTGAACTATTCCTTCTTTACTGCTCCCCTCGCTCCGTTACATTGAGGAATTAACACAGAAATTGCGTCGCTATGAAATAATATGTGTTCTATGACATCTCCTTCTAAAGCCAGTAGCGTTTCTATGGAAACGACAGGATTTTCTTTTGGGATACGAGTATCTCCTTTCCGATGCACTATTCCTTCTTTACTGCATCCCTCGCGCCCTCATATTGACGAATTAACACAGAAATTGCGTCGCTGTGAAATACTATGGGATCTATGACTTCTCCATCTAAATCGAGTAACGTTTCTATGGAAACGACAGGATTTTCTTTTGGGATACGAGTATCTCCTTTCCGATGCACTATTCCTTCTTTACTGCATCCCTCGCGCCCTCACATTGACGACTTAACACAGAAATTGCCACGCAATGAAATACTATGGGTTCTATGACTTCTCCTTCTAAATCGAGTAACGCTTCTATGGAAACCACAGGATTTTCTTTTGGGATACGACTATCTCCTTTCCGAGCCACTATTCCTTCTTTACTGCATCACTCGCTCCCTCACATTCACGAATTAAACCAGGAATTGCATCGCTATGAAATACTATAGGATCTATGACTTCTCCTTCTAAATCGAGTAACGTTGCTATGGAAACGACAGGATTTTCTTTTAGGATGCGAGTATCTCCTTTCCGATGCACTATTCCTTCTTTACTCCATCCCTCGCGCCCTCACATTGACTAATTAACACAGAAATTGCATCGCTATGAATTGCTATGGGACCTATGACTTCTCCTTCTAAATCGAGTAACGTTTCTATGGAAACGACAGGATTTTCTTTTGGGATACGAGTATCTTCTTTCCCATGCACTATTCCTTCGTTACTGCATCCCTCGCTCCCTCACATTGACGAATTAACACAGAGATTGCGTCGCTATGAAGTACTATGGGTTCTATGAATTCTCCTTCTAAATCGAGTAACGTTTCCGTGGAAACGACAGGATTTTCTTTTGGGGTACTACTATCTCCTTTCGGATGCACTATTCCTTCTTTACTGCATCCCTCGCTCCCTCACATTGACGAATTAAAACAGAAATTGCGTCGCTATGGCCGTTGCACTATTCCTTCTTTACCGCATCCGTCGCTCCCTCACATTGACGAATTAACATAGAAATGCCGTCGCTATGAAATACTATGGCTTCTGTCTCTTTCCTTCTAAATCGAGTAACGTTTCTATGGAAACGACATGATTCTCTTTTGGGGTACGAGTACCTGCTTTCCGATGAACTATTCCCTCTTTACAGCATCCCTCGCTCGCCCACATTGACGAATTAACGCAGAAATTGCGTCGCTATGAAATACAATGTGTTCTATGACATGTCCTTCGAAATCGAGTAACCTTTCTATAGAAACGACAGGATTTTCTTTTGGGATACGACTATCTGCTTTCAGATGCACTATTCCTTCTTTACTGCATCACTCGCTCCCGCACATTGACGAATTAAAACAGAAATTGCGTGGCTATGAAATACTATAGGATCTATGACTTCTCCTTCTAAATTGAGTAACGTTTCTATGGAAACGACAGGATTTTCTTTTAGGATACGAGTATCTCCTTTCCGATGCACTATTCCTTCTTTACCGCATCCCTCGCGCCCTCACATTGACGTATTAACACAGAAATTGTGTCGCTATGAATTACTATGGGATCTATGACTTCTCCTTCTAAAAGGGAGTAACGTTTCTATGGAAACGACAGGATTTTCTTTTGGGATACGAGTATCTCCTTTCCGATGCCCTATTTCTTCTTTACTGCATCCCTCGCTCCCTCACATTGACGAATCAACACAGTAATTGCCACGCAATGAAATACTATGGGTTCTATGACTTCTCCTACTAAATCGAGTTACGTTTCTATGGAAACAAATGGATATTCTTTTGGGACACGAGTATCTCCTTTCCGATGCACTATTCCTTCTTTACTGCATCCCTCGCTCCCTCACATTGACGAATTAAAACAGAAATTGCGTCGCTGTGAAATACTATTGGTTCTGTGTCATCTCCGCCCAAATCGAGTAACGTTTATATGGAAACAACAGGATTTTCTTTTGGATACGAGTACCTCCTTTGCGATGCACTATTCCTTCTTTACCGCATCCCTCGCTGGCTCACATTGACGAATTAACACAGAAATTGCGTCGCTATGAAATACTATGGGTTCTATGACTTCTTCTTCTAAATCGAGTAACGTTTCCGTGGAAACCACAGGATTATCTATTGGGATACGCGTATCTCCTTTCCGATGCACTATTCCTTCTTTACTGCATCCCTCGCTCCCTCACATTGACGAATAAACACAGAAATTGCGTCGCTATGAAATACTATGGGTTCAATGGCTTCTCCTTCTAAATCGAGTAAAGTTTCTATGGAAACGATGGGATTTTCTTTTGGGATACAACTATCTCCTTTCCGATGAACTATTCCTTCTTTACTGCATCCCTCGCTCCCTCACATTGACGAATTAATACAGAAAAAGCGTCGCTATGAAATACTATGTGTTCCATGATTTCTCCTTCTAAATCGAGTAACGTTTCTATGGAAGCGACGGAATTTTCTTTTGGGATTCGAGTATCTCGCTGCCTCACATTCACTAATTAACACAGAAATTGCGTCGCAATGAAATACAATGGGTTCTACGAATTCTCCTTCTAAATCGAGTAACGTTTCCGTGGAAACGACAGGATTTTCTTTTGGGATACGAGTATCTCTTTTCCGATGCCCTATTCCTTCTTTACTGCATCCCTCGCTCCCTCACATTGACGAATTAACACAGAAATTGCGTCGCTATGAAATACTATGGGTTCTGTGACTTCTCCGTCTAAATCGAGTAAAGTTTCTATGGAAACGACGGGATTTTCTTTTGGGATACCACTATCTCCTTTCCGAGCCACTATTCCTTCTTTACTGCATCACTCGCTCCCTCACATTGATGAATTGACACAGAAATTGCGTCGCTATGAAATACTATGTGTTGTATGACTTCTCCTGCTAAATCGAGTAACGTTTCCATGGAAACGACAGCATTTACTTTTGGGATACGAGTATCTCCTTTCCGATGCACTATTCCATCTTTACTGAATCCCCGCTCCCTCACACTGAACAATTAACACAGGAATTGCGTCGCTATGAAATACTATGGGTTCTATGACTTCTCCATCTAAATCGAGTAACATTTCTATGGAAATGACAGGATTTTCCTTTGGGATACAAGTCTCTCCTTTCCGATGCACTATTCCTTCTTTTCTGCATCCCTCGCGCCCTCACATTGAGGACTTAACACAGAAATGCCACGCAATGGAATACTATGGGTTCTATGACTTCTCCTTCTAAATCGAGTAACGTTTCTATGGAAACGACAGGATTTTCTTTTGGGATACGACTATCTCTTTTCCGAGCCACTATTCCTTCTTTACTGCATCACACGCTCCCTCACATTGACGAATTAAAACAGAAATGTGTCTCTATGAAATACTATGGGATCTATGATTTCTCCTTCTAAATCGAGAAACGTTTCTAATGAAACAACAGGATTTTCTTTTGGGATACGAGTATCTCCTTTCCGATGCACTATTCCTTCTTTACTGCATCTCTCGCTCCCTCACATTGACGAATTAACACAGAAATTGCCACGCTATGAAACACTATGGGATCTATGACGTCTCCTTCTAAATGGAGTAACGTTTCTATGGAAACGACAGGATTTTCTTTTGGGGTACTACAGTCTCCTTTCGGATGCACTATTCCTTCTTTACTGCATCCCTCGCTCCCTCATATTGACGAATTAACACAGAAATTGCGTCGCTATGGCCGTTGCACTAGTCTTTCTTTACCGCATCCGTCGCTCCCTGATATTGACGAACTAACACAGAAATTGCGACGCAATGCAATACTATGGGTTCTATGACTTCTCCTTCTAAATCGAGTAACGTTTCTATGGAAACGACAGGATTTTCTTTTGGGATACGAGTATCTCCATCCCGATGCACTATTCCTTCTATACTGCATCCCTCGCTCGATCACGTTGACGAATTTACACAGAAATTGCGTCGCTTTTAAATACTATGGGTTCTATGACTTCTCCTTCTAAATCGAGTAACGTTTCTATGGAACCACAGTATTTTCTTTTGGGATTCGAGTATCTCCTTTCCGATGCACTACTCCTTCGTTACTGCATCCCTCGTTCCCACACATTGACGAATTAACACAGAAAATGCGTCGCTATGAAATACTATGGGTTCTATGACTTCTCCTTCTAAATCGAGTAACGTTTCCGTGGAAACGAGAGGATTTTCTTTTGGGATACGACTATCTCCATTCCGATGCCCCATTCCTTCTTTACTGCATCCCTCGCGCCCTCACATTGACGAATTAACACAGAAATTGCGTCGCTATGAAATACTATGGGTTCTATGACTTCTCCTTCTAAATCGAGTAACGTTTCTATGGAACGACAGTATATTCTTTTGGGATTCGAGTATCTCCTTTCCGATGCACTATTCCTTCTTTACTGCATCCCTCGCGCCCTCACATTGACGAATTAATATAGAAATTGCGTCGCTATGAAATACTATGGGATCTATGACTTCTCCTTCTAAATCGAGTAACGTTTCTATGGAAACGACAGGAATTTCTTTTGGGATACGAGTATCTCCTTTCCGATGCCCTATTCTATCTTTACAGCATCTCCGCTCCCTCACACTGAAGAATTAACACAGAAATTGCGTCGCTATGAAAAACTATGGGTTCTATGACTTCTCCTTCTAAATCGAGTAACGTTTCTATGGAACGACAGTATTTTCTTTTGGGATTCGAGTATCTCCTTTCCGATGCACTATTCCTTCGTTACTGCATCCCTCGCTCCCTCACATTGAGGAATTAACACAGAAATTGCGTCGCTATGAAATACTATGGGTTCTATGACTTCTCCTTCTAAATCGAGTAACGTTTCCGTAGAAACAACAGGATTTTCTTTTGGGATACGAGTATCTCCTTTCCGATGCCCTATTCTTGCTTTACTGCATCCCTTGCGCCCTCACACTAAACTTAACACAGAAATTACCACGCAATGAAATACTATGTGTTCTATGACTTCTCCTTCTAAATCGAGTAACGTTACTATGGAAACGACAGGATTTTCTTTTGGGAGACGAGTATCTCCTTTCCGAGCCACTATTCCTCCTTTACTGCATCCCTCGCGCCCTCACATTGACGAATTAACACAGAAATTACGTCGCTATGAAATACTATGGGATCTATGACTTCTCCTTCTAAATCGAGTAACGTTTCTATGGAAACAACAGGATTTTCTTTTGGGATACGAGTATCTCCTTTCCGATGCACTATTGCTTCTTTACTGCATCCCTCGTTCCCTCACATTGACGAATTAACACAGAAATTGCCACGCTATAAAACACTATGGGATCTATGACTTCTCCCTCTAAATCGAGTAACGTTTCTGTGGAAACGACAGGATTTTCTTTTGGGGTACTACTGTCTCCTTTAGGATGCACTATTCCTTCTTTACTGCATCCCTCGCTCCCTCACATTGACGAATTAACACAGAAATTGCGTCGCTATGGCCGTTGCACAATTCTTTCTTTACCGCATACGTCGCTCCCTGACATTGACGAATTAACACAGAAATTGCGTCGCTATGAAATACTATGGGTTCTCTGACATCTCCTTCTAAATCGACAAACGTTTTTATGGAAACGACAGGATTTTCTTTTAAGATACGATTATTTCCTTTCCGTTGCACTATTCCTTCTTTCCTGCATCCCTCGCTCCCTCACATTGACGAATTAACACAGAAATTCCGTCGCTATGAAATACTACGGGCTCTGTCTCTTTCCTTCTAAATCGAGTAACGTTTCTATGGAAACGACAGGATTTTCTTTTGGGATACGAGTATCTCCTTTCCGATGCACTATTCCATCGTTACTGCATCCCTCGCTCCCTCACACTGAAGAATTAACACAGAAATTACGTCGCTATGAAATACTATGGTTTCTATGACTTCTCGTTCTAAATCGAGTAACGTTTCCATGGAAACGACAGGATTTTCTTTTAAGATACGAGGATTTCCTTTCTGATGCACTATTCCTTCTTAACTGCATCCCTCGCTCCCTCACATTGACGAATTAACATAGAAATTGCGTCGCTGTGAAATACTATGGGTTCTATGACTTCCCCTACTAAATCGAGTAACGTTTCTACGGAAACGACATGATTTCCTTTTGGGGTACGAGCACCTGCTTTCCGATGCACTAATCACTCTTTACTGCATTCCTAGCTCGCTCACATTGACGAATTAACGCAGAAGTTGCGTCGCTATGAAATACAATGTGTTCTATGACATCTCCTTCGAAATCGAGTAACCTTTCTATAGAAACGACAGGATTTTCTTTTGGGATACGACTATCTGCTTTCAGATGCACTATTCCTTCTTTACTGCATCCCTCGCTCCCTCACATTAACGAATTAACACAGAAATTGCCACGCAATGAAATACTATGGATTCTATGACTTCTCCTACTAAATCGAGTTACGTTTCTATGGAAACAACAGGATTTTCTTTTGGGATACGAGTATCTCCTTTCCGATGCACTATTGCTTCTTTACTGCATCCCTCGTTCCCTCACATTGACGAATTAACACAGAAATTGCCACGCTATAAAACACTATGGGATCTATGACTTCTCCCTCTAAATCGAGTAACGTTTCTGTGGAAACGACAGGATTTTCTTTTGGGGTACTACTGTCTCCTTTAGGATGCACTATTCCTTCTTTACTGCATCCCTCGCTCCCTCACATTGACGAATTAACACAGAAATTGCGTCGCTATGGCCGTTGCACAATTCTTTCTTTACCGCATACGTCGCTCCCTGACATTGACGAATTAACACAGAAATTGCGTCGCTATGAAATACTATGGGTTCTCTGACATCTCCTTCTAAATCGACAAACGTTTTTATGGAAACGACAGGATTTTCTTTTAAGATACGATTATTTCCTTTCCGTTGCACTATTCCTTCTTTCCTGCATCCCTCGCTCCCTCACATTGACGAATTAACACAGAAATTCCGTCGCTATGAAATACTACGGGCTCTGTCTCTTTCCTTCTAAATCGAGTAACGTTTCTATGGAAACGACAGGATTTTCTTTTGGGATACGAGTATCTCCTTTCCGATGCACTATTCCATCGTTACTGCATCCCTCGCTCCCTCACACTGAAGAATTAACACAGAAATTACGTCGCTATGAAATACTATGGTTTCTATGACTTCTCGTTCTAAATCGAGTAACGTTTCCATGGAAACGACAGGATTTTCTTTTAAGATACGAGGATTTCCTTTCTGTTGCACTATTCCTTCTTAACTGCATCCCTCGCTCCCTCACATTGACGAATTAACATAGAAATTGCGTCGCTGTGAAATACTATGGGTTCTATGACTTCCCCTACTAAATCGAGTAACGTTTCTACGGAAACGACATGATTTCCTTTTGGGGTACGAGCACCTGCTTTCCGATGCACTAATCACTCTTTACTGCATTCCTAGCTCGCTCACATTGACGAATTAACGCAGAAGTTGCGTCGCTATGAAATACAATGTGTTCTATGACATCTCCTTCGAAATCGAGTAACCTTTCTATAGAAACGACAGGATTTTCTTTTGGGATACGACTATCTGCTTTCAGATGCACTATTCCTTCTTTACTGCATCCCTCGCTCCCTCACATTAACGAATTAACACAGAAATTGCCACGCAATGAAATACTATGGATTCTATGACTTCTCCTACTAAATCGAGTTACGTTTCTATGGAAACGATGGGATTTTCTTTTGGGATACGACTACGTCCTTTCCGATGCACTATTCCTTCTATACTGCATCCCCCGCTCACTCACATTGACGAATTAACACAAAAATTGCGACATCACGAAATACTATGGTTTCTATGACTTCTCCGTCTAAATCGAGTATCTTTTCTATGGACACGACAGGAAATTTTTTTGGGATTCGACTATCTCCTTTCCGATGCAAAATTCCTTCAATACTGCATCCCTCTCTCCCTCACATTGACGAATTAACATAGATATTGCGTCGCTAGGAAATTCTATGTGTTTTATGACTTCTCCTTCTAAATCAAGTAACGTTTCTATGGAAACGACAGTATTTTCTTTTGGGATACGAGTATCTCCTTTCCGAGCCACTATTCCTTACGTACTGCATCACTCGCTCCCTCACATTGACGAATTAAAACAGAAATTGCGTCGCTATGAAATACTATGGGTTCTATGACTTCTCCTTCTAAATCGAGTAACGTTTCTAGGAAACGACAGGATTTTCTTTTGGGATACGAGTATCTCCTTTCCGATGCACTATTCCTCCTTTACTGCATCCCTCGCTCCCTCACACTGACGAATTAACACAGAAATTGCGTCGCTTAGAAATGCAACGGGTTCTATGACTTCTCCTTCTAAATCGAGTAACGTTTCTAGGAAACGACAGGATTTTCTTTTGGGATACGAGTATCTCCTTTCCGATGCACTATTCCTCCTTTACTGCATCCCTCGCTCCCTCACACTGACGAATTAAAACAGAGATTGCGTCGCTATGAAATACTATGGGTTCTATGACTTCTCTTTCTAAATCGAGTAATGTTTTTATGGAAACGACAGGATTTACTTTTGGGATACGAGTATCTCCTTTCCGATGCACTATTCCTTCTTTACTGCATCCCTCGCTCCCTCACATTGACGAATTAACACAGAAATTGCCACGCTACGAAACACTATGGGATCTGTGACTGGTCCTTCTAAATCGAGTAACGTTTCTATGGAAACGACAGGATTTTCTTTTAGGGTACTACTGTCTCCTTTCGGATGCACTATTCCTTCTTTACTGGATCCCTCGCTCCCTCACATTGACGAATTAACACAGAAATTGCGTCGCTATGGCCGTTGCACTATTCTTTCTTTACCGCATCCGACGCTCCCTGACATTGACGAATTAACACAGAAATTGCGACGCAATGAAATACTATGGGTTCTATGACTTCTCCTTCTAAATCGAGTAACGTTTCTATTGAACGACAGTATTTTCTTTTGGGATTCGAGTATCTCCTTTCCGATGCACTATTCCTTCGTTACTGCCTCCCTCGTTCCCTCACAATGACGAATTAACACAGAAATTTCGTCGCTATGAAATACTATGGGTTCTATGACTATTCCCCCTAAATCGAGAAACTTTTCCGTGGAAAAGACGGGATTTACTTTTGGGATACGAGTATCTCCTTTCCGATGCACTATTCCATCTTTACTGCATCCCCGCTCCCTCACACTGAAGAATTAACACAGAAATTGCGTCGCTATGAAATACTATGGGTTCTACGACTTCTCCTTCTGAATCGAGTAACGTTGCTATGGAAACGACAGGATTTTCTTTAGGGATACAACTATCTGCTGTCCGATGCACTATTCCTTCTTTACTGCATCCCTCGCTCCCTCACATTGACGAATTAAAACAGAAATTGCCTCGCTGTGAAATACTATGGGTTCTATGACATCTCCTTCTAAATCGAGTAACGTTTCTATGGAAACGACAGGATTTTCTTTTGGACACGGGTATCTCCTTTCCGATGCACTATTCATTCTTTACTGCATCCCTCGATCCCTCACATTGACGAATTAATACAGAAAATTCGTCGCTATGAAATACTATGGGTTCTATGACTTCCCCCTCTAAATCGAGTAACGTTTCTACGAAAACGACAGGATTTTCTTTTGGACACGGGTATCTCCTTTCCGATGCACTATTCATTCTTTACTGCATCCGTCGCTCCCTCACATTGACGAATTAACACGGAAATTGCCACGCAATGAAATACTATTGGTTCTATGACTTCTCTTAGTAAATCGAGTAACGTTTCTATGGAAACAAAAGGATTTTCTTTTGGGATTTGAGTATCTCCTTTCCGATGCACTATTCCTTCTTTACTGCATCCCTCGCTCCCTCACATTGACGAATTAACACAGAAATTGCCACGCTGTGAAACACTATGGTATCTATGACTTCTCCTTCTAAATCGAGTAACGTTTCTATGGAAACTACATGATTTTCTTTTGGGGTACTATTGTCTCCTTTCGGATGCACTATTCCTTCTTTACTGCATCCCTCGCTCCCTCACATAGACATATTTACACAGAAATTGCGTCGCCATGGCTGATGCACTATTCTTTCTTTACCGCATCCGTCGCGCCCTCACATTGACGACTTAACACAGAAATTGCCACGCAATGACATACTATGGGATCTATGACTTCTCCTTCTAAATCGAGTAACGTTTCTATGGAAACGACAGGATTTTCTTTTGGGATACGAGTTTCTCCTTTCCGATGCACTATTCCTTCTTTACTTTATCCCTCGCTCCCTCAGACTGACGAATTAACACAGAAATTGCGTCGCTATGAAATACTGTGTGTTCGATGACCTCTCCTTCTAATTCGAGTAACGTTTCTATGGAAACGACAGGATTTTCTTTTGGGATACCACTATCTCATTTCCGATGCACTATTCCTTCTTTACTGCATCCCTCTATCCCTCACATTGACGAATTGAACGGAAATTTCGTTGCTATGAAATACTATGGGTTCTATGACTTCGTCTTCTAAATCGAGTAACATTTCTACGGAAACGACATGATTTTCTTTTGGGATATGAGTACCTGCTTTCCGATGCACTATTCCTTCTTTACTGCATCCCTCGCGCCCGCACATTGACGTATTAACACAGAAATTGCCACGCAATGAAATACTATGGGTTCTATGACTTCTCCTTCTAAATCGAGTAGCGTTTCTATGGAAACGACAGGAGTTTCTTTTGGGATACGACTATCTCCTTTCCGAGCCACAATTCCTTCTTTACTGCATCACTCGCTCCCTCACATTGAAGAATTAAAACAGAAAATGCGTCGCTATGAAATACTATGGGATCAAAGGCTTCTCCTTCTAAATCGAGTAACGTTTCTATGGAAACGACAGGATTTTCTTTTGTGATACGAGTATCTACATTCCGATGCACTATTCCTTCTTCACTGTATCCCTCGCTCCCTCACATTGAAAAATTAACACTGAAATTGCGTCGCTATGAAATACTATTGGATCTATGACTTCTCCTTCTAAATCTAGTAACGTTTCTATGGAAACGACAGGATTTTCTTTTGCGATACGAGTATCTCCTTCCCGAGCCACTATTCCTTATGTACTGCATCACTCGCTCATCACATTGACGAATTAAAACAGAGATTGCGTCGCTATGAAATACTATGTGTTCTATGACTTCTCCTTCTAAATCGAGTAATGTTTTTATGGAAACGACAGGATTTACTTTTGGGATACGAGTATCTCCTTTCCGATGCACTATTCCTTCTTTACTGCATTCCTCGCTCGCTCACATTGACGAATTAACACAGAAATTGCATCGCTATGAAATACTATGTGTTCTATGGCATCTCCTTCGAAATCCAGTAACCTTTCTATGGAAACGACAGGAATTTCATATGGGATACGACTATCTGCTTTCAGATGCACTATTCCATCTTTACTGCATCCCTCGCTCCCTCATCTTGACCAATTAACACAGAAATTGTGTCGCTATGAAATACTATGGGTTCTATGACTTCTCCTTCTAAATGGAATAACGTTTCTGTGGAAACGAAAGGATTTTATTTTGGGATACGAGTATCTCCTTTCCGATGCACTATTTCTTCTTTACTGCAGTACTCGCTCACTTACATTGACCAATTAACAAAGAAATTCCATCGCTATGTAATACTATGTATTCTATGACATTTTTCTTTATGCACACGAGTATGTCCTTTCCAATGCACTATTCCTTCTTTACTGCATCCCTCGCTCCCTCGGATTGACGAATTAACACAGAAACTGCGTCGCTATGAAATACTATGGTTTCTATGACATCTCCTTCTAAATCGACTAACGTTTCTATGGAAACGAAAGGATTTCCTTTTGGGATACGAGTATCTCCTTTCCGATGCACTATTCCTTCTTTACTGCATCACTCGCTCCCTCACATTGACGAATTAACACAGAAATTGCGTCGCTCTGAAGTACTATGGGTTCTATGACATCTCCTTCTAAATCGAGTAACGTTTTTATGGAAACGACGGGATTTTCTTTAAGATACGATTATTTCCGTTCCGTCGCACTATTCCTTTTTACTGCATCCCTCGCGCCCTCACATTGACGAATTAACACAGAAATTGCCACGCTATGAAACACTATGGGATCTGTGACTTCTCCTTCTAAATCGAGTAACGTTTCTATGGAAACAACAGGATTTTCTTTTGGGATACGAGTATCTCCTTTCCGATGTACTATTCCTTCGTTACTGCATTCCTCGCTCCCTCACATTGACGAATTAACACAGAAATTGCGTCGCCATCAAGTACTATGGGTTCTATGAATTCTCCTTCTAAATCGAGTAACGTTTCCGTGGAAACGACAGGATTTTCTTTTGGGATACGAGTATCTCCTTTCCAATGCCCTATTCTTTCTTTACTGCATCCCTCGCTCCCTCACATTGGCGACTTAACACAGAAATTGCCACGCAATGAAATACTATGGGTTCTATGACTTCTCCTTCTAAATCGAGTAACGTTTCTATGGAAACGACAGGATTTTCTTTTGGGATACGACTATCTCCTTTCCGAGCCACTATTCCTTCTTTACTGCATCACACGCACCCTCACATTGACGAATTAAAACAGAAATTGCGTCGCTATGAAATACTGTGTGATCTATGACTTCTCCTTCTAAATCGAGTAACGTTTCTATGAAAACAACAGGATTTTTTTTTTTTTGGGATACGAGTATCTCCTTTCCGATGCACTATTCCTTCTTTACTGCATCCCTCGCTCCCTCACATTGACGAATTTACACAGAAATTGCCACGCTACAAAACAATATGGGATCTGTGACTTCTCCTTCTAAATCGAGTAACGTTTCTATGGAAACGACAGGATTTTCTTTTAGGGTACTACTGTCTCCTTTCGGATGCACTATTCCTTCTTTACTGCATCCCTCGCTCCCTCACGTTGACGAATTAACACAGAAATTGCGTCGCTATGGCCGTTGCACTATTCTTTCTTTACCGCATCCGACGCTCCCTGACATTGACGAATTAACACAGAAATTGCGACGCAATGAAATACTATGGGTTCTATGACTTCTCCTTCTAAATCGAGTAACGTTTCTATGGAACGACAGTATTTTCTTTTGGGATTCGAGTATCTCCTTTCCGATGCACTATTCCTTCTTTACTGCATCCCTCGACCCTCACATTGACGAATTAACAAAGAAATTGCGTCGCTAAGAAGTACTATGGGTTCTATGACTTCTCCTTCTAAATCGAGTAAAGTTTCTATGGAAACGACGGGATTTTCTTTTGGGATACCACTATCTCCTTTCCGATGAACTATTCCTTCTTTACTGCACCCATCGCTACCTCACATTGACGAATTGACACAGAAATTGCGTCGCTATGAAATACTATGTGTTGTATGACTTCTCCTTGTAAATCGAGTAACGTTTCCATGGAAACGACAGGATTTACTTTTGGGATACGAGTATCTCCTTTCCGATGCACTATTCCATCTTTACTGCATCCCCGCTCCCTCACACTGAAGAATTAACACAGAAATTGCGTCGCTATGAAATTCCACGGGTTTTACGACTTCTCCTTCTAAATCGAGTAACGTTGCTATGGAAACAACAGGATTTTCTTTAGGGATACAACTATCTGCTGTCCGATGCATTATTCCTTCTTTACTGCATCCCTCGCTCCCTCACATTGACGAACAGAAATTGCGTCGCTGTGAAATACTATGGGTTCTATGACATCTCCTTCTAAATCGAGTAACGTTTCTATGGAAACGACAGGATTTTCTTTTGGACACGGGTATCTCCTTTCCGATGCACTATTCATTCTTTACTGCATCCCTCGATCCCTCACATTGACGAATTAATACAGAAAATTCGTCGCTATGAAATACTATGGGTTCTATGACTTCCCCTTCTAAATCGAGTAACGTTTCTACGGAAACGACATGATTTTCTTTTGGGATACGAGTACCTGCATTCCGATGCACTATTCCTTCTTTACTGCATCCCTCGCTCCCTCACATTGACGAATTAACACAGAAATTGCCACGCAATGAAATACTATGATTTCTATGACTTCTCCTTCTAAATCGAGTAACCTTTCTATGGAAACGAGAGGAGATTCTATTGGGATACGACTATCTCCTTTCCGAGCCACAATTCCTTCTTTACTGCATCACTCGCTCCCTCACATTGACGAAATAAAACAGAAATTGCGTCGCTATGAAATACTATGGGATCTATGACTTCTCCTTCTAAATCGATTAACGTTTCTATGGAAACGACAGGATTTTCTTTTGTGATACGAGTATCTACTTTCCGATGCACTATTCCTTCTTTACTGCATCCCCAGGTCCCTCACACTGAAGAATTAACACAGAAATTGCGTCGCAATGAATTACTATTGGTTCTATGACATATCCTTCTAAATCGAGTAACGTTTCTATGGAAACGTCAGGATTTTCTTTTGGGATACGAGTATCTCCTTTTCGATGCACAATTATTTCTTTACTGCACCCCTCGCTCCCTTACATTGTCGAATTAACACAGAAATTGCGTCGCTATGAAATACTATGGGTTCTATGACATCTCCTTCTAAATCCAGTAAAGTTTCTATGGAAATGAAAGAATTTTCTTTTGGGATACGACTATCTGCTTTTAGATGCACTATTCCTTCTTTACTGCATCCCTCGCTCCCTCACATAGAAAAATTAACACTGAAATTGCGTCGCTATGAAATACTATGGGATCTATGACTTCTCCTTCTAAATGTAGTATTCTATGGAAACGACAGGATTTTCTTTTGGGATACGAGTATCTCCTTTCCGAGCCACTATTCCTTATGTACTGCATCACTCGCTCCCTCACATTGACGAATTAAAACAGAGATTGCGTCGCTATGAAATACTATGGGTTCTATGACTTCTCTTTCTAAATCGAGTAATGTTTTTATGGAAACGACAGGATTTACTTTTGGGATACGAGTATCTCCTTTCCGATGCACTATTCCTTCTTTACTGTATCCCCAGGTCCCTCACACTGAAGAATTAACACAGAAATTGCGTCGCAATGAAATACTATGGGTTCTATGACTTCTCCTTCTAAATTGAGTAATGTTTCTATGGAAACGACAGGATTTACTTTTGGGATACGAGTATCTCCTTTCCGATGCACTATTCCTTCTTTACTGCATCCCTCGCTCCCTCACATTGACGAATTAACACAGAAATTGCCACGCTACGAAACACTATGGGATCTGTGACTTGTCCTTCTAAATCGAGTAACGTTTCTATGGAAACGACAGGATTTTCTTTTACGGTACTACTGTCTCCTTTCGGATGCACTATTCCTTCTTTACTGCATCCCTCGCTCCCTCACATTGACGAATTAACACAGAAATTGTGTCGCTATGGAAGTTGCACTATTCTTTCTTTACCGCATCCGACGCTCCCTGACATTGACGAGTTAACACAGAAATTGCGACGCAATGAAATACTATGGGTTCTATGACTTCTCCTTCTAAATCGAGTAACGTTTCTATGGAACGACAGTATTTTCTTTTGGGATTCGAGTATCTCCTTTCCGATGCACTATTCCTTCGTTACTGCATCCCTCGTTCCCTCACAATGACGAATTAACACAGAAATTTCGTCGCTATGAAAAACTATGGGTTCTATGACTATTCACCCTAAATCGAGAAACGTTTCCGTGGAAAACACGGGATTTTCTTTTGGGATACGAGTATCTCCTTTCCGATGTCCCATTCCTTCTTTACTGCATCCCTCGCTCCCTCACATTGACGAATTAACAAAGAAATTGCGTCGCTAAGAAATACTATGGGTTCTATGACTTCTCCTTCTAAATCGAGTAAAGTTTCTATGGAAACGACGGGTTTTTCTTTTGGGATACCACTATCTCCTTTCCGATGAACTATAACTTCTTTACTGCATCCCTCGCTACCTCACATTGACGAATTGACACAGAAATTGCGTCGCTATGAAATACTATGTTTTGTATGACTTCTCCTTCTAAATCGAGTAACGTTTCCATGGAAACGACAGGATTTACTTTTGGGATACGAGTATCTCCTTTCCGATGCACTATTCCATCTTTACTGCATCCCCGCTCCCTCACACTGAAGAATTAACACAGAAATTGCGTCGCTATGAAATACTATGGGTTCTACGACTTCTCCTTCTGAATCGAGTAACGTTGCTATGGAAACGACAGGATTTTCTTTAGGGATACAACTATCTGCTGTCCGATGCACTATTCCTTCTTTACTGCATCCCTCGCTCCCTCACATTGACGAATTAAAACAGAAATTGCCTCGCTCTGAAATACTATGGGTTCTATGACATCTCCTTGTAAATCGAGTAACGTTTCTATGGAAACGACAGGATTTTCTTTTGGACACGGGTATCTCCTTTCCGATGCACTATTCATTCTTTACTGCATCCCTCGATCCCTCACATTGACGAATTAATACAGAAAATTCGTCGCTATGAAATACTATGGGTTCTATGACTTCCCCCTCTAAATCGAGTAACGTTTCTACGGAAACGACATGATTTTCTTTTGGGATACGAGTACCTGCATTCCGATGCACTATTCCTACTTTACTGCATCCCTCGCTCACTCACATTGACGAATTAACACACAAATTGCCACGCAATGAAATACTATTGGTTCTATGACCTCTCTTAGTAAATCGAGTAACGTTTCTATGGAAATAAAAGGATTTTCTTTTGGGATTTGAGTATCTCCTTTACGATGCACTATTCCTTCTTTACTGCATCCCTCGCTCCCTCACATTGACGAATTAACACAGAAATTGCGTCGCTATGAAATTCTATGGGATCTATGACTACTCCATCTAAATCGAGTAACGTTTCTATGGAAACCACAGGATTTTCTTTTGGGATACGAGTATCTCCTTTCCGATGCACTATTCCTTCTTTACTGCATCCCTCGCGCCCTCACATTGACGAATTAACACAGAAATTGCCACGCAATGAAATACTATGATTTCTATGACTTCTCCTTCTAAATCGAGTAACCGTTCTATGGAAACGAGAGGAGTCTCTTTTGGGATACGACTATCTCCTTTCCGAGCCACAATTCCTTCTTTACTGCATCACTCGCTCCCTCACAATGACGAAATAAAACAGAAATTGCGTCGCTATGAAATACTATGGGATCTATGACTTCTCCTTCTAAATCGAGTAACGTTTCGATGGAAACAACAGGATTTTCTTTTGGGATACGAGTATCTACTTTCCGATGCACTATTCCTTCTTCACTGCATCCCTCGCTACCTCACATTGACGAATTAACACAGAAATTGCCACGCTATGAAACACTATGGGATCTATGACTTCTCCTTCTAAATCGAGTCACGTTTCTATGGAAACTACAGGATTTTCTTTTGGGGTATTACTGTCTCCTTTCGGATGCACTATTCCTTCTTTACTGCATCCCTCAATCCCTCACATTGACGAATTAAAACAGAAATTGCGTCGCTGTGAAAGACTATGGGTTCTGTGACATCTCCTTCTAAATCGAGTAACGTTTATATGGAAAGGACAGGATTTTCTTTTGCATACGAGTATCTCCTTTCCGATGCACTATTCCTTCTTTACTGCATCCCTCGAGCGCGCTCGTTGACGCATTAACACAGAAATTTCCAAGCAATGAAACACTATGGGTTCTATGACTTATCCTTGTAAATCAAGTAACGTTTCTATGGAAACTACAGGATTTTCTTTTGGGGTACTGCTGTCTCCTTTCGGATGCCCTATTCCTTCTTTACTGCATCCCTCGCTCCCTCACATTGACGAATTAACACAGAAATTGCGTCGCTATGGCCGATGCACTATTCTTTCTTTACCGCATCCATCGCTCTCTCACATTGACGAATTAACACAGAAATTGCGTCGCTATGAAATACTATGGGTTCTATGACTTCTCCTTCTAAATCGAGTAACGTTTCCGTTGAAACCACAGGATTCTCTTTTGGGATACGAGTATCTCCTTTCCGATGTACTATTCCTTCTTTACTGCATCCCCGCTCCCTCACATTGATGAATTATAACAAAAATTGCGTCGCCACGAAATACTATGGGTTCTATGACTTCTCCTTCTAAATCGAGTAAAGTTTCTATGGAAACGACAGCATTTTCTTTTGGGATACGACTATCTCCTTTCCGATGCAAAATTCCTTCAATACTGCATCCCTCGCTCCCTCACATTGACGAATTATCATAGAAATTGCGTCGCAATGAAATACTATGTGTTCTATTACTTCTCCTTCTAAATCGAGTAACGTTTCTATGGAAAGGACAGGATTTTCTTTTCGGATACGACTATCTCCTTTCCGATGAACTTTTCCTTCTTTACTGCATCCCTCGCTCCCTCACATTGACGAATTAACACAGAAATTGCGTCGCTAAGAAATACTATGTGTTCTATGACATCTCCTTCTAAATCGAGTAACGTTTCTATGGAAGCGACAGGATTTTCTTTTGGGATACGAGTATCTCCTTTCCGATGCACAATTATTTCTTTACTGCATCCATCGCTCCCTCACATTGACGAATTAACTCAGAAATTGCGTCGCTATGAAATACTATGTGTTCTATGACATCTCCTTCTAAATCGAGTAACGTTTCTATGGAAACGACAGGGTTTTCTTTTGGGATACGACTATATCCTTTCCGATGCACTATTCCTTCTTTACTGCATCCCTCGCTCCCTCACATTGACGAATTAACTCAGAAATTGCGTCGCTATTCAATACTCTGTGTTCTATGACATCTCCTTCTAAATCGAGTAACGTTTCTATGGAAACGACAGGGTTTTCTTTTGGGATACGACTATCTCCTTTCCGATGCACTGTTCCTTCTTTACTGCATCGCTCGCTACCTCACATTGACGAATTGACACAGAAAATGCGTCGCTATGAAATACTATGGGTTCTATGACATCTCCATCTAAATCGAGTAACGTTTCTATGGAAAGCACAGGATTTTCTTTTGGGATACGAGTATCTCCTTCCCGATGCACTTTTCCTTCTTTACTGCATCCCTCGCTCCCTCACATTGACGAATTAACACAGAAATCGCGTCGCTAAGAAATACTATTGGTTGTATGACATCTACTTCTAAATCGAGTAACGTTTATATGGAAACGACAGGGTTTTCTTTTGGGATACGACTATCTCCTTTCCGATGCACTATTCCTTCTTTACTACATCCCTCGCTACCTCACATTGACGAATTGACACAGAAAATGCGTCGCTATGAAATACTATGGGTTCTATGACATCTCCTTCTAAATCGAGTAACGTTTCTATGGAACCGACAGGGTTTTCTTTTGGGATACGAGTATCTCCTTTCCGATGCACTATTCCTTCTTTACTGCATCCCTCGCAACCTCACATTGACGAATTGACAGAGAAATTGCGTCGCTATGAAATACTATGTGTTCTATGACTTTTCCTTCTGAATCGAGTAAAGTTTCTATGGAAACGACAGGATTTTCTTTTGGGATACGACTATCTGCTTTCCGATGCACTATAATATCTTTACTGCATCCCTCGTTCCCTCACATTGTCGAATTAACACAGAAATTGCGTTGCTATGAAATACTATGGGATCTATGACTTCTCCAAAAACGCGTAACGTTTCTATGGAAACGACAGGATTTTCTTTTGGGAAACGAGTATCTCGCTCCCTCACATTCACGAATTATCATAGAAATTGCGTCGCAATGAAATACTATGTGTTCTATGACTTCTCCTTCTAAATCGAGTAACGTTTCTATGGAAAGGACAGGATTTTCTTTTGGGATACGAGTATCTCCTTTCCCATGCACAATTATTTCTTTACTGCATCCATCGCTCCCTCACATTGACGAATAACACAGAAATTGCGTCGCTATGAAATACTATGGGTTCTATGACATCTCCTTCTAAATCGAGTAACGATTCTATGGAAAGGACAGGATTTTCTTTTGGGATACGACTATCTCCTTTCCGATGCACTTTTCCTTCTTTACTGCATCCCTCGCTTCCTCACATTGACGAATTAACGAAGAAATCCCTCCGCTAAGAAATACTATTGGTTCTATGACATCTCCTTCTAAATCGAGTAACGTTTCTATGGAAACGACAGGGTTTTCTTTTGGGATACGACTATCTCCTTTCCGATGCACTATTCCTTCTGTACTGCATCCCTCTCTACCTCACATTGACGAATTGACACAGAAAATGCGTCGCTATGAAATACTATGGGTTCTATGACTTCTCCTTGCAAATCGAGTAACGTTTCAATGGAACGACAGTATTTTCTTTTGGGATTCGAGTATCTCCTTTCCGATGCACTATTCCTTCTTTACTGCATCCCTCGCTCCCTCACATTGACGAGTTAACACAGAAATTGCGTCGCTATGAAATACTATGTGTTCTATGACATCTCCTTCTAAATCGAGTAACGTTTCTAGGGAAACGACAGGATTTTCTTTTGGGATACGACTATCTCCTTTCCGATGCACTATTCCTTCTTTACTGCATCCCCGCTCCCTCAAATTGACGAATAATCACAAAAACTGCGTCGCTATGTAATACTATGTGTTCTATGACTTCGCCTTCTAAATCGAGTAAAATTTCTGTGGAGACGACGGGATTTTCTTTTGGGATACCACTATCTCCTTTCCGATGCACTATTCCTTCTTTACTGCATCCCTCGCTCCCTCGTATTGACGAATTATCATAGAAATTGCGTCGCAATGAAATACTATGTGTTCTATGACTTCTCCTTCTAAATCGAGTAACGTTTCTATGGAAAGGACAGGATTTTCTTTTGGGATACGAGTATCTCCTTCCCGATGCACTTTTCCTTCTTTACTGCATCCCTCGCTCCTTCACATTGACGAATTAACACAGAAATTGCGTCGCTAAGAAGTACTATTGTTTCTATGACATCTCCTTCTAAATCGAGTAACGTTTCTATGGAAACGACAGGATTTTCTTTTCGGACACGAG
The DNA here is from genome assembly GCF_023898315.1 of Schistocerca nitens. Taxonomy (NCBI): domain Eukaryota; kingdom Metazoa; phylum Arthropoda; class Insecta; order Orthoptera; family Acrididae; genus Schistocerca; species Schistocerca nitens. The sequence goes on from NC_064619.1 coordinate 730,053,183, forward strand.
TATCTCCTTTCCGATGCAAAATTATTTCTTTACTGCATCCATCGCTCCCTCACATTGACGAATTAACACAGAAATTGCGTCGCTATGATATACTATGGGTTCTATGACATCTCCTTCTAAATCGAGTAACGTTTCTATGGAAAGGAGAGGATTTACTTTTGGGATACGAGTATCTCCTTTCCGATGCACTATTCCTTCTTTACTGCATCCCCGCTCCCTCAAATTGACGAATAATCACAAAAATTGCGTCGCTATGTAATACTATGTGTTCTATGACATCTCCTTCTAAATCGAGTAACGTTTCTATGGAAACGACAGGGTTTTCTTTTGGGATACGACTATCTCCTTTCCGATGCACTATTCCTTCTTTACTGCATCCCTCGCTACCTCACATTGACGAATTGACACAGAAAATGCGTCGCTATGAAATGCTATGGGTTCGATGACATCTCCTTCTAAATCGAGTAACGTTTGTACGGAAACGACAGGATTTTCTTTTGGGATACGACTATCTCCTTTCCGATGCACTATTCCTTCTTTACTGTATCCCTCGCTCCCTCACATTGACGAATTAACACAGAAATTGCGTCGCTATGTAATACTATGTGTTCTATGACATCTCCTTCTAAATCGAGTAACGTTTCTAAGGAAACGACAGGATTCACTTTTGGGATACGACTATCTCCTTTCCGATGCACTATTTCTTCTTTACTGCATCCCTCGCTCCCTCACATTGACGAATTAAAACAGAAATTGCGTCGCAATGAAATACTATGTGTTCTATGACTTCTCCTTCTAAATCGAGTAAAATTTCTGTGGAGACGACGGGATTTTCTTTTGGGATACCACTATCTCCTTTCCGATGCACTATTCCTTCTTTACTGCATCCCTCGCTCCCTCACATTGACGAATTATCATAGAAATTGCGTCGCAATGAAATACTATGTGTTCTATGACTTCTCCTTCTAAATCGAGTAACATTTCTATGGAAAGGACAGGATTTTCTTTTGGGATACGAGTATCTCCTTCCCGATGCACTTTTCCTTCTTTACTGCATCCCTCGCTCCTTCACATTGACGAATTAACACAGAAATTGCGTCGCTAAGAAGTACTATTGTTTCTATGACATCTCCTTCTAAATCGAGTAACGTTTCTATGGAAACGACAGGATTTTCTTTTCGGACACGAGTATCTCCTTTCCGATGCACAATTATTTCTTTACTGCATCCATCGCTCCCTCACATTGACGAATTAACACAGAAATTGCGTCGCTATGATATACTATGGGTTCTATGACATCTCCTTCTAAATCGAGTAACGTTTCTATGGAAAGGAGAGGATTTACTTTTGGGATACGAGTATCTCCTTTCCGATGCACTTTTCCTTCTTTACTGCATCCCTCGCTCCCTCACATTGACGAATTGACACAGAAAATGCGTCGCTATGAAATGCTATGGGTTCTATGACATCTCCTTCTAAATCGAGTAACGTTTGTACGGAAACGACAGGATTTTTTTTGGGATACGAGTATCTCCTTTCCGATGCACTATTATTTCTTTACTGCATCCCTCGCTCCCTCCCATTGACGAATTAACAGAGAAATTGCGTCGCTATGAAATACTATTGGTTCTATGACATCACCTTCTAAATCGAATAACGTTTCTATGGAAACGACAGGACTTTCTTTTGGGATACGACTATCTCCTTTCCGATGCACTATTCCTTCTTTACTGTATCCCTCGCTCCCTCACATTGACGAATTAACACAGAAATTGCATCGCTATGAAATACTATGTGTTCTATGACATCTCCTTCTAAATCGAGTAACGTTTCTATGGAAACGACAGGGTTTTCTTTTGGGATACGACTATCTCCTTTCCGATGCACTATTCCTTCTTTACTGCATCCCTCGCTACCTCACATTGACGAATTGAAATAGATATTGCGTCGCTACGAAATACAATGTGTTCTATGACTTCTCCTTCTAAATCGAGTATCGTTTCTAAGGAAACGATAGGATTCACTTTTGGGGTACGAGTACCTCCTTCCCGATGCACTATTCCTTCTTTACTGCATCCCTCGCTCCCTCACATTGACGAATTAACACAGAAATTGCGTCGCTAAGAAATACTATTCGTTCTATGACATCTCCTTCTAAATCGAGTAACGTTTCTATGGAAAGGACAGGATGTTCTTGTGGGATACGAGTACCTCCTTCCCGATGAACTTTTCCTTCTTTACTGCATCCCTCGCTCCCTCACATTGACGAATTAACACAGAAATTGCGTCGCTAAGAAATACTATTCGTTCTATGACATCTCCTTCTAAATCGAGTAATATTTCTATGGAAACGACAGGGTTTTCTTTTGGGATACGACTATCTCCTTTCCGATGCACTATTCCTTCTTTACTGCATCCCTCGCTCCCTCACATTGACGAATTAACACCGAAATTGCGTCGCTATGAAATACTATGGGTTTTATGACATCTCCTTCTAAATCGAGTAACGTTTCTATGGAAACGACATGATTTTCTTTTGGGATACGACTATCTCCTTTCCGATGCACTATTCCTTCTTTACTGCATTCCTCGCACACTCACATTGACGAATTAACACAGAAAATGCGTCGCTATGAAATGCTATGGGTTCGATGACATCTCCTTCTAAATCGAGTAACGTTTGTACGGAAACGACAGGATTTTCTTTTGGGATACGACTATCTCCTTTCCGATGCACTATTCCTTCTTTACTGTATCCCTCGCTCCCTCACATTGACGAATTAACACAGAAATTGCGTCGCTATGTAATACTATGTGTTCTATGACATCTCCTTCTAAATCGAGTAACGTTTCTAAGGAAACGACAGGATTCACTTTTGGGATACGACTATCTCCTTTCCGATGCACTATTTCTTCTTTACTGCATCCCTCGCTCCCTCACATTGACGAATTAAAACAGAAATTGCGTCGCAATGAAATACTATGTGTTCTATGACTTCTCCTTCTAAATCGAGTAAAATTTCTGTGGAGATGACGGGATTTTCTTTTGGGATACCACTATCTCCTTTCCGATGCACTATTCCTTCTTTACTGCATCCCTCGCTCCCTCACATTGACGAATTATCATAGAAATTGCGTCGCAATGAAATACTATGTGTTCTATGACTTCTCCTTCTAAATCGAGTAACGTTTCTATGGAAAGGACAGGATTTTCTTTTGGGATACGAGTATCTCCTTCCCGATGCACTTTTCCTTCTTTACTGCATCCCTCGCTCCTTCACATTGACGAATTAACACAGAAATTGCGTGCTAAGAAGTACTATTGTTTCTATGACATCTCCTTCTAAATCGAGAAACGTTTCTATGGAAACGACAGGATTTTCTTTTCGGACACGAGTATCTCCTTTCCGATGCACAATTATTTCTTTACTGCATCCATCGCTCCCTCACATTGACGAATTAACACAGAAATTGCGTCGCTATGATATACTATGGGTTCTATGACATCTCCTTCTAAATCGAGTAACGTTTCTATGGAAAGGAGAGGATTTACTTTTGGGATACGAGTATCTCCTTTCCGATGCACTTTTCCTTCTTTACTGCATCCCTCGCTCCCTCACATTGACGAATTGACACAGAAAATGCGTCGCTATGAAATGCTATGGGTTCTATGACATCTCCTTCTAAATCGAGTAACGTTTGTACGGAAACGACAGGATTTTTTTTGGGATACGAGTATCTCCTTTCCGATGCACTATTATTTCTTTACTGCATCCCTCGCTCCCTCCCATTGACGAATTAACAGAGAAATTGCGTCGCTATGAAATACTATTGGTTCTATGACATCACCTTCTAAATCGAATAACGTTTCTATGGAAACGACAGGATTTTCTTTTGGGATACGACTATCTCCTTTCCGATGCACTATTCCTTCTTTACTGTATCCCTCGCTCCCTCACATTGACGAATTAACACAGAAATTGCATCGCTATGAAATACTATGTGTTCTATGACATCTCCTTCTAAATCGAGTAACGTTTCTATGGAAACGACAGGGTTTTCTTTTGGGATACGACTATCTCCTTTCCGATGCACTATTCCTTCTTTACTGCATCCCTCGCTACCTCACATTGACGAATTGACACAGAAAATGCGTCGCTATGAAATGCTATTGGTTCTATGACATCACCTTCTAAATCGAATAACGTTTCTATGGAAAAGACAGGAATTTATTTTGGCATGCGACTATCTCCTTTCCGTTGCACTATTTCTTCTTTACTGCATCCCTCGCTCCCTCACATTGACGAATTAACATAGAAATTGCGTCGCTACGAAATACAATGTGTTCTATGACTTCTCCTTCTAAATCGAGTATCGTTTCTAAGGAAACGACAGGATTCACTTTTGGGGTACGAGTACCTCCTTCCCGATGCACTTTTCCTTCTTTACTGCATCCCTCGCTCCCTCACATTGACGAATTAACACAGAAATTGCGTCGCTAAGAAATACTATTCGTTCTATGACATCTCCTTCTAAATCGAGTAACGTTTCTATGGAAAGGACAGGATGTTCTTGTGGGATACGAGTACCTCCTTCCCGATGAACTTTTCCTTCTTTACTGCATCCCTCGCTCCCTCACATTGACGAATTAACACAGAAATTGCGTCGCTAAGAAATACTATTCGTTCTATGACATCTCCTTCTAAATCGAGTAATATTTCTATGGAAACGACAGGGTTTTGTTTTGGGATACGACTATCTCCTTTCCGATGCACTATTCCTTCTTTACTGCATCCCTCGCTCCCTCACATTGACGAATTAACACCGAAATTGCGTCGCTATGAAATACTATGGGTTTTATGACATTTCCTTCTAAATCGAGTAACGTTTCTATGGAAACGACATGATTTTCTTTTGGGATACGACTATCTCCTTTCCGATGCACTATTCCTTCTTTACTGCATTCCTCGCACACTCACATTGACGAATTAACACAGAAATTGCGTCGCTTTGAAATACTATGTGTTCTATGACATCTCCTTCTAAATCGAGTAACGTTTCTATGGAAACGACAGGATTTTCTTTTGGGATACGAGTATCTCCTTTCCGATGCACTATTCCTTCTTTACTGCATCCCTCGCTCCCTCACATTGACGAATTAACACAGAAATTGCCACGCTATGAAACAGTATGTGATCTATGACTTGTCCTTCTAAATCGAGTAACGTTTCTATGGAAACGACAGGATTTTCTTTTGGGGTACTACTGTCTCCTTTCGGATGCACTATTCCTTCTTTACTGCATCCCCCGCTCCCTCACATTGACGAATTAACACAGAAATTGCGTCGCTCTAGCCGTTGCACTATTCTTTCTTCACCGCATCCGTCGCTCCCTCACATTGACGAATTAACACAGAAATTGCGACGCAATGAAATACTATGGGTTCTATGACTTCTCCTTCTAAATCGAGTAACGTTTCTATGGAAACGAAAGGACTTTCTTTTGGGATACGAGTATCTCCTTTCCGACGCACTATTCCTTATTTACTGCATCCCTCGCTCGATCACATTGACGAATTAACACAGAAATTACTTCGCTTTGAAATACTATGGGTTCCATGACTTCTCCTTCTAAATCGAGTAACGTTTCCGTGGAAACGACAGTATTTTCTTTGGGGATACGAGTATCTCCTTTCCGATGCCCTATTCCTTCTTTACTGCAACCCTCGCTCCCTCACATTGACGAATTAACAAAGAAATTGCGTCGCTATGAAATACTATGGGTTCTATGACTTCTCCGTCTAAATCGAGTAAAGTTTCTATGGAAACGACGGGATTTTCTTTTGGGATACGACTATCTCCTTTCCGATGATCTATTCCTTCTTTACTGCATCCCTCGTTCCCTCACATTGACGAATTGACACAGAAATTGCGTCGCTATGAAATACTATGTGTTGTATGACTTCTCCTTCTAAATCGAGTAACGTTTCCATGGAAACGACACGATTTACTTTTGGGATACGAGTATCTCCTTTCCGATGCACTATTCCATCTTTACTGCATCCCCGCTACCTCACACTGAATAATTAACACAGAAATTGCGTCGCTATGAAATGCTATGTGTTCTCTGACTTCTCCTTCTAAATCGAGTAACGTTTCTATGCAAACGACAGGATTTTCTTTTATGATACAACTATCTGCTTTCCGATGCACTATTTCATCTTTACTGAATCCCTCGCTGCCTCACATTGACGAATTAACACAGAAATTGCGTCGCTATGAAATACTATGTGATCTATGACTTCTCCTTCTAAATCGAGTAACGTTTCTATGGAAACGACAGGATTTTCTTTTGGGATACGAGTATCTCGCTCCCTCACTTTGACGAATTAACACAGAAATTGCGTCGGTCTAGCCGTTGCACTATTCTTTCTTTACCGCATCCGTCGCTCCCTCACATTGACGAATTAACACAGAAATTGCGACGCAATGAAATACTATGGGTTCTATGACTTCTCCCTCTAAATCGAGTAACGTTTCTATGGAAACCACAGGACTTTCTTTTGGGATACGAGTATCTCCTTCCGGTGCACTATTCCTTCTTTACTGCAACACTCGCTCGATCACATTGACGAATTAACACAGAAATTACTTCGCTTTGAAATACTATGGGTTCTATGACTTCTCCTTCTAAATCGAGTAACGTTTCTATGGAACGACAGTATTTTCTTTTGGGATTCGAGTACCTCCTTTCCGATGCACTATTCCTTCGTTACTGCAACCCTCGCTCCCTCAAATTGACGAATTAACAACAGAAATTGCGTCGCTATGAAATACTATGGGTTCTATGACTTCTCCTTCTAAATCGAGTAACGTTTCCGTGGAAACGACAGCATTTTCTTTTCGGATACGAGTATCTCCTTTCCGATGCCCTATTCCTTCTTTACTGCATCCCTCGCTCCCTCACATTGACGAAATAACAAAGAAATTGCGTCGCTATGAAATACTATGGGTTCTATGACTTCTCCGTCTAAATCGAGTAAAGTTTCTATGGAAACCAGGATTTTCTTTTGGGATACGACTATCTCCTTTCCGATGATCTATTCCTTCTTTACTGCATCCCTCGCTCCCTCACAATGACGAATTGACACAGAAATTGCGTCGCTATGAAATACTATGTGTTGTATGACTTCTCCTTCTAAATCGAGTAACGTTTCTATGCAAACGAAAGGATTTTCTTTTATGATACAACTATCTGCTTTCCGATGCACTATTCCATCTTTACTGCATCCCTCGCTGCCTCACATTGACGAATTAACACAGAAATTGCTGCGCTATGAAATACTATGGGATCTATGACTTCTCCTTCTAAATCGAGTAACGTTTCTATGGAAACGACAGGACTTTCTTTTGGGATACGAGTATCTCCTTTCCGATGCACTATTCCCTCTTTACTGCATCCCTCGCTCGATCACATTACGAATTAACACAGAAATTACTTCGCTTTGAAATACTATGGGTTCTATGACTTCTCCTTCTAAATCGAGTAACGTTTCAATGGAACGACAGTATTTTCTTTTGGGATTCGAGTATCTCCTTTCCGATGCACTATTCCATCGTTACTGCATCCCTCGCTCCCTCACATTGACGAATCAACACTGAAATTGCGTCGCTATGAAATACTATGGTTTCTATGACTTCTCCGTCTAAATCGAGCCGGCCGAAGTGGCCGCGCGGGTCTGGCGCTGGAGTCCTGAACCGCGAGACCGCTACGGTCGCAGGTTCGAATTATGCCTCGGGCATGGATGTGTGTGATGTCCTTTGGTTAGTTATGTTTAACTAGTTCTAAGTTCTAGGGGATTAATGACCTCAGCAGTTGAGTCCCATAGTGCTCAGAGCCATCTAAATCGAGTAAAGTTTCGATGGAAACGACGGGATCTTCTTTTGGGATGCGACTATCACCTTTCCGATGATCTATTCCTTCTTTACTGCATCCCTCGCTCCCTCACATTGACGAATTGACACAGAAATTGCGTCGCTATGAAATACTATGTGTTGTATGACTTCTCCTTCTAAATCGAGTAACATTTCTATGGAAACGAGAGGATTTTCTTTTGGGATGCGACTATCTCCTTTCCGTTGCACTATTCCTTCTTTACTGCAACCCTCGCTCCCTCACATTGACGAATTAGCATAGAAATTGCGTCGCTATGAAATACTACGTGTTCTATGACTTCTACTAAATCGAGTAACGTTTCTAAGGAAACGACATGATTCACTTTTGGGATACGACTATCTCCTTTCCGATGCACTATTCCTTCTTTACTGCATCCCTCGCTCCCTCACATTGACGAATTAACACCGAAATTGCGTCGCTATGAAATACTATGGGTTTTATGACATCTCCTTCTAAATCGAGTAACGTTTCTATGGAAACGACATGATTTTCTTTTGGGATACGACTATCTCCTTTCCGATGCACTATTCCTTCTTTACTGCATTCCTCGCACACTCACATTGACGAATTAACACAGAAATTGCGTCGCTTTGAAATACTATGTGTTCTATGACATCTCCTTCTAAATCGAGTAACGTTTCTATGGAAACGACAGGATTTTCTTTTGGGATACGAGTATCTCCTTTCCGATGCACTATTCCTTCTTTACTGCATCCCTCGCTCCCTCACATTGACGAATTAACACAGAAATTGCCACGCTATGAAACAGTATGTGATCTATGACTTGTCCTTCTAAATCGAGTAACGTTTCTATGGAAACGACAGGATTTTCTTTTGGGGTACTACTGTCTCCATTCGGATGCACTATTCCTTCTTTACTGCATCCCCCGCTCCCTCACATTGACGAATTAACACAGAAATTGCGTCGCTCTAGCCGTTGCACTATTCTTTCTTCACCGCATCCGTCGCTCCCTCACATTGACGAATTAACACAGAAATTGCGACGCAATGAAATACTATGTGTTCTATGACATCTCCTTCTAAATCGAATTATGTTTCTATGGAAACGACAGGGTTTTCTTTTGGGATACGACTATATTTTTTCCGATGCACTATTCCTTCTTTACTGCATCCCTCGCTCCCTCACATTGACGAATTAACACAGAAATTGCGTCGCTATTCAATACTCTGTGTTCTATGACATCTCCTTCTAAATCGAGTAACGTTTCTATGGAAACGACAGGGTTTTCTTTTGGGATACGACTATCTCCTTTCCGATGCACTATTCCTTCTTTACTGCATCCCTCGCTACCTCACATTGACGAATTGACACAGAAAATGCGTCGCTATGAAATACTATGGGTTCTATGACATCTCCATCTAAATCGAGTAACGTTTCTATGGAAAGCAGAGGATTTTCTTTTGGGATACGAGTATCTCCTTCCCGATGCACTTTTCCTTCTTTACTGCATCCCTCGCTCCCTCACATTGACGAATTAACACAGAAATCGCGTCGCTAAGAAATACTATTGGTTGTATGACATCTCCTTCTAAATCGAGTAACGTTTATATGGAAACGACAGGGTTTTCTTTTGGGATACGACTATCTCCTTTCCGATGCACTATTCCTTCTTTACTGCATCCCTCGCTACCTCACATTGACGAATTGACACAGAAAATGCGTCGCTATGAAATACTATGGGTTCTATGACATCTCCTTCTAAATCGAGTAACGTTTCTATGGAACCGCCAGGGTTTTCTTTTGGGATACGACTATCTCCTTTCTGATGCACTATTCCTTATTTACTGCATCCCTCGCTACCTCACATTGACGAATTGACAGAGAAATTGCGTCGCTATGAAATACTATGTGTTCTATGACTTCTCCTTCTGAATCGAGTAACGTTTCTATGGAAACGACAGGATTTTCTTTTGGGATACGACTATCTGCTTTCCGATGCACTATAACATCTTTACTGCATCCCTCGTTCCCTCACATTGTCGAATTAACACAGAAATTGCGTTGCTATGAAATACTATGGGATCTATGACTTCTCCAAAAACGCGTAACGTTTCTATGGAAACGACAGGATTTTCTTTTGGGAAACGAGTATCTCGCTCCCTCACATTGACGAATTAACACAGAAATTGCGTCGCTTAGAAATACAACGGGTTCTATGACTTCTCCTTCTAAATCGAGTAACGTTTCTAGGGAAACGACAGGATTTTATTTTGGGATACGACTATCTCCTTTCCGATGCACTATTCCTTCTTTACTGCATCCCCGCTCCCTCACATTGACGAATTATCAAAAAAATTGCGTCGCCACGTAATACTATGGGTTCTATGACTTCTCCTTCTAAATCGAGTAAAGTTTCTATGGAGACGACAGCAATTTCTTTTGGGATACGACTATCTCCATTCCGATGCACTTTTCCTTCTTCACTGCATCCCTCGCTCCCTCACATTGACGAATTAACAAAGAAATCCCTTCGCTAAGAAATACTATTGGTTCTATGACATCTCCTTCTAAATCGAGTAACGTTTCTATGGAAACGACAGGGTTTTCTTTTGGGATACGACTATCTCCTTTCCGATGCACTATTCCTTCTTTACTGTGTCCCTCTCTACCTCACATTGACGAATTGACACAGAAAATGCGTCGCTATGAAATACTATGGGTTCTATGACTTCTCCTTCTAAATCGAGTAACGTTTCAATGGAACGACAGTATTTTCTTTTGGGATTCGAGTATCTCCTTTCCTAGCACTATTCCATCTTTACTGCATCCCTCGCTCCCTCACATTGACGAATTAACAACAGAAATTGCGTCGCTATGAAATACTATGGGTTCTATGGCTTCTCCTTCTAAATCGAGTAACGTTTCCGTGGAAACGACAGGATTTTCTTTTCGGATACGAGTATCTCCTTTCCGATGCCCTATTCCATCTTTACTGCATCCCTCGCTCCCTCACATTGACGAATTAACACAGAAATTGCCACGCTATGAAACAGTATGTGATCTATGACTTGTCCTTCTAAATCGAGTAACGTTTCTATGGAAACGACAGGATTTTCTTTTGGGGTACTACTGTCTCCTTTCGGATGCACTATTCCTTCTTTACTGCATCCCCCGCTCCCTCACATTGACGAATTAACACAAAATTGCGTCGCTCTAGCCGTTGCACTATTCTTTCTTCACCGCATCCGTCGCTCCCACACATTGACGAATAAACACAGAAATTGCGACGCAATGAAATACTATGGGTTCTATGACTTCTCCTTCTAAATCGAGTAACGTTTCTATGGAAAGGACAGGATTTTCTTTTCGGATACGACTATCTCCTTTCCGATGAACTTTTCCTTCTTTACTGCATCCCTCGCTCCCTCACATTGACGAATTAACACAGAAATTGCGTCGCTAAGGAATGATATTGGTTCTATGACATCTCCTTCTAAATCGAGTAACGTTTCTATGGAAACGACAGGGTTTTCTTTTGGGATACGACTATCTCCTTTCCGATGCACTATTCCTTCTTTACTGTATCCCTCTCTACCTCACATTGACGAATTGACACAGAAAATGCGTCGCTATGAAATACTATGGGTTCTATGACTTCTCCTTCTAAATCGAGTAACGTTTCAATGGAACGACAGTATTTTCTTTTGGGATTCGAGTATCTCCTTTCCGATGCACTATTCCATCGTTACTGCATCCCTCGCTCCCTCACATTGACGATTTAACACAGAAATTGTGTCGCTATGAAATACTATGTGTTCTATGACTTCTCCTTCTAAATCGAGTAACGTTTCCGTGGAAACAACAGGATTTTCTTTTGGGATATAAGTATCAGCTTTCCGATGCCCTATTTCTTCTTTACTGCATCCCTCGCTCCTTCACATTGACGAATTAACACAGAAATTGCGTCGCTATGAAATACTATGTGTTCTATGACTTTTCCTTCTAAATCGAGTAAAATTTCTGAGGAAACGACGGGATTTTCTTTTGGGATACCACTATCTCCTTTCCGATGCACTATTCCTTCTTTACTGCATCCCTCGCTCCCTCACATTGACGAATTAACACAGAAATTGCGTCGCTATGAAATACTATGTATTCTATGACATCTCCTTCTAAATCGAGTAACGTTTCTATGGAAACGACAGGATTTTCTTTTGGGATACGACTATCTCCTTTCCGATGCACTATTCCTTCTTTACTGCATCCCCGCTCCCTCACATTGACGAATTATCAGAAAAGTTGCGTCGCCACGAAATACTATGGGTTCTATGACTTCTCCTTCTAAATCGAGTAACGTTTCTATGGAAAGGACAGGATTTACTTTTGGGATACGAGTATCTCTTTTCCGATGCACTTTTCCTTCTTTACTGCATCCCTCGCTCCCTCACATTGACGAATTAAGAAAGAAATCCCTTCGCTAAGAAATACTATTGGTTCTGTGACATCTCCTTCTAAATCGAGTAACGTTTCTATGGAAACGACAGGGTTTTCTTTTGGGATACGAATATCTCCTTTCCGATGCACTATTCCTTCTTTACTGTATCCCTCTCTACCTCACATTGACGAATTGACACAGAAAATGCGTCGCTATGAAATACTATGGGTTCTATGACTTCTCCTTCTAAATCGAGTAACGTTTCAATGGAACGACAGTATTTTCTTTTGGGATTCGAGTATCTCCTTTCCGATGCACTATTCCATCGTTACTGCATCCCTCGCTCCCTCACATTGACGATCTAACACAGAAATTGCGTCGCTATGAAATACTATGTGTTCTATGACTTCTCCTTCTAAATCGAGTAACGTTTCCGTGGAAACGACAGGATTTTCTTTTGGGATATAAGTATCAGCTTTCCGATGCCCTATTTCTTCTTTACTGCATCCCTCGCTCCTTCACATTGACGAATTAACACAGAAATTGCGTCGCTATGAAATACTATGTGTTCTATGACTTTTCCTTCTAAATCGAGTAAAATTTCTGAGGAAACGACGGGATTTTCTTTTGGGATACCACTATCTCCTTTCCGATGCACTATTCCTTCTTTACTGCATCCCTCGCTCCCTCACATTGACGAATTAACACAGAAATTGCGTCGCTATGAAATACTATGTGTTCTATGACATCTCCTTCTAAATCGAGTAACGTTTCTAAGGAAACGACAGGATTCACTTTTGGGATACGACTATCTCCTTTCCGATGCACTATTTCTTCTTTACTGCATCCCTCGCTCCCTCACATTGACGAATTAAAACAGAAATTGCGTCGCAATGAAATACTATGTGTTCTATGACTTCTCCTTCTAAATCGAGTAAAATTTCTGTGGAAACGACGGGATTTTTTTTTGGGATACCACTATCTCCTTTCCGATGCACTATTCCTTCTTTACTGCATCCCTCGCTCCCTCACATTGACGAATTATCATAGAAATTGCGTCGCAATGAAATACTATGTGTTCTATGACTTCTCCTTCTAAATCGAGTAACGTTTCTATGCAAAGGACAGGATTTTCTTTTGGGATACGAGTATCTCCTTCCCGATGCACTTTTCCTTCTTTACTGCATTCCTCGCTCCTTCACATTGACGAATTAACACAGAAATTGCGTCGCTAAGAAGTACTATTGTTTCTATGACATCTCCTTCTAAATCGAGTAACGTTTCTATGGAAACGACAGGATTTTCTTTTCGGATACGAGTATCTCCTTTCCGATGCACAATTATTTCTTTACTGCATCCATCGCTCCCTCACATTGACGAATTAACACAGAAATTGCGTCGCCATGATATACTATGGGTTCTATGACATCTCCTTCTAAATCGAGTAACGTTTCTATGGAAGGGAGAGGATTTACTTTTGGGATACGAGTATCTCCTTTCCGATGCACTTTTCCTTCTTTACTGCATCCCTCACTCTCTCACATTGACAAATTAACACAGAAACCGCGTCGCTAAGAAACACTATTGGTTCTATGACATCACCTTCTAAATCGAATAACGTTTCTATGGAAACGACAGGATTTTCTTTTGGGATACGACTATCTCCTTTCCGATGCACTATTCCTTCTTTACTGTATCCCTCGCTCCCTCACATTGACGAATTAACACAGAAATTGCGTCGCTATGAAATACTATGTGTTCTATGACATCTCCTTCTAAATCGAGTAACGTTTCTATGGAAACGACAGGGTTTTCTTTTGGGATACGACTATCTCCTTTCCGATGCACTATTCCTTCTTTACTGCATCCCTCGCTACCTCACATTGACGAATTGACACAGAAAATGCGTCGCTATGAAATGCTATGTGTTCTATGACATCTCCTTCTAAATCGAGTAACGTTTGTACGGAAACGACAGGATTTTATTTTGGGATACGAGTATCTCCTTTCCGAAGCACTATTATTTCTTTACTGCATCCCTCGCTCCCTCCCATTGACGAATTAACAGAGAAATTGCGTCGCTATGAAATACTATGGGTTTTATGACATCTCCTACTAAATCGAGTAACGTTTCTATGGAAAAGCCAGGAATTTACTTTGGGATGCGACTATCTCCTTTCCGTTGCACTATTTCTTCTTTACTGCATCCCTCGCTCCCTCACATTGACGAATTAACATAGAAATTGCGTCGCTATGAAATACAATGTGTTCTATGACTTCTCCTTCTAAATCGAGTATCGTTTCTAAGGAAACGACAGGATTCACTTTTGGGGTACGAGTACCTTTTTCCCGATGCACTTTTCCTTCTTTACTGCATCCCTCGCTCCCTCACATTGACGAATTAACACAGAAATTGCGTCGCTAAGAAATACTATTCGTTCTATGACATCTCCTTCTAAATCGAGTAACGTTTCTATGGAAAGGACAGGATTTTCTTTTGGGATACGAGTACCTCTTCCCGATGCACTTTTCCTTCTTTACTGCATCTCTCGCTCCCTCACATTGACGAATTATCACAGAAATTGCGTCGCTAAGAAATACTATTCGTTCAATGACATCTCCTTCTAAATCGAGTAACATTTCTATGGAAACCACAGGATTTTCTTTTGAGATAAGACTATCTCCTTTCCGATGCACTATTCCTTCTTTACTGTATCCCTCGCTCCCTCACATTGACGAATTAACACAGAAATTGCGTCGCTATGAAATGCTATGTGTTCTATGACATCTCCTTCTAAATCGAGTAACGTTTCTATGGAAACGACAGGATTTTCTTTTGGGATACGACTATATCCTTTCCGATGCACTATTCCTTCTTTACTGCATCCCTCGCTACCTCACATTGACGAATTAACAGAGAAATTGCGTCGCTATAAAAATACTATGGGTTCTATGACTTCTCCTACTAAATCGAGCAACGTTTCTATGGAAGAGACACGAATTTATTTTGGGATGCGACTATCTCCATTCTGTTGCACTATTGCTTCTTTACTGCATCCTTCGCACCCTCACATCGACGAACTAACTCAAAAATTGCGTCGCTATGAAATACTATGTGTTCTATGACTTCTCCTTCTAAATCGAGTAAAGTTTCTAAGGAAACGACAGGATTCACTTTTGGGATACGACTATCTCCTTTCCGATGCACTATTCCTTCTTTACTGCATCCCTCCCTCCCTCACATTGACGAATTAAGACCTAAATTGCGTCGCTATGAAATACTATGGGTTTTATGACATCTCCTTCTAAATCGAGTAACGTTTCTATGGAAACGACATGATTTTCTTTTGGGATACGTCTATCTCCTTTCCGATGCACTATTCCTTCTTTACTGCATTCCTCGCACACTCACATTGACGAATTAACACAGAAATTGCGTCGCTTTGAAATACTATGTGTTCTATGACATCTAATTCTAAATCGAGTAACGTTTCTATGGAAACGACAGGATTTTCTATTGGGATACGAGTATCTCCTTTCCGATGCACTATTCCTTCTTTACTGCATCCCTCGCTCCCTCACATTGACGAATTAACACAGAAATTGCCACGCTATGAAACAGTATGTGATCTATGACTTGTCCTTCTAAATCGAGTAACATTTCTATGGAAACGACAGGATTTTCTTTTGGGGTACTACTGTCTCCTTTCGGATGCACTATTCCTTCTTTACTGCATCCCCCGCTCCCTCACATTGACGAATTAACACAGAAATAGCGTCGCTCTAGCCGTTGCACTATTCTTTCTTCACCGCATCCGTCGCTCCCTCACATTGACGAATTAACATAGAAATTGCGACGCAATGAAATACTATGGGTTCTATGACTTCTCCTTCTAAATCGAGTAACGTTTCTATGGAAACGACAGGACTTTCTTTTGGGATACGAGTAACTCCTTTCCGATGCACTATTCCTTATTTACTGCATCCCTCGCTCGATCACATTGACGAATTAACACAGAAATTACTTCGCTTTGATATACTATGGGTTCCATGACTTCTCCTTCTAAATCGAGTAACGTTTCAATGGAACGACAGTATTTTCTTTTGGGATTCGACTACCTCTTTTCCGATGCACTATTCCTTCTTTACTGCATCCCTCGCTCCCTCACATTGACGAATTGACACAGAAATTGCGTCGCTATGAAATACTATGTGTTCTATGACTTCTCATTCTAAATCGAGTAACGTTTCCATGGAAACGACAGGATTTACTTTTGGGATACGAGTATCTCCTTTCCGATGCACTATTCCATCTTTACTGCATCCCCGCTACCTCACACTGAATAATTAACACAGAAATTGCGTCGCTATGGAATGCTATGTGTTCTCTGACTTCTCCTTCTGAATCGAGTAACGTTTCTATGCAAACGACAGGATTTTCTTTTATGATACAACTATCTGCTTTCCGATGCACTATTCCATCTTTACTGAATCCCTCGCTGCCTCACATTGACGAATTAACACAGAAATTGCGTCGCTATGAAATACTATGGGATCTATGACTTCTCCTTCTAAATCGAGTAACGTTTCTATGGAAACGACAGGATTTTCTTTTGGGATACGAGTATCTCGCTCCCTCACTTTGACGAATTAACACAGAAATTGCGTCGCCCTAGCCGTTACACTATTCTTTCTTTACCGCATCCGTCGCTCCCTCACATTGACGAATTAACACAGAAATTGCGACGCAATGAAATACTATGGGTTCTATGACTTCTCCTTCTAAATCGAGTAACGTTTCTATGGAAACGACAGGACTTTCTTTTGGGATACGAGTATCTCCTTTCCGATGCACTATTCCTTCTTTACTGCAACCCTCGCTCGATCACATTGACGAATTAACACAGAAATTACTTCGCTTTGAAATACAATGGGTTCTATGACTTCTCCTTCTAAATCGAGTAACGTTTCTATGGAACGACAGTATTTTCTTTTGGGATTCGAGTACCTCCTTTCCGATGCACTATTCCTTCGTTACTGCAACCCTCGCTCCCTCAAATTGACGAATTAACAACAGAAATTGCGTCGCTATTAAATACTATGGGTTCTATGACTTCTCCTTCTAAATCGAGTAACGTTTCCGTGGAAACGACAGCATTTTCTTTTCGGATACGAGTATCTCCTTTCCGATGCCCTATTCCTTCTTTACTGCATCCCTCGCTCCCTCACATTGACGAATTAACAAAGAAATTGCGTCGCTATGAAATAGTATGGGTTCTATGACTTCTCCGTCTAAATCGAGTAAAGATTCTATGGAAACCAGGATTTTCTTTTGGGATACGACTATCTCCTTTCCGATGATCTATTCCTTCTTTACTGCATCCCTCGCTCCCTCACATTGCCGAATTGACACAGAAATTGCGTCGCTATGAAATACTATGTGTCGTATGACTTCTCCTTCTAAATCGAGTAACGTATCCATGGAAACGACAGGATTTTCTTTTGGGATACGAGTATCTCCTTTCCGATGCACTATTCCATCTTTACTGCATCCCCGCTCCCTCACACTGAATAATTAACACAGAAATTGCGTTGCTATGAAATGCTATGGGTTCTCTGACTTCTCCTTCTAAATCGAGTATCGTTTCTATGCAAACGACAGGATTTTCTTTTATGATACAACTATCTGCTTTCCGATGCACTATTCCATCTATACTGCATGCCTCGCTGCCTCACATTGACGAATTAACACAGAAATTGCGTCGCTATGAAATACTATGGGATCTATGACTTCTCCTTCTAAATCGAGTAACGTTTCTATGGAAACGACAGGACTTTCTTTTGGGATACGAGTATCTCCTTTCCGATGCACTATTCCCTCTTTACTGCATCCGTCGCTCGATCACATTACGAATTAACACAGAAATTACTTCGCTTTGAAATACTATGGGTTCTATGACTTCTCCTTCTAAATCGAGTAACGTTTCTATGGAACGACAGTATTTTCTTTTGGGATTCATGTACCTCCTTTGCGATGCACTATTCCTTCGTTACTGCATCCCTCGCTCCCTGACATTGACGAATTAACAACAGAAATTGCGTCGCTATGAAATACTATGGGTTCTATGGCTTCTCCTTCTAAATCGAGTAACGTTTCCGTGGAAACGACAGGATTTTCTTTTCGGATACGAGTATCTCCTTTCCGATGCCCTATTCCTTCTTTACTGCATCCCTTGCTCCCTCACATTGACGAATTAACAAAGAAATTGCGTCGCTATGAAATACTATGGGTTCTATGACTTCTCCGTCTAAATCGAGCCGGCCGAAGTGGCCGCGCGGTTCTGGCGCTGCAGTCCTGAACCGCGAGACCGCTACGGTCGCAGGTTCGAATTATGCCTCGGGCATGGATGTGTGTGATGTCCTTTGGTTAGTTATGTTTAACTAGTTCTAAGTTCTAGGGGACTAATGACCTCAGCAGTTGAGTCCCATAGTGCTCAAAGCCATCTAAATCGAGTAAAGTTTCGATGGAAACGACGGGATCTTCTTTTGGGATACGACTATCTCCTTTCCGATGATCTATTCCTTCTTTACTGCATCCCTCGCTCCCTCACATTGACGAATTGACACAGAAATTGCGTCGCTATGAAATACTATGTGTTGTATGACTTCTCCTTCTAAATCGAGTAACGTTTCCATGGAAACGACAGGATTTACATTTGGGATACGAGTATCTCCTTTCCGATGTACTATTCCATCTTTACTGCATCCCCGCTACCTCACACTGAATAATTAACACAGAAATTGCGTCGCTATGAAATGCTATGTGTTCTCTGACTTCTCCTTCTAAATCGAGTAACGTTTCTATGCAAACGACAGGATTTTCTTTTATGATACAACTATCTGCTTTCCGATGCACTATTCCATCTTTACTGAATCCCTCGCTGCCTCACATTGACGAATTAACACAGAAATTGCGTCGCTATGAAATACTATGGGATCTATGACTTCTCCTTCTAAATCGAGTAACGTTTCTATGGAAACGACAGGATTTTCTTTTGGGATACGAGTATCTCGCTCCCTCACTTTGACGAATTAACACAGAAATTGCGTCGCTCTAGCCGTTGCACTATTCTTTCTTTACCGCATCCGTCGCTCCCTCACATTCACGAATTAACACAGAAATTGCGACGCAATGAAATACTATGGGTTCTATGACTTCTCCTTCTAAATCAAGTAACGTTTCTATGGAAACGACAGGACTTTCTTTTGGGATACGAGTATCTCCTTTCCGATGCACTATTCCTTCTTTACTGCAACCCTCGCTCGATCACATTGACGAATTAACACAGAAATTACTTCGCTTTGAAATACTATGGGTTCTATGACTTCTCCTTCTAAATCGAGTAACGTTTCTATGGAACGACAGTATTTTCTTTTGGGATTCGAGTTCCTCCTTTCCGATGCACTATTCCTTCGTTACTGCAACCCTCGCTCCCTCAAATTAACGAATTAACAACAGAAATTGCGTCGCTATGAAATACTATGGGTTCTATGACTTCTCCTTCTAAATCGAGTAACGTTTCCGTGGAAACGACAGCATTTTCTTTTCGGATACGAGTATCTCCTTTCCGATGCCATATTCCTTCTTTACTGCATCCCTCGCTCCCTCACATTGACGAATTAACAAAGAAATTGCGTCGCTATGAAATACTATGGGTTCTATGACTTCTCCGTCTAAATCGAGTAAAGTTTCTATGGAAACCAGGATTTTCTTTTGGGATACGACTATCTCCTTTCCGATGATCTATTCCTTCTTTACTGCATCCCTCGCTCCCTCACATTGACGAATTGACACAGAAATTGCGTCGCTACGAAATACTATGTGTTGTATGACTTCTCCTTCTAAATCGAGTAACGTTTCCATGGAAACGACAGGATTTTCTTTTGGGATACGAGTATCTCCTTTCCGATGCACTATTCCATCTTTACTGCATCCCCGCTCCCTCACCCTGAATAATTAACACAGAAATTGCGTTGCTATGAAATGCTATGGGTTCTCTGACTTCACCTTCTAAATCAAGTAACGTTTCTATGCAAACGACAGGATTTTCTTTTATGATACAACTATCTGCTTTCCAATGCACTATTCCATCTTTAAGGCATCCCTCGCTGCCTCACATTGACGAATTAACACAGAAATTGCGTCGCTATGAAATACTATGGGATCTATGGCTTCTCCTTCTAAATCGAGTAACGTTTCCGTGGAAACGACAGGATTTTCTTTTCGGATACGAGTATCTCCTTTCCGATGCCCTATTCCTTCTTTACTGCATCCCTTGCTCCCTCACATTGACGAATTAACAAAGAAATTGCGTCGCTATGAAATACTATGGGTTCTATGACTTCTCCGTCTAAATCGAGCCTCCGAAGTGGCCGCGCGGTTCTGGCGCTGCAGTCCTGAACCGCAGGACCGCTACGGTCGCAGGTTCGAATCCTGCCTCGGGCATGGATGTGTGTGATGTCCTTTCTTTAGTTATGTTTAACTAATGACCTCAGCAGTTGAGTCCCATAGTGCTCAGAGCCATCTAAATCGAGTAAAGTTTCGATGGAAACGACGGGATCTTCTTTTGGGATACGACTATCTCCTTTCCGATGATCTATTCCTTCTTTACTGCATCCCTCGCTCCCCCACATTGACGAATTGACACAGAAATTGCGTCGCTATGAAATACTATGTGTTGTATGACTTCTCCTTCTAAATCGAGTAACATTTCTATGGAAACGACAGGATTTTCTTTTGGGATACGACTATCTGCTTTCCGATGCACTATTCAATCTTTACTCCATCCCTCGCACCCTCACATTGACGAATTAACACAGAAATTGCGTCGCTATGAAATACTGTGGGTTCCACGACCTCTCCTTCTAAATCGAGTAACGTTCCCATGGAAACGAGAGGATTTTCTTTTGGGATACCACTATCTCCTTTCCGATGCACTATTCCTTCTTTACTGCATCCCTCTATCCCTCACATTGACGACTTAACACAGAAATTTCGCCGCTATGAAATACTATGGGTTCTATGACTTCCCCTTCTAAATCGATTAACGTTTCTACGGAAACGACAGGATTTTCTTTTGGGATACGACTATCTGCTTTCCGATGCACTATTCAATCTTTACTCCATCCCTCGCTCCCTAACATTGGCGAATTAACATAGAAATTGCGTCGCTATGAAATACTATGTGTTCTATGACTTCTCCTAAATCGAGTTACGTTTCTAAGGAAACGACATGATTCACTTTTGGGATACGACTAACTCCTTTCCGATGCACTATTCCTTCTTTACTGCATCCCTCGCTCCCTCACATTGACGAATTAACACAGAAATTGCGTCGCTTTGAAATACTATGGGTTTTATGACATCTCCTTCTAAATCGAATAACGTTTCTATGGAAACGACAGGATTTTCTTTTAGGATACGAGTATCTCACTCCCTCACATTGACGAATTAACACAGAAATTGCGTCGCTCTAGCCGTTGCACTATTCTTTCTTTACCGCATCCGTCGCTCCCTCACATTGACGAATTAACACAGAAATTGCGACGCAATGAATTACTATGGGTTCTATGACTTCTCCTTCTAAATCGAGTAACGTTTCTATGGAAACGACAGGACTTTCTTTTGAGATAGGAGTATCTCCTTTCCGATGCACTAGTCCTTCTTTACTGCATCTCTC
The DNA here is from genome assembly GCF_023898315.1 of Schistocerca nitens. Taxonomy (NCBI): domain Eukaryota; kingdom Metazoa; phylum Arthropoda; class Insecta; order Orthoptera; family Acrididae; genus Schistocerca; species Schistocerca nitens. The sequence continues at coordinate 730,075,276 of NC_064619.1, forward strand.
GCTCGATCATATTGACGAATTAACACAGAAATTACTTCGCTTTGAAATACTATGGGTTCTATGACTTCTCCTAAATCGAGTAACGTTTCTATGGAATGACAGAATTTTCTTTTGGGATTCGAGTACCTCCTTTCCGATGCACTATTCCTTCGTTACTGCATCCCTCGCTCCCTCACATTGACGAATTAACAACAGAAATTGCGTCGCTATGAAATACTATGGGTTCTAAGACTTCTCCTTCTAAATCGAGTAACGTTTCCGTGGAAACGACAGGATTTTCTTTTCGGATACGAGTATCTCCTTTCCGATGCCCTATTCCTTCTTTACTACATCCCTCGCTCCCTCACATTGACGAATTAACAAAGAAATTGCGTCGCTATGAAATACTATGGGTTCTATGGCTTCTCCGTCTAAATCGAGTAAAGTTTCTATGGAAACGACGGGATTTTCTTTTGGGATACGACTATCTCCTTTCCGATGATCTATTCCTTCTTTACTGCATCCCTCGCTCCCTCACATTGACGAATTGACACAGAAATTGCGTCGCTATGAAATACTATGTGTTGTATGACTTCTCCTTCTAAATCGAGTAACGTTTCCATGGAAACGACAGGATTTACATTAGGGATACGAGTATCTCCTTTCCGATGTACTATTCCATCTTTACTGCATCCCCGCTACCTCACACTGAATAATTAACACAGAAATTGCGTCGCTATGAAATGCTATGTGTTCTCTGACTTCTCCTTCTAAATCGAGTAACGTTTCTATGCAAACGACAGGATTTTCTTTTATGATACAACTATCTGCTTTCCGATGCACTATTCCATCTTTACTGAATCCCTCGCTGCCTCACATTGACGAATTAACACAGAAATTGCGTCGCTATGAAATACTATGGGATCTATGACTTCTCCTTCTAAATCGAGTAACGTTTCTATGGAAACGACAGGATTTTCTTTTGGGATACGAGTATCTCGCTCCCTCACTTTGACGAATTAACACAGAAATTGCGTCGCTCTAGCCGTTGCACTATTCTTTCTTTACCGCATCCGTCGCTCCCTCACATTCACGAATTAACACAGAAATTGCGACGCAATGAAATACTATGGGTTCTATGACCTCTCCTTCTAAATCAAGTAACGTTTCTATGGAAACGACAGGACTTTCTTTTGGGATACGAGTATCTCCTTTCCGATGCACTATTCCTTCTTTACTGCAACCCTCGCTCGATCACATTGACGAATTAACACAGAAATTACTTCGCTTTGAAATACTATGGGTTCTATGACTTCTCCTTCTAAATCGAGTAACGTTTCTATGGAACGACAGTATTTTCTTTTGGGATTCATGTACCTCCTTTGCGATGCACTATTCCTTCGTTACTGCATCCCTCGCTCCCCCACATTGACGAATTAACAACAGAAATTGCGTCGCTATGAAATACTATGGGTTCTATGGCTTCTCCTTCTAAATCGAGTAACGTTTCCGTGGAAACGACAGGATTTTCTTTTCGGATACGAGTATCTCCTTTCCGATGCCCTATTCCTCCTTTACTGCATCCCTTGCTCCCTCACATTGACGAATTAACAAAGAAATTGCGTCGCTATGAAATACTATGGGTTCTATGACTTCTCCGTCTAAATCGAGCCTCCGAAGTGGCCGCGCGGTTCTGGCGCTGCAGTCCTGAACCGCAGGACCGCTACGGTCGCAGGTTCGAATCCTGCCTCGGGCATGGATGTGTGTGATGTCCTTTCTTTAGTTATGTTTAACTAATGACCTCAGCAGTTGAGTCCCATAGTGCTCAGAGCCATCTAAATCGAGTAAAGTTTCGATGGAAACGACGGGATCTTCTTTTGGGATACGACTATCTCCTTTCCGATGATCTATTCCTTCTTTACTGCATCCCTCGCTCCCCCACATTGACGAATTGACACAGAAATTGCGTCGCTATGAAATACTATGTGTTGTATGACTTCTCCTTCTAAATCGAGTAACATTTCTATGGAAACGACAGGATTTTCTTTTGGGATACGACTATCTGCTTTCCGATGCACTATTCAATCTTTACTCCATCCCTCGCACCCTCACATTGACGAATTAACACAGAAATTGCGTCGCTATGAAATACTATGGGATCTATGACTTCTCCTTCTAAATCGAGTAACGTTTCTATGGAAACGACAGGATTTTCTTTTGGGGTACGACTATCTCGCTCCATCACATTGACGAATTAACACAGAAATTGCGTCGCTATGAAATAATATGGGTTCTATGACATTTCCTTCTAAATCGAGTAACGTTTCTATGGAAACGACAGGATTTTCTTTTGGGATACGAGTTTCTCCTTTCCGATGCACTATTCCTTCTTTACTTTATCCCTCGCTCCCTCACGCTGACGAATTAACACAGAAATTGCGTCGCTATGAAATACTGTGGGTTCCACGACCTCTCCTTCTAAATCGAGTAACGTTCCCATGGAAACGAGAGGATTTTCTTTTGGGATACCACTATCTCCTTTCCGATGCACTATTCCTTCTTTACTGCATCCCTCTATCCCTCACATTGACGAATTAACACAGAAATTTCGTCGCTATGAAATACTATGGGTTCTATGACTTCCCCTTCTAAATCGATTAACGTTTCTACGGAAACGACAGGATTTTCTCTTGGGATACGACTATCTGCTTTCCGATGCACTATTCAATCTTTACTCCATCCCTCGCTCCCTCACATTGGCGAATTAACATAGAAATTGCGTCGCTATGAAATACTATGTGTTCTATGACTTCTCCTAAATCGAGTAACGTTTCTAAGGAAACGACATGATTCACTTTTGGGATACGACTAACTCCTTTCCGATGCACTATTCCTTCTTTACTGCATCCCTCGCTCCCTCACATTGACGAATTAACACAGAAATTGCGTCGCTATGAAATACTATGGGTTTTATGACATCTCCTTCTAAATCGAATAACGTTTTCTTTTAGGATACGAGTATCTCGCTCCCTCACATTGACGAATTAACACAGAAATTGTGTCGCCATGAAATACTATGGGTTCTATGACATTTTCTTCTAAATCGAGTAAAGTTTCCATGGAAAAGAAGGGATTTTCTTTTGGGGTACTACTGTCTCCTTTCGGATGCACTATTCCTTCTTTACTGCATCCCTCGCTCCCTCACATTGACGAATTAACACAGAAATTGCGTCGCTCTAGCCGTTGCACTATTCTTTCTTTACCGCATCCGTCGCTCCCTCACATTGACGAATTAACACAGAAATTGCGACGCAATGAATTACTATGGGTTCTATGACTTCTCCTTCTAAATCGAGTAACGTTTCTATGGAAACGACAGGACTTTCTTTTGAGATACGAGTATCTCCTTTCCGATGCACTAGTCCTTCTTTACTGCATCTCTCGCTCGATCATATTGACGAATTAACACAGAAATTACTTCGCTTTGAAATACTATGGGTTCTATGACTTCTCCTAAATCGAGTAACGTTTCTATGGAATGACAGAATTTTCTTTTGGGATTCGAGTACCTCCTTTCCGATGCACTATTCCTTCGTTACTGCATCCCTCGCTCCCTCACATTGACGAATTAACAACAGAAATTGCGTCGCTATGAAATACTATGGGTTCTAAGACTTCTCCTTCTAAATCGAGTAACGTTTCCGTGGAAACGACAGGATTTTCTTTTCGGATACGAGTATCTCCTTTCCGATGCCCTATTCCTTCTTTACTACATCCCTCGCTCCCTCACATTGACGAATTAACAAAGAAATTGCGTCGCTATGAAATACTATGGGTTCTATGGCTTCTCCGTCTAAATCGAGTAAAGTTTCTATGGAAACGACGGGATTTTCTTTTGGGATACGACTATCTCCTTTCCGATGATCTATTCCTCCTTTACTGCATCCCTCACTCCCTCACATTGACGAATTGACACAGAAATTGCGTCGCTATGAAATACTATGTGTTGTATGACTTCTCCTTCTAAATCGAGTAACGTTTCTATGGAAACGACATGATTTTCTTTTGGGATACGACTATCTGCTTTCCGATGCACTATTCAATCTTTACTCCAACCCTCGCACCCTCACATTGACGAATTAACACAGAAATTGCGTCGCTATGAAATACTATGGGATCTATGACTTCTCCTTCTAAATCGATTAACGTTTCTATGGAAAAGAGTATCTCCTTTCCGATGCACTATTCCCTCTTTACTGCATCCCTCGCTCGATCACATTACGAATTAACACAGAAATTACTTCGCTTTGAAATACTGTGGGTTCTATGACTTCTCCTTCTAAATCGAGTAACGTTTCTATGGAACGACAGTATTTTCTTTTGGGATTCATGTACCTCCTTTGCGATGCACTATTCCTTCGTTACTGCATCCCTCGCTCCCTCACATTGACGAATTAACAGAGAAATTGCGTCGCTATGAAATACTATGGGTTCTATGACTTCTCCTACTAAATCGAGGAACGTTTCTATGGAAAAGACAGGAATTTATTTTGGGATGCGACTATCTCCTTTCCGTTGCACTATTCCTTCTTTACTGCAACCCTCGCTCCCTCACATTGACGAATTAGCATAGAAATTGCGTCGCTATGAAATACTATGTGTTCTATGACTTCTCCTAAATCGAGTAACGTTTCTAAGGAAACGACATGATTCACTTTTTGGATCCGACTATCTCCTTTCCGATGCACTACTCCTTCTTTACTGCATCCCTCGCGCCCTCACATTGACGAATTAACACAGAAATTGCGTCGCTATGAAATACTAAGGGTTTTATGACATCTCCTTCTAAATCGAGTAACGTTTCTATGGAAACGACAGGATTTTCTTTTGGGATACGACTGCCTCCTTTCCGATGCACTATTCCTTCTTTACTGCATCCCTCGCACCCTCACATTGACGAATTAACGCAGAAATTTCGTCGCTAAGAAATACTATGGGTTCTATGACATCTCCTTCTAAACCGAGTAAGGTTTCTATGGAAACGACACGATTTTCTCTTGGGATACGATCATCTCCTTTCCGATGCACTATTCCTTCTTTACTGCATCCCTCGCTCCCTCACATTGACGAATTAACACAGAAATTGCCACGCTATGAAACACTATAGGATCTATGACTTCTCCTTCTAAATCGAGTAACGTTTCTATGGAAACGACAGGATTTTCTTTTGGGGTACTACTGTCTCCTTTCGGATGCACTATTCCTTCTTTACTGCATCCGTCGCTCCCTCACATTGACGAATTAACACAGAAATTGCGACGCAATGAATTACTATGGGTTCTATGACTTCTCCTTCTAAATCGAGTAACGTTTCTATGGAAACGACAGGACGTTCTTTTGGGATACGAGTATCTCCTTTCCGATGCACTATTCCTTCTTTACTGCATCCCTCGCTCGATCACATTGACGAATTAACACAGAAATTACTTCGCTTTGAAATACTATGGGTTCTATGACTTCTCCTTCTAAATCGAGTAACGTTTCTATGGAAACGACAGGATTTTCTTTTGGGATTCGAGTACCTCCTTTCCGATGCACTATTCCTTCGTTACTGCAGCCCTCGCTCCCGCACATTGACGAATTAACAACAGAAATTACTTCGCTATGAAATACTATGGGTTCTATGACTTCTCCTTCTAAATCGAGTAACGTTTCCATGGAAACGACAGGATTTACTTTTGGGATACGAGTATCTCCTTTCCGATGCACTATTCCTTCTTTACTGCATCTCTCGCTCGATCATTATGACGAATTAACACAGAAATTACTTCGCTTAGAAATACTATGGGTTCTATGACTTCTCCGTCTAAATCGAGTATCGTTTCTATGGAACGACAGTATTTTCTTTTGGGATTCGAGTACCTCCTTTCCGATGCACTATTCCTTCGTTACTGCATCCCTCGCTCCCTCACATTGACGAATTAACACAGAAATTGTGTCGCTATGAAATAATATGAATTCTATGACTTCTCCTTCTAAATCGAGTAACGTTTCTATGGAAACGACAGGATTTTCTTTTGGGATACGACTATCTGCTTTCCGATGCACTATTCAATCTTTACTCCATCCCTCGCACCCTCACATTGACGAATTAACACAGAAATGTCGTCGCTATGAAATACTATGGGATCTATGACTTCTCCTTCTAAATCGAGTAACGTTTCTATGGAAACGACAGGATTTTCTTTTGGGGTACGACTATCTCGCTCCATCACATTGACGAATTAACACAGAAATTGCGTCGCTATGAAATAATATGGGTTCTATGACATTTCCTTCTAAATCGAGTAACGTTTCTATGGAAACGACAGGATTATCTTTTGGGATACGAGTTGCTCCTTTCCGATACACTATTCCTTCTTTACTTTATCCCTCGCTCCCTCACGCTGACGAATTAACACAGAAATTGCGTCGCTATGAAATACTGTGGGTTCCACGACCTCTCCTTCTAAATCGAGTAACGTTTCTATGGAAACGAGAGGATTTTCTTTTGGGATACCACTATCTCCTTTCCGATGCACTATTCCTTCTTTACTGCATCCCTCTATCCCTCACATTGACGAATTAACACAGAAATTTCGTCGCTATGAAATACTATGGGTTCTGTGACTTCTCTTTCTAAATCGAGTATCGTTTCTATGGAACGACAGTATTTTCTTTTGGGATTCGAGTACCTCCTTTCCGATGCACTATTCCTTCGTTACTGCATCCCTCGCTCCCTCACATTGACGAATTAACACAGAAATTGTGTCGCTATGAAATAATATGAATTCTATGACTTCTCCTTCTAAATCGAGTAACGTTTCTATGGAAACGACAGGATTTTCTTTTGGGATACGACTATCTGCTTTCCGATGCACTATTCAATCTTTACTCCATCCCTCGCTCCCTAACATTGACGAATTAACATAGAAATTGCGTCGCTATGAAATACTATGTGTTCTATGACTTCTCCTAAATCGAGTAACGTTTCTAAGGAAACGACATGATTCACTTCTGGGATACGACTAACTCCTTTCCGATGCACTATTCCTTCTTTACTGCATCCCTCGCTCCCTCACATTGACGAATTAACACAGAAATTGCGTCGCTATGAAATACTATGGGTTTTATGACATCTCCTTCTAAATCGAATAACGTTTCTATGGAAACGACAGGATTTTCTTTTGGGATACAACTATCTACTTTCCGATGCTCTATTCCTTCTTTACTGCATCCCTCGCTCCCTCACATTGACGAATTAACACAGAAATTGCGTCGTTATGAAATACTATGGGTTCTATGACATCTCCTTCTAAACCGAGTAACGTTTCTATGGAAACGACACGATTTTCTCTTGGGATACGAGTATCTCCTTTCCGATGCACTATTCCTTCTTTACTGCATCCCTAGCTCCCTCACATTGACGAATTAACACAGAAATTGCCACGCTATGAAACACTATGGGATCTATGACTTCTCCTTCTAAATCGAGTAACGTTCCTATGGAAACGACAGGATTTCTTTTGGGGTACTACTGTCTCCTTTCGGATGCACTATTCCTTCTTTACTGCATCCCTCGCTCCATCACATTGACGAATTTACACAGAAATTGCGTCGCTCTAGCCGTTGCGCTATTCTTTCTTTACCGCATCCGTCGCTCCCTCACATTGACGAATTAACAACAGAAATTGCGTCAATATGAAATACTATGGGTTCTATGACTTCTCCTTCTAAATCGAGTAACGTTTCCGTGGAAACGACAGGATTTTCTTTGGGGATACGAGTATCTCCTTTCCGATGCCCTATTCCTCCTTTACTGCATCCCTCGCTCCCTCACATTGACGAATTAACAAAGAAATTGCGTCACTATGAAATACTATGGGTTCTATGACTTCTCCGTCTAAATCGAGTACAGTTTCTATGGAAACGACGGGATTTTCTTTTGGGATACGACTATCTCCTTTCCGATGATCTATTCCTTCTTTACTGCATCCCTTGCTCCCTCACATTGACGAATTGACACAGAAATTGCGTCGCTATGAAATACTATGTGTTGTATGACTTCTCCTTCAAAATCGAGTAACGTTTCCATGGAAACGACAGGATTTACTTTTGGGATACGAGTATCTCCTTTCCAATGCACTATTCCATCTTTACTGCATCCCCGCTCCCTCACACATAATAATTAACACAGAAATGGCGTCGCTATGAAATGCTATGGGTTCTCTGACTTCTCCTTCTAAATCCAGTAACGTTTCTATGCAAACGACAGGATTTTCTTTTATGATACAACTATCTGCTTTCCGATGCACTATTCCATCTTTACTGCATCCCTCGCTGCCTCACATTGACGAATTAACACAGAAATTGCGTCGCTATGAAATACTATGGGATCTATGACTTCTCCTTCTAAACCGAGTAACGTTTCTATGGAAACGACAGGATTTTCTTTTGGGATACGAGTATCTCGCTCCCTCACATTGGCGAATTAACACAGAAATTGCTTCGCCATGAATACTATGGGTTCTATGACATTTTCTTCTAAATCGAGTAAAGTTTCTATGGAAACGAAGGGATTTTCTTTTGGGGTACTAGTGTCTCCTTTCGGATGCACTATTCCTTCTTTACTGCATCCCTCGCTCCCTCACATTGACGAATTTACACAGAAATTGCGTCGCTCTAGCCGTTGCACTATTCTTTCTTTACCGCATCCGTCGCTCCCTCACATTGACGAATTAACACAGAAATTGCGACGCAATGGTATACTATGGGTTCTATGACTTCTCCTTCTAAATCGAGTAACGTTTCTATGGAAACGACAGGACTTTCTTTCGGGATACGAGTATCTCCTTTCCGATGCACTATTCCTTCTTTACTGCATTTCTCGCTCGATCACATTGACGAATTAACACAGAAATTACTTCGCTTTGAAATACTATGTGTTCTATGACTTCTCCTTCTAAATCGAGTAACGTTTCTATGGAACAACAGTATTTTCTTTTGGGATTCGAGTACCTCCTTTCCGATGCACTATTCCTTCGTTACTGCATCCCTCGCTCCCTCACATTGACGAATTAACAACAGAAATTGCGTCGCTATGAAATACTATGGGTTCTATGACTTCTCCTTCTAAATCGAGTAACGTTTCCGTGGAAACAACAGGATGTACTTTTCGGATACGAGTATCTCCTTTCCGATGCCATATTCCTTCTTTACTGCATCCCTCGCTATCTCACATTGACGAATTAACAAAGAAATTGCGTCGCTATGAAATACTATGGGTTCTATGACTTCTCCGTCTAAATCGAGTAAAGTTTCTATGGAAACGACGGGATTTTCTTTTGGGATGCGACTGTCTCCTTTCCGATGATCTATTCCTTCTTTACTGCATCCCTCGCTCCCTCACATTGACGAATTGACACAGAAATTGCGTCGCTATGAAACACTATGTGTTGTATGACTTCTCCTTCTAAATCGAGTAACGTTTCTATGGAAACGACATGATTTTTTTTTTGGGGGGTACGACTATCTCGCTCCATCACATTGACGAATTAACATAGAAATTGCGTCGCTATGAAATACTATGGGTTCTATGACATTTCCTTCTAAATCGATTAACGTTTCTATGGAAACGACAGGATTTTCTTTTGGGATACGAGTTTCGCCTTTCCGATGCATTATTCCTTCTTTACTTTATCCCTCGCTTCCTCACACTGACGAATTAACACAGAAATTGCGTCGCTATGAAATGCTATGGGTTCTATGACATCCCCATCTAAATCGAGTAATGTTTCAACGGAAACGACATGATTTTCTTTTGGGATACGAGTATCTCCTTTCCGATGCACTATTATATCTTTACTGCATCCCTCGCTCCCTCACATTGACGAATTAACAGAGAAATTGCGTCGCTATGAAATACTATGGGTTCTATGACTTCTCCTACTAAATCCAGTAACGTTTCTATGGAAAAGACAGGAATTTATTTTGGGATGCGACTATCTCCTTTCCGTTGAACTATTCCTTCTTTACTGCATCCCTCGCTCCCTCACATTGACGAATTAGCATAGAAATTGCGTCGCTATGAAATACTATGTGTTCTATGACTTCTCCTAAATCGAGTAACGTTTCTAAGGAAACGACATGATTCACTTTTGGGATACGACTATCTCCTTTCCGATGCACTATTCCTTCTTTACTGCATCCCTCGCTCCCTCACATTGACGAATTAACACAGAAATTGCGTCGCTATGAAATACTATGGGTTTTATGACATCTCCTACTAAATCGAGTAACGTTTCTATGGAAACGACAGGATTTTCTTTTAGGATACGAGTATCTCGCTCCCTCACATTGACGAATTAACACAGAAATTGCGTCGCCATGAAATACTGTGGGTTCTATGACATTTTCTTCTAAATCGAGTAAAGTTTCTATGGAAACGAAGGGATTTTCTTTTGGGGTACTACTGTCTCCTTTCGGATGCACTATTCCTTCTTTACTGCATCCCTCGCTCCCTCACATTGACGAATTAACACAGAAATTGCGTCGCTCTAGCCGTTGCACTATTCTTTCTTTACCGCATCCGTCGCTCCCTCACATTGACGAATTAACACAGAAATTGCGACGCAATGAAATACTATGGGTTCTATGACTTCTCCTTCTAAATCGAGTAACGTTTCTATGGAAACGACAGGACTTTCTTTTGGAATACGAGTATCTCCTTTCCGATGCACTAGTCCTTCTTTACTGCATCTCTCGCTCGATCATATTGACGAATTAACACAGAAATTACTTCGCTTTGAAATACTATGGGTTCTATGACTTCTCCTTCTAAATCGAGTAACGTTTCTATGGAATGACAGAATTTTCTTTTGGGATTCGAGTACCGCCTTTCCGATGCACTATTCCTTCGTTACTGCATCCCTCGCTCCCTCACATTGACGAATTAACAACAGAAATTTCGTCGCTATGAAATACTATGGGTTCTAAGACTTCTCCTTCTAAATCGAGTAACGTTTCCGTGGAAACGACAGGATTTTCTTTTCGGATACGAGTACCTCCTTTCCGATGCCCTATTCCTTCTTTACTACATCCCTCGCTCCCTCACATTGACGAATTAACAAAGAAATTGCGTCGCTATGAAATACTATGGGTTCTATGGCTTCTCCGTCTAAATCAAGTAAAGTTTCTATGGAAACGACGGGATTTTCTTTTGGGATACGACTATCTCCTTTCCGATGATCTGTTCCTTCTTTACTGCATCCCTCGCTCTCTCACATTGACGAATTGACACAGAAATTGCGTCGCTATGAAATACTATGTGTTGTATGACTTCTCCTTCTAAATCGAGTAACGTTTCTATGGAAACGACAGGATTTTCTTTTGGGATACGACTATCTGCTTTCCGATGCACTATTCAATCTTTACTCCAACCCTCGCACCCTCACATTGACGAATTAACACAGAAATTGCGTCGCTATGAAATACTATGGGATCTATGACTTCTCCTTCTAAATCGAGTAACGTTTCTATGGAAAAGAGAGGATTTTCTTTTGGGGTACGACTATCTCGCTCCATCACATTGACGAATTAACATAGAAATTGCGTCGCTATGAAATACTATGGGTTCTATGACATTTCCTTCTAAATCGATTAACGTTTCTATGGAAACGACAGGATTTTCTTTTGAGATACGAGTATCTCCTTTCCGATGCACTATTATATCTTTACTGCATCCCTCGCTCCCTCACATTGACGAATTAACAGAGAAATTGCGTCGCTATGAAATACTATGGGTTCTATGACTTCTCCTACTAAATCGAGGAACGTTTCTATGGAAAAGACAGGAATTTATTTTGGGATGCGACTATCTCCTTTCCGTTGCACTATTCCTTCTTTACTGCAACCCTCGCTGCCTCACATTGACGAATTAGCATAGAAATTGCGTCGCTATGAAATACTATGTGTTCTATGACTTCTCCTAAATCGAGTAACGTTTCTAAGGAAACGACATGATTCACTTTTGGGATACGACTATCTCCTTTCCGATGCACTACTCCTTCTTTACTGCATCCCTCGCTCCCTCACATTGACGAATTAACACAGAAATTGCGTCGCTATGAAATACTATGGGTTTTATGACATCTCCTTCTAAATCGAGTAACGTTTCTATGGAAACGACAGGATTTTCTTTTGGGATACGACTGCCTCTTTTCCGATGCACTATTCCTTCTTTACTGCATCCCTCGCACCCTCACATTGACGAATTAACGCAGAAATTTCGTCGCTAAGAAATACTATGGGTTCTATGACATCTCCTTCTAAACCGAGTAACGTTTCTATGGAAACGACACGATTTTCTCTTGGGATACGAGTATCTCCTTTCCGATGCACTATTCCTTCTTTACTGCATCCCTCGCTCCCTCACATTGACGAATTAACACAGAAATTGCCACGCTATGAAACACTATAGGATCTATGACTTCTCCCTCTAAATCGAGTAACGTTTCTATCGAAACGACAGGATTTTCTTTTGGGGTACTACTGTCTCCTTTCGGATGCACTATTCCTTCTTTACTGCATCCGTCGCTCCCTCACATTGACGAATTAACACAGAAATTGCGACGCAATGAATTACTATGGGTTCTATGACTTCTCCTTCTAAATCGAGTAACGTTTCTATGGAAAAGACAGGAATTTATTTTGGGATACGAGTATCTCCTTTCCGATGCACTATTCCTTCTTTACTGCATCCCTCGCTCGATCACATTGACGAATTAACACAGAAATTACTTCGCTTTGAAATACTATGGGTTCTATGACTTCTCCTTCTAAATCGAGTAACGTTTCTATGGAACGACAGCATTTTCTTTTGGGATTCGAGTACCTCCTTTCCGATGCACTATTCCTTCTTTACTGCATCCCCGCTCCCTCACACTGAATAATTAACACAGAAATTGCGTCGCTATGAAATGCTATGGGTTCTCTGACTTCTCCTTCTAAATCCAGTAACGTTTCTATGCAAACGACAGGATTTTCTTTTATGATACAACTATCTGCTTTCCGATGCACAATTCCATCTTTACTGCATCCCTCGCTGCCTCACATTGACGAATTAACACAGAAATTGCGTCGCTATGAAATACTATGGGATCTATGACTTCTCCTTCTAAATCGAGTAACGTTTCTATGGAAACGACAGGATTTTCTTTTGGGATACGAGTATCTCGCTCCCTCACATTGACGAATTAACACAGAAATTGCGTCGCCATGAAATACTATGGGTTCTATGACATTTTCTTCTAAATCGAGTAAAGTTTCTATGGAAACGAAGGGATTTTCTTTTGGGGTACTAGTGTCTCCTTTCGGATGCACTATTCCTTCTTTACTGCATCCCTCGCTCCCTCACATTGACGAATTTACACAGAAATTGCGTCGCTCTAGCCGTTGCACTATTCTTTCTTTACCGCATCCGTCGCTCCCTCACATTGACGAATTAACACAGAAATTGCGATGCAATGAAATACTATGGGTCCTATGACTTCTCCTTCTAAATCGAGTAACGTTTCAATGGAAACCGCAGGACTTTCTTTTGGGATACGAGTATCTCCTTTCCGATGCACTATTCCTTCTTTACTGCATCTCTCTCGATCATTATGACGAATTAACACAGAAATTACTTCGCTTTGAAATACTATGGGTTCTATGACTTCTCCTTCTAAATCGAGTAACGTTTCTATGGAACGACAGTATTTTCTTTTGGGATTCGAGTACCTCCTTTCCGATGCACTATTCCTTCGTTACTGCATCCCTCGCTCCCTCACATTGACGAATTAACAACAGAAATTGCGTCGCTATGAAATACTGTGGGTTCTATGACTTCTCCTTCTAAATCGATTAACGTTTCCGTGGAAACGACAGGATGTTCTTTTCGGATACGAGTATCTCCTTTCCGATGCACTATTCCTTCTTTACTGCATCCCTCGCTCCCTCACATTGACGAATTAACAAAGAAATTGCGTCGGTATGAAATACTATGGGTTCTATGACTTCTCCGTCTAAATCGAGTAAAGTTTCTATGGAAACGACGGGATTTTCTTTTGGGATACGACTATCTCCTTTCCGATGATCTATTCCTTCTTTACTGCATCCCTCGCTCCCTCACATTGACGAATTGACAAAGAAATTGCGTCGCTATAAAATACTATGTGTTGTATGACTTCTCCTTCTAAATCGAGTAACGTTTCTATGGAAACGACAGGATTTTCTTTTGGGATACGACTATGTGCTTTCCGATGCACTATTCAATCTTTACTCCATCCCTCGCAACCTCACATTGACGAATTAACACAGAAATTGCGTCGCTGTGAAATACTATGGGATCTATGACTTCTCCTTCTAAATCGAGTAACGATTCTATGGAAACGACAGGATTTTCTTTTGGGGTACGACTATCTCGCTCCATCACATTGACGAATTAACACAGAAATTGCGTCGGTATGAAATACTATGGGTTTTATGACATTTTCTTCTAAATCGAGTAAAGTTTCTATGGAAACGAAGGGATTTTCTTTTGGGATACCACTATCTCCTTTCCGATGCACTATTCCTTCTTTACTGCATCCCTCGCTCCCTCACATTGACGAATTAACACAGAAATTGCGTCGCTATGAAATACTATGTGTTCTATGACTTCTCCTTCTAAATCGAGTAACGTTTCCATGGAAACGACAGGATTAACTTAGGGGATACGAGTATCTCCTTTCCGATGCACTATTCCATCTTTACTGCATCCGCCGCTCCCTCACACTGAAGAATTAACACAGAAATTGTGACGCTATGAAATAATATGAGTTCTATGACTTCTCCTTCTAAATCGAGTAACGTTTCTATGGAAACGCCAGGATTTTCTTTTGGGATACGACTATCTGCTTTCCGATGCTCTATTCCTTCTTTACTGCATCCCTCGCTCCCTCACATTGACGAATTAACACAGAAATTGCGTCGCTATGAAATACTATGGGTTCTATGACATCTCCTTCTAAACCGAGTAACGTTTCTATGGAAACGACACGATTTTCTCTTGGGATACGAGTATCTCCTTTCCGATGCACTATTCCTTCTTTACTGCATCCCTAGCTCCCTCACATTGACGAATTAACACAGAAATTGCCACGCTATGAAACACTATGGGATCTATGACTTCTCCTTCTAAATCGAGTAACGTTCCTATGGAAACGACAGGATTTCTTTTGGGGTACTACTGTCTCCTTTCGGATGCACTATTCCTTCTTTACTGCATCCCTCGCTCCATCACATTGACGAATTTACACAGAAATTGCGTCGCTCTAGCCGTTGCACTATTCTTTCTTTACCGCATCCGTCGCTCCCTCACATTGACGAATTAACAACAGAAATTGCGTCAATATGAAATACTATGGGTTCTATGACTTCTCCTTCTAAATCGAGTAACGTTTCCGTGGAAACGACAGCATTTTCTTTGGGGATACGAGTATCTCCTTTCCGATGCCCTATTCCTCCTTTACTGCATCCCTCGCTCCCTCACATTGACGAATTAACAAAGAAATTGCGTCACTATGAAATACTATGGGTTCTATGACTTCTCCGTCTAAATCGAGTACAGTTTCTATGGAAACGACGGGATTTTCTTTTGGGATACGACTATCTCCTTTCCGATGATCTATTCCTTCTTTACTGCATCCCTTGCTCCCTCACATTGACGAATTGACACAGAAATTGCGTCGCTATGAAATACTATGTGTTGTATGACTTCTCCTTCAAAATCGAGTAACGTTTCCATGGAAACGACAGGATTTACTTTTGGGATACGAGTATCTCCTTTCCGATGCACTATTCCATCTTTACTGCATCCCCGCTCCCTCACACATAATAATTAACACAGAAATGGCGTCGCTATGAAATGCTATGGGTTCTCTGACTTCTCCTTCTAAATCCAGTAACGTTTCTATGCAAACGACAGGATTTTCTTTTATGATACAACTATCTGCTTTCCGATGCACTATTCCATCTTTACTGCATCCCTCGCTGCCTCACATTGACGAATTAACACAGAAATTGCGTCGCTATGAAATACTATGGGATCTATGACTTCTCCTTCTAAACCGAGTAACGTTTCTATGGAAACGACAGGATTTTCTTTTGGGATACGAGTATCTCGCTCCCTCACATTGGCGAATTAACACAGAAATTGCTTCGCCATGAATACTATGGGTTCTATGACATTTTCTTCTAAATCGAGTAAAGTTTCTATGGAAACGAAGGGATTTTCTTTTGGGGTACTAGTGTCTCCTTTCGGATGCACTATTCCTTCTTTACTGCATCCCTCGCTCCCTCACATTGACGAATTTACACAGAAATTGCGTCGCTCTAGCCGTTGCACTATTCTTTCTTTACCGCATCCGTCGCTCCCTCACATTGACGAATTAACACAGAAATTGCGACGCAATGGTATACTATGGGTTCTATGACTTCTCCTTCTAAATCGAGTAACGTTTCTATGGAAACGACAGGACTTTCTTTCGGGATACGAGTATCTCCTTTCCGATGCACTATTCCTTCTTTACTGCATTTCTCGCTCGATCACATTGACGAATTAACACAGAAATTACTTCGCTTTGAAATACTATGTGTTCTATGACTTCTCCTTCTAAATCGAGTAACGTTTCTATGGAACAACAGTATTTTCTTTTGGGATTCGAGTACCTCCTTTCCGATGCACTATTCCTTCGTTACTGCATCCCTCGCTCCCTCACATTGACGAATTAACAACAGAAATTGCGTCGCTATGAAATACTATGGGTTCTATGACTTCTCCTTCTAAATCGAGTAACGTTTCCGTGGAAACAACAGGATGTACTTTTCGGATACGAGTATCTCCTTTCCGATGCCATATTCCTTCTTTACTGCATCCCTCGCTATCTCACATTGACGAATTAACAAAGAAATTGCGTCGCTATGAAATACTATGGGTTCTATGACTTCTCCGTCTAAATCGAGTAAAGTTTCTATGGAAACGACGGGATTTTCTTTTGGGATGCGACTGTCTCCTTTCCGATGATCTATTCCTTCTTTACTGCATCCCTCGCTCCCTCACATTGACGAATTGACACAGAAATTGCGTCGCTATGAAACACTATGTGTTGTATGACTTCTCCTTCTAAATCGAGTAACGTTTCTATGGAAACGACATGATTTTTTTTTTGGGGGGTACGACTATCTCGCTCCATCACATTGACGAATTAACATAGAAATTGCGTCGCTATGAAATACTATGGGTTCTATGACATTTCCTTCTAAATCGATTAACGTTTCTATGGAAACGACAGGATTTTCTTTTGGGATACGAGTTTCGCCTTTCCGATGCATTATTCCTTCTTTACTTTATCCCTCGCTTCCTCACACTGACGAATTAACACAGAAATTGCGTCGCTATGAAATGCTATGGGTTCTATGACATCCCCATCTAAATCGAGTAATGTTTCAACGGAAACGACATGATTTTCTTTTGGGATACGAGTATCTCCTTTCCGATGCACTATTATATCTTTACTGCATCCCTCGCTCCCTCACATTGACGAATTAACAGAGAAATTGCGTCGCTATGAAATACTATGGGTTCTATGACTTCTCCTACTAAATCCAGTAACGTTTCTATGGAAAAGACAGGAATTTATTTTGGGATGCGACTATCTCCTTTCCGTTGAACTATTCCTTCTTTACTGCATCCCTCGCTCCCTCACATTGACGAATTAGCATAGAAATTGCGTCGCTATGAAATACTATGTGTTCTATGACTTCTCCTAAATCGAGTAACGTTTCTAAGGAAACGACATGATTCACTTTTGGGATACGACTATCTCCTTTCCGATGCACTATTCCTTCTTTACTGCATCCCTCGCTCCCTCACATTGACGAATTAACACAGAAATTGCGTCGCTATGAAATACTATGGGTTTTATGACATCTCCTACTAAATCGAGTAACGTTTCTATGGAAACGACAGGATTTTCTTTTAGGATACGAGTATCTCGCTCCCTCACATTGACGAATTAACACAGAAATTGCGTCGCCATGAAATACTGTGGGTTCTATGACATTTTCTTCTAAATCGAGTAAAGTTTCTATGGAAACGAAGGGATTTTCTTTTGGGGTACTACTGTCTCCTTTCGGATGCACTATTCCTTCTTTACTGCATCCCTCGCTCCCTCACATTGACGAATTAACACAGAAATTGCGTCGCTCTAGCCGTTGCACTATTCTTTCTTTACCGCATCCGTCGCTCCCTCACATTGACGAATTAACACAGAAATTGCGACGCAATGAAATACTATGGGTTCTATGACTTCTCCTTCTAAATCGAGTAACGTTTCTATGGAAACGACAGGACTTTCTTTTGGAATACGAGTATCTCCTTTCCGATGCACTAGTCCTTCTTTACTGCATCTCTCGCTCGATCATATTGACGAATTAACACAGAAATTACTTCGCTTTGAAATACTATGGGTTCTATGACTTCTCCTTCTAAATCGAGTAACGTTTCTATGGAATGACAGAATTTTCTTTTGGGATTCGAGTACCTCCTTTCCGATGCACTATTCCTTCGTTACTGCATCCCTCGCTCCCTCACATTGACGAATTAACAACAGAAATTTCGTCGCTATGAAATACTATGGGTTCTAAGACTTCTCCTTCTAAATCGAGTAACGTTTCCGTGGAAACGACAGGATTTTCTTTTCGGATACGAGTACCTCCTTTCCGATGCCCTATTCCTTCTTTACTACATCCCTCGCTCCCTCACATTGACGAATTAACAAAGAAATTGCGTCGCTATGAAATACTATGGGTTCTATGGCTTCTCCGTCTAAATCAAGTAAAGTTTCTATGGAAACGACGGGATTTTCTTTTGGGATACGACTATCTCCTTTCCGATGATCTGTTCCTTCTTTACTGCATCCCTCGCTCTCTCACATTGACGAATTGACACAGAAATTGCGTCGCTATGAAATACTATGTGTTGTATGACTTCTCCTTCTAAATCGAGTAACGTTTCTATGGAAACGACAGGATTTTCTTTTGGGATACGACTATCTGCTTTCCGATGCACTATTCAATCTTTACTCCAACCCTCGCACCCTCACATTGACGAATTAACACAGAAATTGCGTCGCTATGAAATACTATGGGATCTATGACTTCTCCTTCTAAATCGAGTAACGTTTCTATGGAAAAGAGAGGATTTTCTTTTGGGGTACGACTATCTCGCTCCATCACATTGACGAATTAACATAGAAATTGCGTCGCTATGAAATACTATGGGTTCTATGACATTTCCTTCTAAATCGATTAACGTTTCTATGGAAACGACAGGATTTTCTTTTGAGATACGAGTATCTCCTTTCCGATGCACTATTATATCTTTACTGCATCCCTCGCTCCCTCACATTGACGAATTAACAGAGAAATTGCGTCGCTATGAAATACTATGGGTTCTATGACTTCTCCTACTAAATCGAGGAACGTTTCTATGGAAAAGACAGGAATTTATTTTGGGATGCGACTATCTCCTTTCCGTTGCACTATTCCTTCTTTACTGCAACCCTCGCTGCCTCACATTGACGAATTAGCATAGAAATTGCGTCGCTATGAAATACTATGTGTTCTATGACTTCTCCTAAATCGAGTAACGTTTCTAAGGAAACGACATGATTCACTTTTGGGATACGACTATCTCCTTTCCGATGCACTACTCCTTCTTTACTGCATCCCTCGCTCCCTCACATTGACGAATTAACACAGAAATTGCGTCGCTATGAAATACTATGGGTTTTATGACATCTCCTTCTAAATCGAGTAACGTTTCTATGGAAACGACAGGATTTTCTTTTGGGATACGACTGCCTCTTTTCCGATGCACTATTCCTTCTTTACTGCATCCCTCGCACCCTCACATTGACGAATTAACGCAGAAATTTCGTCGCTAAGAAATACTATGGGTTCTATGACATCTCCTTCTAAACCGAGTAACGTTTCTATGGAAACGACACGATTTTCTCTTGGGATACGAGTATCTCCTTTCCGATGCACTATTCCTTCTTTACTGCATCCCTCGCTCCCTCACATTGACGAATTAACACAGAAATTGCCACGCTATGAAACACTATAGGATCTATGACTTCTCCCTCTAAATCGAGTAACGTTTCTATCGAAACGACAGGATTTTCTTTTGGGGTACTACTGTCTCCTTTCGGATGCACTATTCCTTCTTTACTGCATCCGTCGCTCCCTCACATTGACGAATTAACACAGAAATTGCGACGCAATGAATTACTATGGGTTCTATGACTTCTCCTTCTAAATCGAGTAACGTTTCTATGGAAAAGACAGGAATTTATTTTGGGATACGAGTATCTCCTTTCCGATGCACTATTCCTTCTTTACTGCATCCCTCGCTCGATCACATTGACGAATTAACACAGAAATTACTTCGCTTTGAAATACTATGGGTTCTATGACTTCTCCTTCTAAATCGAGTAACGTTTCTATGGAACGACAGCATTTTCTTTTGGGATTCGAGTACCTCCTTTCCGATGCACTATTCCTTCTTTACTGCATCCCCGCTCCCTCACACTGAATAATTAACACAGAAATTGCGTCGCTATGAAATGCTATGGGTTCTCTGACTTCTCCTTCTAAATCCAGTAACGTTTCTATGCAAACGACAGGATTTTCTTTTATGATACAACTATCTGCTTTCCGATGCACAATTCCATCTTTACTGCATCCCTCGCTGCCTCACATTGACGAATTAACACAGAAATTGCGTCGCTATGAAATACTATGGGATCTATGACTTCTCCTTCTAAATCGAGTAACGTTTCTATGGAAACGACAGGATTTTCTTTTGGGATACGAGTATCTCGCTCCCTCACATTGACGAATTAACACAGAAATAGCGTCGCCATGAAATACTATGGGTTCTATGACATTTTCTTCTAAATCGAGTAAAGTTTCTATGGAAACGAAGGGATTTTCTTTTGGGGTACTAGTGTCTCCTTTCGGATGCACTATTCCTTCTTTACTGCATCCCTCGCTCCCTCACATTGACGAATTTACACAGAAATTGCGTCGCTCTAGCCGTTGCACTATTCTTTCTTTACCGCATCCGTCGCTCCCTCACATTGACGAATTAACACAGAAATTGCGATGCAATGAAATACTATGGGTCCTATGACTTCTCCTTCTAAATCGAGTAACGTTTCAATGGAAACCGCAGGACTTTCTTTTGGGATACGAGTATCTCCTTTCCGATGCACTATTCCTTCTTTACTGCATCTCTCTCGATCATTATGACGAATTAACACAGAAATTACTTCGCTTTGAAATACTATGGGTTCTATGACTTCTCCTTCTAAATCGAGTAACGTTTCTATGGAACGACAGTATTTTCTTTTGGGATTCGAGTACCTCCTTTCCGATGCACTATTCCTTCGTTACTGCATCCCTCGCTCCCTCACATTGACGAATTAACAACAGAAATTTCGTCGCTATGAAATACTGTGGGTTCTATGACTTCTCCTTCTAAATCGATTAACGTTTCCGTGGAAACGACAGGATGTTCTTTTCGGATACGAGTATCTCCTTTCCGATGCACTATTCCTTCTTTACTGCATCCCTCGCTCCCTCACATTGACGAATTAACAAAGAAATTGCGTCGGTATGAAATACTATGGGTTCTATGACTTCTCCGTCTAAATCGAGTAAAGTTTCTATGGAAACGACGGGATTTTCTTTTGGGATACGACTATCTCCTTTCCGATGATCTATTCCTTCTTTACTGCATCCCTCGCTCCCTCACATTGACGAATTGACAAAGAAATTGCGTCGCTATAAAATACTATGTGTTGTATGACTTCTCCTTCTAAATCGAGTAACGTTTCTATGGAAACGACAGGATTTTCTTTTGGGATACGACTATGTGCTTTCCGATGCACTATTCAATCTTTACTCCATCCCTCGCAACCTCACATTGACGAATTAACACAGAAATTGCGTCGCTGTGAAATACTATGGGATCTATGACTTCTCCTTCTAAATCGAGTAACGATTCTATGGAAACGACAGGATTTTCTTTTGGGGTACGACTATCTCGCTCCATCACATTGACGAATTAACACAGAAATTGCGTCGGTATGAAATACTATGGGTTTTATGACATTTTCTTCTAAATCGAGTAAAGTTTCTATGGAAACGAAGGGATTTTCTTTTGGGATACCACTATCTCCTTTCCGATGCACTATTCCTTCTTTACTGCATCCCTCGCTCCCTCACATTGACGAATTAACACAGAAATTGCGTCGCTATGAAATACTATGTGTTCTATGACTTCTCCTTCTAAATCGAGTAACGTTTCCATGGAAACGACAGGATTAACTTAGGGGATACGAGTATCTCCTTTCCGATGCACTATTCCATCTTTACTGCATCCGCCGCTCCCTCACACTGAAGAATTAACACAGAAATTGTGACGCTATGAAATAATATGAGTTCTATGACTTCTCCTTCTAAATCGAGTAACGTTTCTATGGAAACGCCAGGATTTTCTTTTGGGATACGACTATCTGCTTTCCGATGCTCTATTCCTTCTTTACTGCATCCCTCGCTCCCTCACATTGACGAATTAACACAGAAATTGCGTCGCTATGAAATACTATGGGTTCTATGACATCTCCTTCTAAACCGAGTAACGTTTCTATGGAAACGACACGATTTTCTCTTGGGATACGAGTATCTCCTTTCCGATGCACTATTCCTTCTTTACTGCATCCCTAGCTCCCTCACATTGACGAATTAACACAGAAATTGCCACGCTATGAAACACTATGGGATCTATGACTTCTCCTTCTAAATCGAGTAACGTTCCTATGGAAACGACAGGATTTCTTTTGGGGTACTACTGTCTCCTTTCGGATGCACTATTCCTTCTTTACTGCATCCCTCGCTCCATCACATTGACGAATTTACACAGAAATTGCGTCGCTCTAGCCGTTGCACTATTCTTTCTTTACCGCATCCGTCGCTCCCTCACATTGACGAATTAACAACAGAAATTGCGTCAATATGAAATACTATGGGTTCTATGACTTCTCCTTCTAAATCGAGTAACGTTTCCGTGGAAACGACAGGATTTTCTTTGGGGATACGAGTATCTCCTTTCCGATGCCCTATTCCTCCTTTACTGCATCCCTCGCTCCCTCACATTGACGAATTAACAAAGAAATTGCGTCACTATGAAATACTATGGGTTCTATGACTTCTCCGTCTAAATCGAGTACAGTTTCTATGGAAACGACGGGACTTTCTTTTGGGATACGACTATCTCCTTTCCGATGATCTATTCCTTCTTTACTGCATCCCTTGCTCCCTCACATTGACGAATTGACACAGAAATTGCGTCGCTATGAAATACTATGTGTTGTATGACTTCTCCTTCAAAATCGAGTAACGTTTCCATGGAAACGACAGGATTTACTTTTGGGATACGAGTATCTCCTTTCCGATGCACTATTCCATCTTTACTGCATCCCCGCTCCCTCACACATAATAATTAACACAGAAATGGCGTCGCTATGAAATGCTATGGGTTCTCTGACTTCTCCTTCTAAATCCAGTAACGTTTCTATGCAAACGACAGGATTTTCTTTTATGATACAACTATCTGCCTTCCGATGCACTATTCCATCTTTACTGCATCCCTCGCTGCCTCACATTGACGAATTAACACAGAAATTGCGTCGCTATGAAATACTATGGGATCTATGACTTCTCCTTCTAAATCGAGTAACGTTTCTATGGAAACGACAGGATTTTCTTTTGGGATACGAGTATCTCGCTCCCTCACATTGGCGAATTAACACAGAAATTGCTTCGCCATGAATACTATGGGTTCTATGACATTTTCTTCTAAATCGAGTAAAGTTTCTATGGAAACGAAGGGATTTTCTTTTGGGGTACTAGTGTCTCCTTTCGGATGCACTATTCCTTCTTTACTGCATCCCTCGCTCCCTCACATTGACGAATTTACACAGAAATTGCGTCGCTCTAGCCGTTGCACTATTCTTTCTTTACCGCATCCGTCGCTCCCTCACATTGACGAATTAACACAGAAATTGCGACGCAATGGTATACTATGGGTTCTATGACTTCTCCTTCTAAATCGAGTAACGTTTCTATGGAAACGACAGGACTTTCTTTCGGGATACGAGTATCTCCTTTCCGATGCACTATTCCTTCTTTACTGCATTTCTCGCTCGATCACATTGACGAATTAACACAGAAATTACTTCGCTTTGAAATACTATGTGTTCTATGACTTCTCCTTCTAAATCGAGTAACGTTTCTATGGAACAACAGTATTTTCTTTTGGGATTCGAGTACCTCCTTTCCGATGCACTATTCCTTCGTTACTGCATCCCTCGCTCCCTCACATTGACGAATTAACAACAGAAATTGCGTCGCTATGAAATACTATGGGTTCTATGACTTCTCCTTCTAAATCGAGTAACGTTTCCGTGGAAACAACAGGATGTTCTTTTCGGATACGAGTATCTCCTTTCCGATGCCATATTCCTTCTTTACTGCATCCCTCGCTATCTCACATTGACGAATTAACAAAGAAATTGCGTCGCTATGAAATACTATGGGTTCTATGACTTCTCCGTCTAAATCGAGTAAAGTTTCTATGGAAACGACGGGATTTTCTTTTGGGATGCGACTGTCTCCTTTCCGATGATCTATTCCTTCTTTACTGCATCCCTCGCTCCCTCACATTGACGAATTGACACAGAAATTGCGTCGCTATGAAACACTATGTGTTGTATGACTTCTCCTTCTAAATCGAGTAACGTTTCTATGGAAACGACATGATTTTTTTTTTTTTGGGGGTACGACTATCTCGCTCCATCACATTGACGAATTAACATAGAAATTGCGTCGCTATGAAATACTATGGGTTCTATGACATTTCCTTCTAAATCGATTAACGTTTCTATGGAAACGACAGGATTTTCTTTTGGGATACGAGTTTCGCCTTTCCGATGCATTATTCCTTCTTTACTTTATCCCTCGCTTCCTCACACTGACGAATTAACACAGAAATTGCGTCGCTATGAAATGCTATGGGTTCTATGACATCCCCATCTAAATCGAGTAATGTTTCAACGGAAACGACATGATTTTCTTTTGGGATACGAGTATCTCCTTTCCGATGCACTATTATATCTTTACTGCATCCCTCGCTCCCTCACATTGACGAATTAACAGAGAAATTGCGTCGCTATGAAATACTATGGGTTCTATGACTTCTCCTACTAAATCCAGTAACGTTTCTATGGAAAAGACAGGAATTTATTTTGGGATGCGACTATCTCCTTTCCGTTGAACTATTCCTTCTTTACTGCATCCCTCGCTCCCTCACATTGACGAATTAGCATAGAAATTGCGTCGCTATGAAATACTATGTGTTCTATGACTTCTCCTAAATCGAGTAACGTTTCTAAGGAAACGACATGATTCACTTTTGGGATACGACTATCTCCTTTCCGATGCACTATTCCTTCTTTACTGCATCCCTCGCTCCCTCACATTGACGAATTAACACAGAAATTGCGTCGCTATGAAA
The DNA here is from genome assembly GCF_023898315.1 of Schistocerca nitens. Classification (NCBI taxonomy): domain Eukaryota; kingdom Metazoa; phylum Arthropoda; class Insecta; order Orthoptera; family Acrididae; genus Schistocerca; species Schistocerca nitens. The sequence goes on from NC_064619.1 coordinate 730,101,017, forward strand.
TACTATGGGTTTTATGACATCTCCTACTAAATCGAGTAACGTTTCTATGGAAACGACAGGATTTTCTTTTAGGATACGAGTATCTCGCTCCCTCACATTGACGAATTAACACAGAAATTGCGTCGCCATGAAATACTGTGGGTTCTATGACATTTTCTTCTAAATCGAGTAAAGTTTCTATGGAAACGAAGGGATTTTCTTTTGGGGTACTACTGTCTCCTTTCGGATGCACTATTCCTTCTTTACTGCATCCCTCGCTCCCTCACATTGACGAATTAACACAGAAATTGCGTCGCTCTAGCCGTTGCACTATTCTTTCTTTACCGCATCCGTCGCTCCCTCACATTGACGAATTAACACAGAAATTGCGACGCAATGAAATACTATGGGTTCTATGACTTCTCCTTCTAAATCGAGTAACGTTTCTATGGAAACGACAGGACTTCCTTTTGGAATACGAGTATCTCCTTTCCGATGCACTAGTCCTTCTTTAATGCATCTCTCGCTCGATCATATTGACGAATTAACACAGAAATTACTTCGCTTTGAAATACTATGGGTTCTATGACTTCTCCTTCTAAATCGAATAACGTTTCTATGGAATGACAGAATTTTCTTTTGGGATTCGAGTACCTCCTTTCCGATGCACTATTCCTTCGTTACTGCATCCCTCGCTCCCTCACATTGACGAATTAACAACAGAAATTTCGTCGCTATGAAATACTATGGGTTCTAAGACTTCTCCTTCTAAATCGAGTAACGTTTCCGTGGAAACGACAGGATTTTCTTTTCGGATACGAGTACCTCCTTTCCGATGCCCTATTCCTTCTTTACTACATCCCTCGCTCCCTCACATTGACGAATTAACAAAGAAATTGCGTCGCTATGAAATACTATGGGTTCTATGGCTTCTCCGTCTAAATCAAGTAAAGTTTCTATGGAAACGACGGGATTTTCTTTTGGGATACGACTATCTCCTTTCCGATGATCTATTCCTTCTTTACTGCATCCCTCGCTCTCTCACATTGACGAATTGACACAGAAATTGCGTCGCTATGAAATACTATGTGTTGTATGACTTCTCCTTCTAAATCGAGTAACGTTTCTATGGAAACGACAGGATTTTCTTTTGGGATACGACTATCTGCTTTCCGATGCACTATTCAATCTTTACTCCAACCCTCGCACCCTCACATTGACGAATTAACACAGAAATTGCGTCGCTATGAAATACTATGGGATCTATGACTTCTCCTTCTAAATCGAGTAACGTTTCTATGGAAAAGAGAGGATTTTCTTTTGGGGTACGACTATCTCGCTCCATCACATTGACGAATTAACATAGAAATTGCGTCGCTATGAAATACTATGGGTTCTATGACATTTCCTTCTAAATCGATTAACGTTTCTATGGAAACGACAGGATTTTCTTTTGAGATACGAGTATCTCCTTTCCGATGCACTATTATATCTTTACTGCATCCCTCGCTCCCTCACATTGACGAATTAACAGAGAAATTGCGTCGCTATGAAATACTATGGGTTCTATGACTTCTCCTACTAAATCGAGGAACGTTTCTATGGAAAAGACAGGAATTTATTTTGGGATGCGAGTATCTCCTTTCCGATGCACTATTCCTTCTTTACTGCATCCCTCGCTCGATCACATTGACGAATTAACACAGAAATTACTTCGCTTTGAAATACTATGGGTTCTATGACTTCTCCTTCTAAATCGAGTAACGTTTCTATGGAAACGACAGGATTTTCTTTTGGGGTACTACTGTCTCCTTTCGGATGCACTATTCCTTCTTTACTGCATCCCTCGCTCCCTCACATTGACGAATTAACACAGAAATTGCGTCGCTATGAAATACTATGTGTTCTATGACTTCTCCTAAATCGAGTAACGTTTCTAAGGAAACGACATGATTCACTTTTGGGATACGACTATCTCCTTTCCGATGCACTACTCCTTCTTTACTGCATCCCTCGCTCCCTCACATTGACGAATTAACACAGAAATTGCGTCGCTATGAAATACTATGGGTTTTATGACATCTCCTTCTAAATCGAGTAACGTTTCTATGGAAACGACAGGATTTTCTTTTGGGATACGACTGCCTCCTTTCCGATGCACTATTCCTTCTTTACTGCATCCCTCGCACCCTCACATTGACGAATTAACGCAGAAATTTCGTCGCTAAGAAATACTATGGGTTCTATGACATCTCCTTCTAAACCGAGTAACGTTTCTATGGAAACGACACGATTTTCTCTTGGGATACGAGTATCTCCTTTCCGATGCACTATTCCTTCTTTACTGCATCCCTCGCTCCCTCACATTGACGAATTAACACAGAAATTGCCACGCTATGAAACACTATAGGATCTATGACTTCTCCTTCTAAATCGAGTAACGTTTCTATGGAAACGACAGGATTTTCTTTTGGGGTACTACTGTCTCCTTTCGGATGCACTATTCCTTCTTTACTGCATCCGTCGCTCCCTCACATTGACGAATTAACACAGAAATTGCGACGCAATGAATTACTATGGGTTCTATGACTTCTCCTTCTAAATCGAGTAACGTTTCTATGGAAAAGACAGGAATTTATTTTGGGATACGAGTATCTCCTTTCCGATGCACTATTCCTTCTTTACTGCATCCCTCGCTCGATCACATTGACGAATTAACACAGAAATTACTTCGCTTTGAAATACTATGGGTTCTATGACTTCTCCTTCTAAATCGAGTAACGTTTCTATGGAACGACAGCATTTTCTTTTGGGATTCGAGTACCTCCTTTCCGATGCACTATTCCTTCTTTACTGCATCCCCGCTCCCTCACACTGAATAATTAACACAGAAATTGCGTCGCTATGAAATGCTATGGGTTCTCTGACTTCTCCTTCTAAATCCAGTAACGTTTCTATGCAAACGACAGGATTTTCTTTTATGATACAACTATCTGCTTTCCGATGCACAATTCCATCTTTACTGCATCCCTCGCTGCCTCACATTGACGAATTAACACAGAAATTGCGTCGCTATGAAATACTATGGGATCTATGACTTCTCCTTCTAAATCGAGTAACGTTTCTATGGAAACGACAGGATTTTCTTTTGGGATACGAGTATCTCGCTCCCTCACATTGACGAATTAACACAGAAATAGCGTCGCCATGAAATACTATGGGTTCTATGACATTTTCTTCTAAATCGAGTAAAGTTTCTATGGAAACGAAGGGATTTTCTTTTGGGGTACTAGTGTCTCCTTTCGGATGCACTATTCCTTCTTTACTGCATCCCTCGCTCCCTCACATTGACGAATTTACACAGAAATTGCGTCGCTCTAGCCGTTGCACTATTCTTTCTTTACCGCATCCGTCGCTCCCTCACATTGACGAATTAACACAGAAATTGCGATGCAATGAAATACTATGGGTCCTATGACTTCTCCTTCTAAATCGAGTAACGTTTCAATGGAAACCGCAGGACTTTCTTTTGGGATACGAGTATCTCCTTTCCGATGCACTATTCCTTCTTTACTGCATCTCTCTCGATCATTATGACGAATTAACACAGAAATTACTTCGCTTTGAAATACTATGGGTTCTATGACTTCTCCTTCTAAATCGAGTAACGTTTCTATGGAACGACAGTATTTTCTTTTGGGATTCGAGTACCTCCTTTCCGATGCACTATTCCTTCGTTACTGCATCCCTCGCTCCCTCACATTGACGAATTAACAACAGAAATTGCGTCGCTATGAAATACTGTGGGTTCTATGACTTCTCCTTCTAAATCGATTAACGTTTCCGTGGAAACGACAGGATGTTCTTTTCGGATACGAGTATCTCCTTTCCGATGCACTATTCCTTCTTTACTGCATCCCTCGCTCCCTCACATTGACGAATTAACAAAGAAATTGCGTCGGTATGAAATACTATGGGTTCTATGACTTCTCCGTCTAAATCGAGTAAAGTTTCTATGGAAACGACGGGATTTTCTTTTGGGATACGACTATCTCCTTTCCGATGATCTATTCCTTCTTTACTGCATCCCTCGCTCCCTCACATTGACGAATTGACAAAGAAATTGCGTCGCTATAAAATACTATGTGTTGTATGACTTCTCCTTCTAAATCGAGTAACGTTTCTATGGAAACGACAGGATTTTCTTTTGGGATACGACTATGTGCTTTCCGATGCACTATTCAATCTTTACTCCATCCCTCGCAACCTCACATTGACGAATTAACACAGAAATTGCGTCGCTGTGAAATACTATGGGATCTATGACTTCTCCTTCTAAATCGAGTAACGATTCTATGGAAACGACAGGATTTTCTTTTGGGGTACGACTATCTCGCTCCATCACATTGACGAATTAACACAGAAATTGCGTCGGTATGAAATACTATGGGTTTTATGACATTTTCTTCTAAATCGAGTAAAGTTTCTATGGAAACGAAGGGATTTTCTTTTGGGATACCACTATCTCCTTTCCGATGCACTATTCCTTCTTTACTGCATCCCTCGCTCCCTCACATTGACGAATTAACACAGAAATTGCGTCGCTATGAAATACTATGTGTTCTATGACTTCTCCTTCTAAATCGAGTAACGTTTCCATGGAAACGACAGGATTAACTTAGGGGATACGAGTATCTCCTTTCCGATGCACTATTCCATCTTTACTGCATCCGCCGCTTCCTCACACTGAAGAATTAACACAGAAATTGTGACGCTATGAAATAATATGAGTTCTATGACTTCTCCTTCTAAATCGAGTAACGTTTCTATGGAAACGCCAGGATTTTCTTTTGGGATACGACTATCTGCTTTCCGATGCACTATTCAGTCTTTACTCCATCCCTCGCACCCTCACATTGTCGAATTAACACAGAAATTGCGTCGCTATGAAATACTATGGGATCTATGACTTCTCCATCTAAATCGAGTAACGTTTCTATGGAAACGACATGATTTTCTTTTGGGGTACGACTATCTCACTCCATCACATTGACGAATTAACATAGAAATTGCGTCGCTATAATATACTATGGGTTCTATGACATTTCCTTCTAAATCGATTAACGTTTCTATGGAAACGACAGGATTTTCTTTTGGGATACGAGTTTCGCCTTTCCGATGCACTATTCCTTCTTTACTTTATCCCTCGCTCCCTCACACTGACGAATTAACACAGAAATTGCGTCGCTATGAAATACTATGGGTTCTATGACTACCCCTTCTAAATCGAGTAATGTTTCTACGGAAACGACATGATTTTCTTTTGGGATACGAGTATCTCCTTTCCGATGCACTATTATATCTTTACTGCATCCCTCGCTCCCTCACATTGACGAATTAACAGAGAAATTGCGTCGCTATGAAATACTATGGGTTCTATGACTTCTCCTACTAAATCCAGTAACGTTTCTATGGAAAAGACAGGAATTTATTTTGGGATGCGAGTATCTCCTATCCGTTGAACTATTCCTTCTTTACTGCATCCCTCGCTCCCTCACATTGACGAATTAGCATAGAAATTGCGTCGCTATGAAATACTATGTGTTCTATGACTTCTCCTAAATCGAGTAACGTTTCTAAGGAAACGACGTGATTCACTTTTGGGATACGACTATCTCCTTTCCGATGCACTATTCCTTCATTACTGCATCCCTCGCTCCCTCACATTGACGAATTAACACAGAAATTGCGTCGCTATGAAATACTATGGGTTTTATGACATCTCCTTCTAAATCGAGTAACGTTTCAATGGAAACGACAGGATTTTCTTTTAGGATACGAGTATCTCGCTCCCTCACATTGACGAATTAACACAGAAATTGCGTCGCCATGAAATACTATGGGTTCTATGACATTTTCTTCTAAATCGAGTAAAGTTTCTATGGAAACGAAGGGATTTTCTTTTGGGGTACTACTGTCTCCTTTCGGATGCACTATTCCTTCTTTACTGCATCCCTCGCTCCCTCACATTGACGAATTAACACAGAAATTGCGTCGCTCTAGCCGTTGCACTATTCTTTCTTTACCGCATCCGTCGCTCCCTCACATTGACGAATTAACACAGAAATTGCGACGCAATGAAATACTATGGGTTCTATGACTTCTCCTTCTAAATCGAGTAACGTTTCTATGGAAACGACAGGACTTTCTTTTGGGATACGAGTATCTCCTTTCCGATGCACTAGTCCTTCTTTACTGCATCTCTCGCTTGATCATATTGACGAATTAACACAGAAATTACTTCGCTTTGAAATATTATGGGTTCTATGACTTCTCCTTCTAAATCGAGTAACGTTTCTATGGAATGACAGTATTTTCTTTTGGGATTCGAGTACCTCCTTTCCGATGCACTATTCCTTCGTTACTGCATCCCTCGCTCCCTCACATTGACGAATTAACAACAGAAATTGCGTCGCTATGAAATACTATGGGTTCTAAGACTTCTCCTTCTAAATCGAGTAACGTTTCCGTGGAAACGACAGGATTTTCTTTTCGGATACGAGTATCTCCTTTCCGATGCCCTAATCCTTCTTTACTACATCCCTCGCTCCCTCACATTGACGAATTAACAAAGAAATTGCGTCGCTATGAAATACTATGGGTTCTATGACTTCTCCGTCTAAATCGAGTAAAGTTTCTATGGAAACGACGGGATTTTCTTTTGGGATACGACTATCTCCTTTCCGATGATCTATTCCTTCTTTACTGCATCCCTCGCTCCCTCACATTGACAAATTGACACAGAAATTGCGTCGCTATGAAATACTATGTTTTGTATGACTTCTCCTTCTAAATCGAGTAACGTTTCTATGGAAACGACAGGATTTTCTTTTGGGATACGACTATCTGCTTTCCGATGCACTATTCAATCTTTACTCCAACCCTCGCACCCTCACATTGACGAATTAACACAGAAATTGCGTCGCTATGAAATACTATGGGATCTATGACTTCTCCTTCTAAATCGAGTAACGTTTCTATGGAAATGAGAGGATTTTCTTTTGGGGTACGACTATCTCGCTCCATCACATTGACGAATTAACATAGAAATTGCGACGCTATGAAATACTATGGGTTCTATGACATTTCCTTCTAAATCGATTAACGTTTCTATGGAAACGACAGGATTTTCTTTTGAGATACGAGTATCTCCTTTCCGATGCACTATTATATCTTTACTGCATCCCTCGCTCCCTCACATTGACGAATTAACAGAGAAAATGCGTTGCTATGAAATACTATGGATTCTATGACTTCTCCTACTAAATCGAGGAACGTTTCTATGGAAAAGACAGGAATTTATTTTGGGATGCGACTATCTCCTTTCCATTGCACTATTCCTTCTTTACTGCAACCCTCGCTCCCTCACATTGACGAATTAGCATAGAAATTGCGTCGCTATGAAATACTATGTGTTCTATGACTTCTCCTAAATCGAGTAACGTTTCTAAGGATACGACATGATTCACTTTTGGGATACGACTATCTCCTTTCCGATGCACTACTCCTTCTTTACTGCATCCCTCGCACCCTCACATTGACGAATTAACGCAGAAATTTCGTCGCTAAGAAATACTATGGGTTCTATGACATCTCCTTCTAAACCGAGTAACGTTTCTATGGAAACGACACGATTTTCTCTTGGGATACGAGTATCTCCTTTCCGATGCACTATTCCTTCTTTACTGCATCCCTCGCTCCCTCACATTGACGAATTAACACAGAAATTGCCGCGCTATGAAACACTATAGGATCTATGACTTCTCCTTCTAAATCGAGTAACGTTTCTATGGAAACGACAGGATTTTCTTTTGGGGTACCACTGTCTCCTTTCGGATGCACTATTCCTTCTTTACTGCATCCGTCGCTCCCTCACATTGACGAATTAACACAGAAATTGCGACGCAATGAATTACTATGGGTTCTATGACTTATCCTTCTAAATCGAGTAACGTTTCTATGGAAACGACAGGACTTTCTTTTGGGATACGAGTATCTCCTTTCCGATGCACTATTCCTTCTTTACTGCATCCCTCGCTCGATCACATTGACGAATTAACACAGAAATTACTTCGCTTTGAAATACTATGGGTTCTATGACTTCTCCTTCTAAATCGAGTAACGTTTCTATGGAACGACCGTATTTTCTTTTGGGATTCGAGTACCTCCTTTCCGATGCACTATTCCTTCGTTACTGCATCCCTCGCTCCCGCACATTGACGAATTAACAACTGAAATTGCTTCGCTATGAAATACTATGGGTTCTATGACTTCTCCTTCTAAATCGAGTAACGTTTACATAGAAACGACAGGATTTACTTTTGGGATACGAGTATCTCCTTTCCGATGCACTATTCCATCTTTACTGCATCCCCGCTCCCTCACACTGAATAATTAATACAGAAATTGCGTCGCTATGAAATGCTATGGCTTCTCTGACTTCTCCTTCTAAATCCAGTAACGTTTCTATGCAAACGACAGGATTTTCTTTTATGATACAACTATCTGCTTTCCGATGCACTATTCCATCTTTACTGCGTCACTCGCTGCCTCACATTGACGAATTAACACAGAAATTGCGTCGCTATGAAATACTATGGGTTCTATGAATTCTCCTTCTAAATCGAGTAACGTTTCTATGGAACGACAGTATTTTCTTTTGGGATTCGAGTACCTCCTTTCCGATGCACTATTCCTTCGTTACTGCATCCCTCGCTCCCTCACATTGACGAATTAACACAGAAATTGCGTCGCTATGAAATACTATGGGTTCTATGACTACCCCTTCTAAATCGAGTAATGTTTCTACGGAAACGACATGATTTTCTTTTGGGATACGAGTATCTCCTTTCCGATGCACTATTATATCTTTACTGCATCCCTCGCTCCCTCACATTGACGAATTAACAGAGAAATTGCGTCGCTATGAAATACTATGGGTTCTATGACTTCTCCTACTAAATCCAGTAACGTTTCTATGGAAAAGACAGGAATTTATTTTGGGATGCGAGTATCTCCTATCCGTTGAACTATTCCTTCTTTACTGCATCCCTCGCTCCCTCACATTGACGAATTAGCATAGAAATTGCGTCGCTATGAAATACTATGTGTTCTATGACTTCTCCTAAATCGAGTAACGTTTCTAAGGAAACGACGTGATTCACTTTTGGGATACGACTATCTCCTTTCCGATGCACTATTCCTTCATTACTGCATCCCTCGCTCCCTCACATTGACGAATTAACACAGAAATTGCGTCGCTATGAAATACTATGGGTTTTATGACATCTCCTTCTAAATCGAGTAACGTTTCAATGGAAACGACAGGATTTTCTTTTAGGATACGAGTATCTCGCTCCCTCACATTGACGAATTAACACAGAAATTGCGTCGCCATGAAATACTATGGGTTCTATGACATTTTCTTCTAAATCGAGTAAAGTTTCTATGGAAACGAAGGGATTTTCTTTTGGGGTACTACTGTCTCCTTTCGGATGCACTATTCCTTCTTTACTGCATCCCTCGCTCCCTCACATTGACGAATTAACACAGAAATTGCGTCGCTCTAGCCGTTGCACTATTCTTTCTTTACCGCATCCGTCGCTCCCTCACATTGACGAATTAACACAGAAATTGCGACGCAATGAAATACTATGGGTTCTATGACTACTCCTTCTAAATCGAGTAACGTTTCTATGGAAACGACAGGACTTTCTTTTGGGATACGAGTATCTCCTTTCCGATGCACTAGTCCTTCTTTACTGCATCTCTCGCTTGATCATATTGACGAATTAACACAGAAATTACTTCGCTTTGAAATATTATGGGTTCTATGACTTCTCCTTCTAAATCGAGTAACGTTTCTATGGAATGACAGTATTTTCTTTTGGGATTCGAGTACCTCCTTTCCGATGCACTATTCCTTCGTTACTGCATCCCTCGCTCCCTCACATTGACGAATTAACAACAGAAATTGCGTCGCTATGAAATACTATGGGTTCTAAGACTTCTCCTTCTAAATCGAGTAACGTTTCCGTGGAAACGACAGGATTTTCTTTTCGGATACGAGTATCTCCTTTCCGATGCCCTAATCCTTCTTTACTACATCCCTCGCTCCCTCACATTGACGAATTAACAAAGAAATTGCGTCGCTATGAAATACTATGGGTTCTATGACTTCTCCGTCTAAATCGAGTAAAGTTTCTATGGAAACGACGGGATTTTCTTTTGGGATACGACTATCTCCTTTCCGATGATCTATTCCTTCTTTACTGCATCCCTCGCTCCCTCACATTGACAAATTGACACAGAAATTGCGTCGCTATGAAATACTATGTTTTGTATGACTTCTCCTTCTAAATCGAGTAACGTTTCTATGGAAACGACAGGATTTTCTTTTGGGATACGACTATCTGCTTTCCGATGCACTATTCAATCTTTACTCCAACCCTCGCACCCTCACATTGACGAATTAACACAGAAATTGCGTCGCTATGAAATACTATGGGATCTATGACTTCTCCTTCTAAATCGAGTAACGTTTCTATGGAAATGAGAGGATTTTCTTTTGGGGTACGACTATCTCGCTCCATCACATTGACGAATTAACATAGAAATTGCGACGCTATGAAATACTATGGGTTCTATGACATTTCCTTCTAAATCGATTAACGTTTCTATGGAAACGACAGGATTTTCTTTTGAGATACGAGTATCTCCTTTCCGATGCACTATTATATCTTTACTGCATCCCTCGCTCCCTCACATTGACGAATTAACAGAGAAAATGCGTTGCTATGAAATACTATGGATTCTATGACTTCTCCTACTAAATCGAGGAACGTTTCTATGGAAAAGACAGGAATTTATTTTGGGATGCGACTATCTCCTTTCCATTGCACTATTCCTTCTTTACTGCAACCCTCGCTCCCTCACATTGACGAATTAGCATAGAAATTGCGTCGCTATGAAATACTATGTGTTCTATGACTTCTCCTAAATCGAGTAACGTTTCTAAGGATACGACATGATTCACTTTTGGGATACGACTATCTCCTTTCCGATGCACTACTCCTTCTTTACTGCATCCCTCGCACCCTCACATTGACGAATTAACGCAGAAATTTCGTCGCTAAGAAATACTATGGGTTCTATGACATCTCCTTCTAAACCGAGTAACGTTTCTATGGAAACGACACGATTTTCTCTTGGGATACGAGTATCTCCTTTCCGATGCACTATTCCTTCTTTACTGCATCCCTCGCTCCCTCACATTGACGAATTAACACAGAAATTGCCGCGCTATGAAACACTATAGGATCTATGACTTCTCCTTCTAAATCGAGTAACGTTTCTATGGAAACGACAGGATTTTCTTTTGGGGTACCACTGTCTCCTTTCGGATGCACTATTCCTTCTTTACTGCATCCGTCGCTCCCTCACATTGACGAATTAACACAGAAATTGCGACGCAATGAATTACTATGGGTTCTATGACTTATCCTTCTAAATCGAGTAACGTTTCTATGGAAACGACAGGACTTTCTTTTGGGATACGAGTATCTCCTTTCCGATGCACTATTCCTTCTTTACTGCATCCCTCGCTCGATCACATTGACGAATTAACACAGAAATTACTTCGCTTTGAAATACTATGGGTTCTATGACTTCTCCTTCTAAATCGAGTAACGTTTCTATGGAACGACCGTATTTTCTTTTGGGATTCGAGTACCTCCTTTCCGATGCACTATTCCTTCGTTACTGCATCCCTCGCTCCCGCACATTGACGAATTAACAACTGAAATTGCTTCGCTATGAAATACTATGGGTTCTATGACTTCTCCTTCTAAATCGAGTAACGTTTACATAGAAACGACAGGATTTACTTTTGGGATACGAGTATCTCCTTTCCGATGCACTATTCCATCTTTACTGCATCCCCGCTCCCTCACACTGAATAATTAATACAGAAATTGCGTCGCTATGAAATGCTATGGCTTCTCTGACTTCTCCTTCTAAATCCAGTAACGTTTCTATGCAAACGACAGGATTTTCTTTTATGATACAACTATCTGCTTTCCGATGCACTATTCCATCTTTACTGCGTCACTCGCTGCCTCACATTGACGAATTAACACAGAAATTGCGTCGCTATGAAATACTATGGGTTCTATGAATTCTCCTTCTAAATCGAGTAACGTTTCTATGGAACGACAGTATTTTCTTTTGGGATTCGAGTACCTCCTTTCCGATGCACTATTCCTTCGTTACTGCATCCCTCGCTCCCTCACATTGACGAATTAACACAGAAATTGCGTCGCTATGAAATACTATGGGTTCTATGACTACCCCTTCTAAATCGAGTAATGTTTCTACGGAAACGACATGATTTTCTTTTGGGATACGAGTATCTCCTTTCCGATGCACTATTATATCTTTACTGCATCCCTCGCTCCCTCACATTGACGAATTAACAGAGAAATTGCGTCGCTATGAAATACTATGGGTTCTATGACTTCTCCTACTAAATCCAGTAACGTTTCTATGGAAAAGACAGGAATTTATTTTGGGATGCGAGTATCTCCTATCCGTTGAACTATTCCTTCTTTACTGCATCCCTCGCTCCCTCACATTGACGAATTAGCATAGAAATTGCGTCGCTATGAAATACTATGTGTTCTATGACTTCTCCTAAATCGAGTAACGTTTCTAAGGAAACGACGTGATTCACTTTTGGGATACGACTATCTCCTTTCCGATGCACTATTCCTTCATTACTGCATCCCTCGCTCCCTCACATTGACGAATTAACACAGAAATTGCGTCGCTATGAAATACTATGGGTTTTATGACATCTCCTTCTAAATCGAGTAACGTTTCTATGGAAACGACAGGATTTTCTTTTAGGATACGAGTATCTCGCTCCCTCACATTGACGAATTAACACAGAAATTGCGTCGCCATGAAATACTATGGGTTCTATGACATTTTCTTCTAAATCGAGTAAAGTTTCTATGGAAACGAAGGGATTTTCTTTTGGGGTACTACTGTCTCCTTTCGGATGCACTATTCCTTCTTTACTGCATCCCTCGCTCCCTCACATTGACGAATTAACACAGAAATTGCGTCGCTCTAGCCGTTGCACTATTCTTTCTTTACCGCATCCGTCGCTCCCTCACATTGACGAATTAACACAGAAATTGCGACGCAATGAAATACTATGGGTTCTATGACTTCTCCTTCTAAATCGAGTAACGTTTCTATGGAAACGACAGGACTTTCTTTTGGGATACGAGTATCTCCTTTCCGATGCACTAGTCCTTCTTTACTGCATCTCTCGCTTGATCATATTGACGAATTAACACAGAAATTACTTCGCTTTGAAATATTATGGGTTCTATGACTTCTCCTTCTAAATCGAGTAACGTTTCTATGGAATGACAGTATTTTCTTTTGGGATTCGAGTACCTCCTTTCCGATGCACTATTCCTTCGTTACTGCATCCCTCGCTCCCTCACATTGACGAATTAACAACAGAAATTGCGTCGCTATGAAATACTATGGGTTCTAAGACTTCTCCTTCTAAATCGAGTAACGTTTCCGTGGAAACGACAGGATTTTCTTTTCGGATACGAGTATCTCCTTTCCGATGCCCTAATCCTTCTTTACTACATCCCTCGCTCCCTCACATTGACGAATTAACAAAGAAATTGCGTCGCTATGAAATACTATGGGTTCTATGACTTCTCCGTCTAAATCGAGTAAAGTTTCTATGGAAACGACGGGATTTTCTTTTGGGATACGACTATCTCCTTTCCGATGATCTATTCCTTCTTTACTGCATCCCTCGCTCCCTCACATTGACAAATTGACACAGAAATTGCGTCGCTATGAAATACTATGTTTTGTATGACTTCTCCTTCTAAATCGAGTAACGTTTCTATGGAAACGACAGGATTTTCTTTTGGGATACGACTATCTGCTTTCCGATGCACTATTCAATCTTTACTCCAACCCTCGCACCCTCACATTGACGAATTAACACAGAAATTGCGTCGCTAAGAAATACTATGGGTTCTATGACATCTCCTTCTAAACCGAGTAACGTTTCTATGGAAACGACACGATTTTCTCTTCGGATACGAGTATCTCCTTTCCGATGCTCTATTCCTTCTTTACTGCATCCCTCGCTCCCTCACATTGACGAATTAACAGAGAAAATGCGTTGCTATGAAATACTATGGATTCTATGACTTCTCGTACTAAATCGAGGAACGTTTCTATGGAAAAGACAGGAATTTATTTTGGGATGCGACTATCTCCTTTCCGTTGCACTATTCCTTCTTTACTGCAACCCTCGCTCCCTCACATTGACGAATTAGCATAGAAATTGCGTCGCTATGAAATACTATGTGTTCTATGACTTCTCCTAAATCGAGTAACGTTTCTAAGGATACGACATGATTCACTTTTGGGATACGACTATCTCCTTTCCGATGCACTACTCCTTCTTTACTGCATCCCTCGCACCCTCACATTGACGAATTAACGCAGAAATTTCGTCGCTAAGAAATACTATGGGTTCTATGACATCTCCTTCTAAACCGAGTAACGTTTCTATGGAAACGACACGATTTTCTCTTGGGATACGAGTATCTCCTTTCCGATGCACTATTCCTTCTTTACTGCATCCCTCGCTCCCTCACATTGACGAATTAACACAGAAATTGCCGCGCTATGAAACACTATAGGATCTATGACTTCTCCTTCTAAATCGAGTAACGTTTCTATGGAAACGACAGGATTTTCTTTTGGGGTACCACTGTCTCCTTTCGGATGCACTATTCCTTCTTTACTGCATCCGTCGCTCCCTCACATTGACGAATTAACACAGAAATTGCGACGCAATGAATTACTATGGGTTCTATGACTTATCCTTCTAAATCGAGTAACGTTTCTATGGAAACGACAGGACTTTCTTTTGGGATACGAGTATCTCCTTTCCGATGCACTATTCCTTCTTTACTGCATCCCTCGCTCGATCACATTGACGAATTAACACAGAAATTACTTCGCTTTGAAATACTATGGGTTCTATGACTTCTCCTTCTAAATCGAGTAACGTTTCTATGGAACGACCGTATTTTCTTTTGGGATTCGAGTACCTCCTTTCCGATGCACTATTCCTTCGTTACTGCATCCCTCGCTCCCGCACATTGACGAATTAACAACTGAAATTGCTTCGCTATGAAATACTATGGGTTCTATGACTTCTCCTTCTAAATCGAGTAACGTTTACATAGAAACGACAGGATTTACTTTTGGGATACGAGTATCTCCTTTCCGATGCACTATTCCATCTTTACTGCATCCCCGCTCCCTCACACTGAATAATTAATACAGAAATTGCGTCGCTATGAAATGCTATGGCTTCTCTGACTTCTCCTTCTAAATCCAGTAACGTTTCTATGCAAACGACAGGATTTTCTTTTATGATACAACTATCTGCTTTCCGATGCACTATTCCATCTTTACTGCGTCACTCGCTGCCTCACATTGACGAATTAACACAGAAATTGCGTCGCTATGAAATACTATGGGTTCTATGAATTCTCCTTCTAAATCGAGTAACGTTTCTATGGAACGACAGTATTTTCTTTTGGGATTCGAGTACCTCCTTTCCGATGCACTATTCCTTCGTTACTGCATCCCTCGCTCCCTCACATTGACGAATTAACAACAGAAATTGCGTCGCTATGAAATACTGTGGGTTCTATGACTTCTCCTTCTAAATCGATTAACGTTTCCGTGGAAACGACAGGATGTTCTTTTCGGATACGAGAATCTCCTTTCCGATGCCCTATTCCTTCTTTACTGCATCCCTCGCTCCCTCACATTGACGAATTAACAAAGAAATTGCGTCGCTATGAAATACTATGGGATCTATGACTTCTCCGTCTAAATCGATTAAAGTTTCTATGGAAACGACGGGATTTTCTTTTGGGATACGACTATCTCCTTTCCGATGATCTATTCCTTCTTTACTGCATCCCTCGCTCCCTCACATTGACGAATTGACACAGAAATTGCGTCGCTATGAAATACTATGTGTTGTATGACTTCTCCTTCTAAATCGAGTAACGTTTCTATGGAAACGACAGGATTTTCTTTTGGGATACGACTATCTGCTTTCCGATGCACTATTCAATCTTTACTCCATCCCTCGCACCCTCACATTGACGAATTAACACAGAAATTGCGTCGCTATGAAATACTATGGGATCTATGACTTCTCCTTCTAAATCGAGTAACATTTCTATGGAAGCGACAGGATTTTCTTTTGGGGTACGACTATCTCGCTCCATCACATTGACGAATTAACACAGAAATTGCGTCGGTTTGAAATAGTATGGGTTTTATGACATTTTCTTCTAAATCGAGTAAAGTTTCTATGGAAACGAAAGGATTTTCTTTTGGGATACCACTATCTCCTTTCCGATGCACTATTCCTTCTTTACTGCATCCCTCGCTCCCTCACATTGACGAATTAACACATAAATTGCGTCGCTATGAAATACTATGTGTTCTATGACTTCTCCTTCTAAATCGAGTAAAGTTTCCATGGAAACGACAGGATTAAATTAGGGGATATGAGTATCTCCTTTCCGATGCACTATTCCATCTTTACTGCATCCGCCGCTCCCTCACACTGAAGAATTAACACAGAAATTGTGTCGCTATGAAATAATATGAGTTCTATGACTTCTCCTTCTAAATCGAGTAACGTTTCTATGGAAACGACAGGATTTTCTTTTGGGATACGACTATCTGTTTTCCGATGCACTATTCAATCTTTACTCCATCCCTCGCACCCTCACATTGACGATTTAACACAGAAATTGCGTCGCTATGAAATACTATGGGATCTATGACTTCTCCTTCTAAATCGAGTAACGTTTCTATGGAAACGACAGGATTTTCTTTTGGGGTACGACTATCTCGCTCCATCACATTGACGAATTAACATAGAAATTGCGTCGCTATGAAATACTATGTGTTCCATGACATTTCTTTCTAAATCGATTAACGTTTCTATGGAAACGACAGCATTTTCTTTTGGGATACGAGTTTCGCCTTTCCGATGCACTATTCCTTCTTTACTTTACCCTCGCTCCCTCACACTGACGAATTAACACAGAATTTGCGTCGCTATGAAATACTGTGGGTTTTATGACATCTCCTTCTAAATCGAGTAACGTTTCTATGGAAACGACAGGATTTTCTTTTGGGATACGACTGCCTCCTTTCCGATGCACTATTCCTTCTTTACTGCATCCCTCGCACCCTCACATTGACGAATTAACGCAGAAATTTCGTCGCTAAGAAATACTATGGGTTCTATGACATCTCCTTCTAAACCGAGTAACGTTTATATGGAAACGACACGATTTTCTCTTGGGATACGAATATCTGCTTTCCGATGCACTATTCCTTCTTTACTGCATCCCTCGCTCCCTCACATTGACGAATTAACACAGAAATTGCCACGCTATGAAACACTATGGGATCTATGACTTCTCCTTCTAAATCGAGTAACGTTTCTATGGAAACGACAGGATTTTCTTTTGGGGTACTACTGTCTCCTTTCGGATGCACTATTCCTTCTTTACTGCATCCGTCGCTCCCTCACATTGACGAATTAACACAGAAATTGCGACGCAATGAAATACTATGGGTTCTATGACTTCTCCTTCTAAATCGAGTAACGTTTCCGTGGAAACGACAGGATTTTCTTTTCGGATACGAGTATCTCCTTTCCGATGCCCTAATCCTTCTTTACTACATCCCTCGCTCCCTCACATTGACGAATTAACAAAGAAATTGCGTCGCTATGAAATACTATGGGTTCTATGACTTCTCCGTCTAAATCGAGTAAAGTTTCTATGGAAACGACGGGATTTTCTTTTGGGATACGACTATCTCCTTTCCGATGATCTATTCCTTCTTTACTGCATCCCTCGCTCCCTCACATTGACAAATTGACACAGAAATTGCGTCGCTATGAAATACTATGTTTTGTATGACTTCTCCTTCTAAATCGAGTAACGTTTCTATGGAAACGACAGGATTTTCTTTTGGGATACGACTATCTGCTTTCCGATGCACTATTCAATCTTTACTCCAACCCTCGCACCCTCACATTGACGAATTAACACAGAAATTGCGTCGCTATGAAATACTATGGGATCTATGACTTCTCCTTCTAAATCGAGTAACGTTTCTATGGAAAAGAGAGGATTTTCTTTTGGGGTACGACTATCTCGCTCCATCACATTGACGAATTAACATAGAAATTGCGACGCTATGAAATACTATGGGTTCTATGACATTTCCTTCTAAATCGATTAACGTTTCTATGGAAACGACAGGATTTTCTTTTGAGATACGAGTATCTCCTTTCCGATGCACTATTATATCTTTACTGCATCCCTCGCTCCCTCACATTGACGAATTAACAGAGAAAATGCGTTGCTATGAAATACTATGGATTCTATGACTTCTCCTACTAAATCGAGGAACGTTTCTATGGAAAAGACAGGAATTTATTTTGGGATGCGACTATCTCCTTTCCGTTGCACTATTCCTTCTTTACTGCAACCCTCGCTCCCTCACATTGACGAATTAGCATAGAAATTGCGTCGCTATGAAATACTATGTGTTCTATGACTTCTCCTAAATCGAGTAACGTTTCTAAGGATACGACATGATTCACTTTTGGGATACGACTATCTCCTTTCCGATGCACTACTCCTTCTTTACTGCATCCCTCGCTCCCTCACATTGACGAATTAACTCAGAAATTGCGTCGCTATGAAATACTATGGGTTTTATGACATCTCCTTCTAAATCGAGTAACGTTTCTATGGAAACGACAGGATTTTCTTTTGGGATACGACTGCCTCCTTTCCGATGCACTATTCCTTCTTTACTGCATCCCTCGCACCCTCACATTGACGAATTAACGCAGAAATTTCGTCGCTAAAAAATACTATGGGTTCTATGACATCTCCTTCTAAACCGAGTAACGTTTCTATGGAAACGACACGATTTTCTCTTGGGATACGAGTATCTCCTTTCCGATGCACTATTCCTTCTTTACTGCATCCCTCGCTCCCTCACATTGACGAATTAACACAGAAATTGCCGCGCTATGAAACACTATAGGATCTATGACTTCTCCTTCTAAATCGAGTAACGTTTCTATGGAAACGACAGGATTTTCTTTTGGGGTACCACTGTCTCCTTTCGGATGCACTATTCCTTCTTTACTGCATCCGTCGCTCCCTCACATTGACGAATTAACACAGAAATTGCGACGCAATGAATTACTATGGGTTCTATGACTTATCCTTCTAAATCGAGTAACGTTTCTATGGAAACGACAGGACTTTCTTTTGGGATACGAGTATCTCCTTTCCGATGCACTATTCCTTCTTTACTGCATCCCTCGCTCGATCACATTGACGAATTAACACAGAAATTACTTCGCTTTGAAATACTATGGGTTCTATGACTTTTCCTTCTAAATCGAGTAACGTTTCTATGGAACGACCGTATTTTCTTTTGGGATTCGAGTACCTCCTTTCCGATGCACTATTCCTTCGTTACTGCATCCCTCGCTCCCGCACATTGACGAATTAACAACTGAAATTGCTTCGCTATGAAATACTATGGGTTCTATGACTTCTCCTTCTAAATCGAGTAACGTTTACATAGAAACGACAGGATTTACTTTTGGGATACGAGTATCTCCTTTCCGATGCACTATTCCATCTTTACTGCATCCCCGCTCCCTCACACTGAATAATTAATACAGAAATTGCGTCGCTATGAAATGCTATGGCTTCTCTGACTTCTCCTTCTAAATCCAGTAACGTTTCTATGCAAACGACAGGATTTTCTTTTATGATACAACTATCTGCTTTCCGATGCACTATTCCATCTTTACTGCGTCACTCGCTGCCTCACATTGACGAATTAACACAGAAATTGCGTCGTTATGAAATACTATGGGTTCTATGAATTCTCCTTCTAAATCGAGTAACGTTTCTATGGAACGACAGTATTTTCTTTTGGGATTCGAGTACCTCCTTTCCGATGCACTATTCCTTCGTTACTGCATCCCTCGCTCCCTCACATTGACGAATTAACAACAGAAATTGCGTCGCTATGAAATACTGTGGGTTCTATGACTTCTCCTTCTAAATCGATTAACGTTTCCGTGGAAACGACAGGATGTTCTTTTCGGATACGAGAATCTCCTTTCCGATGCCCTATTCCTTCTTTACTGCATCCCTCGCTCCCTCACATTGACGAATTAACAAAGAAATTGCGTCGCTATGAAATACTATGGGATCTATGACTTCTCCGTCTAAATCGATTCAAGTTTCTATGGAAACGACGGGATTTTCTTTTGGGATACGACTATCTCCTTTCCGATGATCTATTCCTTCTTTACTGCATCCCTCGCTCCCTCACATTGACGAATTGACACAGAAATTGCGTCGCTATGAAATACTATGTGTTGTATGACTTCTCCTTCTAAATCGAGTAACGTTTCTATGGAAACGACAGGATTTTCTTTTGGGATACGACTATCTGCTTTCCGATGCACTATTCAATCTTTACTCCATCCCTCGCACCCTCACATTGACGAATTAACACAGAAATTGCGTCGCTATGAAATACTATGGGATCTATGACTTCTCCCTCTAAATCGAGTAACATTTCTATGGAAGCGACAGGATTTTCTTTTGGGGTACGACTATCTCGCTCCATCACATTGACGAATTAACACAGAAATTGCGTCGGTATGAAATAGTATGGGTTTTATGACATTTCTTTCTAAATCGATTAACGTTTCTATGGAAACGACAGCATTTTCTTTTGGGATACGAGTTTCGCCTTTCCGATGCACTATTCCTTCTTTACTTTACCCTCGCTCCCTCACACTGACGAATTAACACAGAATTTGCGTCGCTATGAAATACTGTGGGTTTTATGACATCTCCTTCTAAATCGAGTAACGTTTCTATGGAAACGACAGGATTTTCTTTTGGGATACGACTGCCTCCTTTCCGATGCACTATTCCTTCTTTACTGCATCCCTCGCACCCTCACATTGACGAATTAACACAGAAATTGCGTCGCTATGAAATACTATGGGATCTATGACTTCTCCCTCTAAATCGAGTAACATTTCTATGGAAGCGACAGGATTTTCTTTTGGGGTACGACTATCTCGCTCCATCACATTGACGAATTAACACAGAAATTGCGTCGGTATGAAATAATATGAGTTCTATGACTTCTCCTTCTAAATCGAGTAACGTTTCTATGGAAACGACAGGATTTTCTTTTGGGATACGACTATCTGTTTTCCGATGCACTATTCAATCTTTACTCCATCCCTCGCACCCTCACATTGACGATTTAACACAGAAATTGCGTCGCTATGAAATACTATGGGATCTATGACTTCTCCTTCTAAATCGAGTAACGTTTCTATGGAAACGACAGGATTTTCTTTTGGGGTACGACTATCTCGCTCCATCACATTGACGAATTAACATAGAAATTGCGTCGCTATGAAATACTATGTGTTCCATGACATTTCTTTCTAAATCGATTAACGTTTCTATGGAAACGACAGCATTTTCTTTTGGGATACGAGTTTCGCCTTTCCGATGCACTATTCCTTCTTTACTTTACCCTCGCTCCCTCACACTGACGAATTAACACAGAATTTGCGTCGCTATGAAATACTGTGGGTTTTATGACATCTCCTTCTAAATCGAGTAACGTTTCTATGGAAACGACAGGATTTTCTTTTGGGATACGACTGCCTCCTTTCCGATGCACTATTCCTTCTTTACTGCATCCCTCGCACCCTCACATTGACGAATTAACGCAGAAATTTCGTCGCTAAGAAATACTATGGGTTCTATGACATCTCCTTCTAAACCGAGTAACGTTTATATGGAAACGACACGATTTTCTCTTGGGATACGAATATCTCCTTTCCGATGCACTATTCCTTCTTTACTGCATCCCTCGCTCCCTCACATTGACGAATTAACACAGAAATTGCCACGCTATGAAACACTATGGGATCTATGACTTCTCCTTCTAAATCGAGTAACGTTTCTATGGAAACGACAGGATTTTCTTTTGGGGTACTACTGTCTCCTTTCGGATGCACTATTCCTTCTTTACTGCATCCGTCGCTCCCTCACATTGACGAATTAACACAGAAATTGCGACGCAATGAAATACTATGGGTTCTATGACTTCTCCTTCTAAATCGAGTAACGTTTCTATGGAAACGACAGGACTTCCTTTTGGGATACGGGTATCTCCTTTCCGATGCACTATGCCTTCTTTACTGCATCCCTCGCTCGATCACATTGACGAATTAACACAGAAATTATTTCGCTTTTAAATACTATGGGTTCTATGACTTCTCCTTCTAAATCGAGTAACGTTTCTATGGAAGGACAGTATTTTCTTTTGGGATTCGAGTACCTCCTTTCCGATGCACTATTCCTTCGTTACTGCATCCCTCGCTCCCGCACATTGACGAATTAACAACAGAAATTGCTTCGCTATGAAATACTATGGGTTCTATGACTTCTCCTTCTAAATCGAGTAACGTTTCCATGGAAACGACAGGATTTACTTTTGGGATACGAGTATCTCCTTTCCGAAGCACTATTCCATCTTTACTGCATCCCCGCTCCCTCACACTGAATAATTAACACAGAAATTGCGTCGCTATGAAATGATATGGGTTCTCTGACTTCTCCTTCTAAATCCAGTAACGTTTCTATGCAAACGACAGGATTTTCTTTTATGATACAACTATCTGCTTTCCGATGCACTATTCCATCTTTACTGCATCCCTCGCTGCCTCACATTGACGAATTAACACAGAAATTTCGTCGCTATGAAATTTTATGGGATCTATGACTTCTCCTTCTACATCGAGTAACGTTTCTATGGAAACGACAGGATTTTCTTTTGGGATACGAGTATATCGCTCCCTCACATTGACGAATTAACACAGAAATTGCGTCGCCATGAAATACTATGGGTTCTATGACATTTTCTTCTAAATCGAGTAAAGTTTCTATGGAAACGAAGGGATTTTCTTTTGGGGTACTAGTGTCTTCTTTCGGATGCACTATTCCTTCTTTACTGCATCCCTCGCTCCCTCACATTGACGAATTAACACAGAAATTGCGTCGCTATGAAATACTATGGGTTTTATGACATTTTCTTCTAAATCGAGTAAAGTTTCTATGGAAACGAAGGGATTTTCTTTTGGGATACCACTATCTCCTTTCCGATGCACTATTCCTTCTTTACTGCATCCCTCGCTCCCTCACATTGACGAATTAACACAGAAATTGCGTCGCTATGAAATACTATGTGTTCTATGACTTCTCCTTCTAAATCGAGTAACGTTTCCATGGAAACGACAGGATTAACTTAGGGGATACGAGTATCTCCTTTCCGATGCACTATTCCATCTTTACTGCATACGCCGATCCCTCACACTGAAGAATTAACACAGAAATTGTGTCGCTATGAAATAAAATGAGTTCTATGACTTCTCCTTCTAAATCGAGTAACGTTTCTATGGAAACGACAGGATTTTCTTTTGGGGTACGACTATCTCGCTCCATCACATTGAAGAATTAACATAGAAATTGCGTCGCTATGAAATACTATGTGTTCTATGACATTTCCTTCTAAATCCATTAACGTTTCTATGGAAACGACAGCATTTTCTTTTGGGATACGAGTTTCGCCTTTCCGATGCACTATTCCTTCATTACTTTATCCCTCCCTCCCTCACACTGACGAATTAACACAGAAATTGCGTCGCTATGAAATACTGTGGGTTCTACGACCTCTCCTTCTAAATCGAGTAAGGTTTCTATGGAAACGACAGGATTTTCTTTTGGGATGCCACTATCTCCTTTCCGATGCACTATTCCTTCTTTACTGCATCCCTCTATCCCTCACATTGACGAATTAACACAGAAATTTCGTCGCTATGAAATACTATGGGTTCTACGACTACCCCTTCTATATCGAGTAATGTTTCTACGGAAACGACATGATTTTCTTTTGGGATACGAGTATCTCCCTTCCGATGCACTATTATATCTTTACTGCATCCCTCGCTCCCTCACATTGACGAATTAACAGAGAAATTGCGTCGCTATGAAATACTATGGGTTCTATGACTTCTCCTACTAAATCAAGTAACGTTTCTATGGAACGACAGTATTTTCTTCTGGGATTCGAGTACCTCCTTTCCGATGCACTATTCCTACGTTACTGCATCCCTCGCTCCCGCACATTGACGAATTAACAACAGAAATTGCGTCGCTATGAAATAGTATGGGTTCTATGACTTCTCCTTCTAAATCGAGTAACGTTTCCGTGGAAACAACAGGATTTTCTTTGGGGATACGAGTATCTCCTTTCCGATGCCCTATTCCTTCTTTACTCCATCCCTCGCTCCCTCACATTGACGAATTAACAAAGAAATTGCGTCGCTATGAAATACTATTGGTTCTATGACTTCTCCGTCTAAATCGAGTAAAGTTTCTATGGAAACGACGGGATTTTCTTTTGGGATACGACTACCTCCTTTCCGATGATCTATTCCTTCTTTACTGCATCCCTCGCTCCCTCTCATTGACGAATTGACACAGAAATTGCGTCGCTATGAAATACTATGTGTTGTATGACTTCTCCTTCTAAGACGAGTAACGTTTCCATGGAAACGACAGGACTTACTTTTGGGATACGAGTATCTCCTTTCCGATGCACTATTCCATCTTTACTGCATCCCCGCTCCCTCACACTGAATAATTAACACAGAAATTGCGTCGCTATGAAATGCTATGGGTTCTCTGACTTCTCCTTCTAAATCGAGTAACGTTTCTATGCAAACGACAGGATTTTCTTTTATGATACAACTATCTGCTTTCCGATGCACTATTCCATCTTTACTGCGTCACTCGCTGCCTCACATTGACGAATTAACACAGAAATTGCGTCGCTATGAAATACTATGGGATCTATGACTTCTCCTTCTAAATCGAGTAACGTTTCTATGGAAACGACAGGATTTTCTTTTGGGATACGACTATCTGTTTTCCGATGCACTATTCAATCTTTACTCCATCCCTCGCACCCTCACATTGACGATTTAACACAGAAATTGCGTCGCTATGAAATACTATGGGATCTATGACTTCTCCTTCTAAATCGAGTAACGTTTCTATGGAAACGACAGGATTTTCTTTTGGGGTACGACTATCTCGCTCCATCATATTGACGAATTAACATAGAAATTGCGTCGCTATGAAATACTATGTGTTCCATGACATTTCTTTCTAAATCGATTAACGTTTCTATGGAAACGACAGCATTTTCCTTTGGGATACGAGTTTCGCCTTTCCGATGCACTATTCCTTCTTTACTTTACCCTCGCTCCCTCACACTGACGAATTAACACAGAATTTGCGTCGCTATGAAATACTGTGGGTTTTATGACATCTCCTTCTAAATCGAGTAACGTTTCTATGGAAACGACAGGATTTTCTTTTGGGATACGACTGCCTCCTTTCCGATGCACTATTCCTTCTTTACTGCATCCCTCGCACCCTCACATTGACGAATTAACGCAGAAATTTCGTCGCTAAGAAATACTATGGGTTCTATGACATCTCCTTCTAAACCGAGTAACGTTTATATGGAAACGACACGATTTTCTCTTGGGATACGAATATCTCCTTTCCGATGCACTATTCCTTCTTTACTGCATCCCTCGCTCCCTCACATTGACGAATTAACACAGAAATTGCCACGCTATGAAACACTATGGGATCTATGACTTCTCCTTCTAAATCGAGTAACGTTTCTATGGAAACGACAGGATTTTCTTTTGGGGTACTACTGTCTCCTTTCGGATGCACTATTCCTTCTTTACTGCATCCGTCGCTCCCTCACATTGACGAATTAACACAGAAATTGCGACGCAATGAAATACTATGGGTTCTATGACTTCTCCTTCTAAATCGAGTAACGTTTCTATGGAAACGACAGGACTTCCTTTTGGGATACGGGTATCTCCTTTCCGATGCACTATGCCTTCTTTACTGCATCCCTCGCTCGATCACATTGACGAATTAACACAGAAATTACTTCGCTTTTAAATACTATGGGTTCTATGACTTCTCCTTCTAAATCGAGTAACGTTTCTATGGAAGGACAGTATTTTCTTTTGGGATTCGAGTACCTCCTTTCCGATGCACTATTCCTTCGTTACTGCATCCCTCGCTCCCGCACATTGACGAATTAACAACAGAAATTGCTTCGCTATGAAATACTATGGGTTCTATGACTTCTCCTTCTAAATCGAGTAACGTTTCCATGGAAACGACAGGATTTACTTTTGGGATACGAGTATCTCCTTTCCGAAGCACTATTCCATCTTTACTGCATCCCCGCTCCCTCACACTGAATAATTAACACAGAAATTGCGTCGCTATGAAATGATATGGGTTCTCTGACTTCTCCTTCTAAATCCAGTAACGTTTCTATGCAAACGACAGGATTTTCTTTTATGATACAACTATCTGCTTTCCGATGCACTATTCCATCTTTACTGCGTCCCTCGCTGCATCACATTGACGAATTAACACAGAAATTTCGTCGCTATGAAATTTTATGGGATCTATGACTTCTCCTTCTACATCGAGTAACGTTTCTATGGAAACGACAGGATTTTCTTTTGGGATACGAGTATATCGCTCCCTCACATTGACGAATTAACACAGAAATTGCGTCGCCATGAAATACTATGGGTTCTATGACATTTTCTTCTAAATCGAGTAAAGTTTCTATGGAAACGAAGGGATTTTCTTTTGGGGTACTAGTGTCTTCTTTCGGATGCACTATTCCTTCTTTACTGCATCCCTCGCTCCCTCACATTGACGAATTAACACAGAAATTGCGTCGCTATGAAATACTATGGGTTTTATGACATTTTCTTCTAAATCGAGTAAAGTTTCTATGGAAACGAAGGGATTTTCTTTTGGGATACCACTATCTCCTTTCCGATGCACTATTCCTTCTTTACTGCATCCCTCGCTCCCTCACATTGACGAATTAACACAGAAATTGCGTCGCTATGAAATACTATGTGTTCTATGACTTCTCCTTCTAAATCGAGTAACGTTTCCATGGAAACGACAGGATTAACTTAGGGGATACGAGTATCTCCTTTCCGATGCACTATTCCATCTTTACTGCATACGCCGATCCCTCACACTGAAGAATTAACACAGAAATTGTGTCGCTATGAAATAAAATGAGTTCTATGACTTCTCCTTCTAAATCGAGTAACGTTTCTATGGAAACGACAGGATTTTCTTTTGGGGTACGACTATCTCGCTCCATCACATTGAAGAATTAACATAGAAATTGCGTCGCTATGAAATACTATGTGTTCTATGACATTTCCTTCTAAATCCATTAACGTTTCTATGGAAACGACAGCATTTTCTTTTGGGATACGAGTTTCGCCTTTCCGATGCACTATTCCTTCATTACTTTATCCCTCCCTCCCTCACACTGACGAATTAACACAGAAATTGCGTCGCTATGAAATACTGTGGGTTCTACGACCTCTCCTTCTAAATCGAGTAAGGTTTCTATGGAAACGACAGGATTTTCTTTTGGGATGCCACTATCTCCTTTCCGATGCACTATTCCTTCTTTACTGCATCCCTCTATCCCTCACATTGACGAATTAACACAGAAATTTCGTCGCTATGAAATACTATGGGTTCTACGACTACCCTTTCTATATCGAGTAATGTTTCTACGGAAACGACATGATTTTCTTTTGGGATACGAGTATCTCCCTTCCGATGCACTATTATATCTTTACTGCATCCCTCGCTCCCTCACATTGACGAATTAACAGAGAAATTGCGTCGCTATGAAATACTATGGGTTCTATGACTTCTCCTACTAAATCAAGTAACGTTTCTATGGAACGACAGTATTTTCTTCTGGGATTCGAGTACCTCCTTTCCGATGCACTATTCCTACGTTACTGCATCCCTCGCTCCCGCACATTGACGAATTAACAACAGAAATTGCGTCGCTATGAAATAGTATGGGTTCTATGACTTCTCCTTCTAAATCGAGTAACGTTTCCGTGGAAACAACAGGATTTTCTTTGGGGATACGAGTATCTCCTTTCCGATGCCCTATTCCTTCTTTACTCCATCCCTCGCTCCCTCACATTGACGAATTAACAAAGAAATTGCGTCGCTATGAAATACTATTGGTTCTATGACTTCTCCGTCTAAATCGAGTAAAGTTTCTATGGAAACGACGGGATTTTCTTTTGGGATACGACTACCTCCTTTCCGATGATCTATTCCTTCTTTACTGCATCCCTCGCTCCCTCTCATTGACGAATTGACACAGAAATTGCGTCGCTATGAAATACTATGTGTTGTATGACTTCTCCTTCTAAGACGAGTAACGTTTCCATGGAAACGACAGGACTTACTTTTGGGATACGAGTATCTCCTTTCCGATGCACTATTCCATCTTTACTGCATCCCCGCTCCCTCACACTGAATAATTAACACAGAAATTGCGTCGCTATGAAATGCTATGGGTTCTCTGACTTCTCCTTCTAAATCGAGTAACGTTTCTATGCAAACGACAGGATTTTCTTTTATGATACAACTATCTGCTTTCCGATGCACTATTCCATCTTTACTGCGTCACTCGCTGCCTCACATTGACGAATTAACACAGAAATTGCGTCGCTATGAAATACTATGGGATCTATGACTTCTCCTTCTAAATCGAGTAACGTTTCTATGGAAACGACAGGATTTTCTTTTGGGATACGACTATCTGTTTTCCGATGCACTATTCAATCTTTACTCCATCCCTCGCACCCTCACATTGACGATTTAACACAGAAATTGCGTCGCTATGAAATACTATGGGATCTATGACTTCTCCTTCTAAATCGAGTAACGTTTCTATGGAAACGACAGGATTTTCTTTTGGGGTACGACTATCTCGCTCCATCACATTGACGAATTAACATAGAAATTGCGTCGCTATGAAATACTATGTGTTCCATGACATTTCTTTCTAAATCGATTAACGTTTCTATGGAAACGACAGCATTTTCCTTTGGGATACGAGTTTCGCCTTTCCGATGCACTATTCCTTCTTTACTTTACCCTCGCTCCCTCACACTGACGAATTAACACAGAATTTGCGTCGCTATGAAATACTGTGGGTTTTATGACATCTCCTTCTAAATCGAGTAACGTTTCTATGGAAACGACAGGATTTTCTTTTGGGATACGACTGCCTCCTTTCCGATGCACTATTCCTTCTTTACTGCATCCCTCGCACCCTCACATTGACGAATTAACGCAGAAATTTCGTCGCTAAGAAATACTATGGGTTCTATGACATCTCCTTCTAAACCGAGTAACGTTTATATGGAAACGACACGATTTTCTCTTGGGATACGAATATCTCCTTTCCGATGCACTATTCCTTCTTTACTGCATCCCTCGCTCCCTCACATTGACGAATTAACACAGAAATTGCCACGCTATGAAACACTATGGGATCTATGACTTCTCCTTCTAAATCGAGTAACGTTTCTATGGAAACGACAGGATTTTCTTTTGGGGTACTACTGTCTCCTTTCGGATGCACTATTCCTTCTTTACTGCATCCGTTGCTCCCTCACATTGACGAATTAACACAGAAATTGCGACGCAATGAAATACTATGGGTTCTATGACTTCTCCTTCTAAATCGAGTAACGTTTCTATGGAAACGACAGGACTTCCTTTTGGGATACGGGTATCTCCTTTCCGATGCACTATGCCTTCTTTACTGCATCCCTCGCTCGATCACATTGACGAATTAACACAGAAATTACTTCGCTTTTAAATACTATGGGTTCTATGACTTCTCCTTCTAAATCGAGTAACGTTTCTATGGAAGGACAGTATTTTCTTTTGGGATTCGAGTACCTCCTTTCCGATGCACTATTCCTTCGTTACTGCATCCCTCGCTCCCGCACATTGACGAATTAACAACAGAAATTGCTTCGCTATGAAATACTATGGGTTCTATGACTTCTCCTTCTAAATCGAGTAACGTTTCCATGGAAACGACAGGATTTACTTTTGGGATACGAGTATCTCCTTTCCGAAGCACTATTCCATCTTTACTGCATCCCCGCTCCCTCACACTGAATAATTAACACAGAAATTGCGTCGCTATGAAATGATATGGGTTCTCTGACTTCTCCTTCTAAATCCAGTAACGTTTCTATGCAAACGACAGGATTTTCTTTTATGATACAACTATCTGCTTTCCGATGCACTATTCCATCTTTACTGCATCCCTCGCTGCATCACATTGACGAATTAACACAGAAATTTCGTCGCTATGAAATTTTATGGGATCTATGACTTCTCCTTCTACATCGAGTAACGTTTCTATGGAAACGACAGGATTTTCTTTTGGGGTACGACTATCTCGCTCCATCACATTGAAGAATTAACATAGAAATTGCGTCGCTATGAAATACTATGTGTTCTATGACATTTCCTTCTAAATCCATTAACGTTTCTATGGAAACGACAGCATTTTCTTTTGGGATACGAGTTTCGCCTTTCCGATGCACTATTCCTTCTTTACTTTATCCCTCCCTCCCTCACACTGACGAATTAACACAGAAATTGCGTCGCTATGAGATACTGTGGGTTCTACGACCTCTCCTTCTAAATCGAGTAAGGTTTCTATGGAAACGACAGGATTTTCTTTTGGGATGCCACTATCTCCTTTCCGATGCACTATTCCTTCTTTACTGCATCCCTCTATCCCTCACATTGACGAATTAACACAGAAATTTCGTCGCTATGAAATACTATGGGTTCTACGACTACCCCTTCTATATCGAGTAATGTTTCTACGGAAACGACATGATTTTCTTTTGGGATACGAGTATCTCCCTTCCGATGCACTATTATATCTTTACTGCATCCCTCGCTCCCTCACATTGACGAATTAACAGAGAAATTGCGTCGCTATGAAATACTATGGGTTCTATGACTTCTCCTACTAAATCAAGTAACGTTTCTATGGAACGACAGTATTTTCTTCTGGGTTTCGAGTACCTCCTTTCCGATGCACTATTCCTAAGTTACTGCATCCCTCGCTCCCGCACATTGACGAATTAACAACAGAAATTGCGTCGCTATGAAATAGTATGGGTTCTATGACTTCTCCTTCTAAATCGAGTAACGTTTCCGTGGAAACAACAGGATTTTCTTTGGGGATACGAGTATCTCCTTTCCGATGCCCTATTCCTTCTTTACTCCATCCCTCGCTCCCTCACATTGACGAATTAACAAAGAAATTGCGTCGCTATGAAATACTATTGGTTCTATGACTTCTCCGTCTAAATCGAGTAAAGTTTCTATGGAAACGACGGGATTTTCTTTTGGGATACGACTACCTCCTTTCCGATGATCTATTCCTTCTTTACTGCATCCCTCGCTCCCTCTCATTGACGAATTGACACAGAAATTGCGTCGCTATGAAATACTATGTGTTGTATGACTTCTCCTTCTAAGACGAGTAACGTTTCCATGGAAACGACAGGACTTACTTTTGGGATACGAGTATCTCCTTTCCGATGCACTATTCCATCTTTACTGCATCCCCGCTCCCTCACACTGAATAATTAACACAGAAATTGCGTCGCTATGAAATGCTATGGGTTCTCTGACTTCTCCTTCTAAATCGAGTAACGTTTCTATGCAAACGACAGGATTTTCTTTTATGATACAACTATCTGCTTTCCGATGCACTATTCCATCTTTACTGCGTCACTCGCTGCCTCACATTGACGAATTAACACAGAAATTGCGTCGCTATGAAATACTATGGGATCTATGACTTCTCCTTCTAAATCGAGTAACGTTTCTATGGAAACGACAGGATTTTCTTTTGGGATACGAGTATCTCGCTCCCTCACATTGACGAATTAACACAGAAATTACGTCGCCATGAAATACTATGGGTTCTGTGACATTTTCTTCTAAATCGAGTAAAGTTTCTATGGAAACGAAGGCATTTTCTTTTGGGGTACTACTGTCTCCTTTCGGATGCACTATTCCTTCTTTACTGCATCCCTCCCTCCCTCACATTGACGAATTAACACAGAAATTGCGTCGCTCTAGCCGCTGCACTATTCTTTCTTTACCGCATCCGTCGCTCCCTCACATTGACGAATTAACACAGAAATTGCGAAACATTGAAATACTATGGGTTCTATGACTTCTTCTTCTAAATCGAGTAACGTTTCTATGGAAACGACAGGACTTTCTTATGGGATACGAGTATCTCCTTTCCGATGCACTATTCCTTCTTTACTGCATCCCTCCCTCCCTCACATTGACGAATTAACACAGAAATTGCGTCGCTCTAGCCGTTGCACTATTCTTTCTTTACCGCATCCGTCGCTCCCTCACATTGACGAATTAACACAGAAATTGCGAAACATTGAAATACTATGGGTTCTATGACTTCTTCTTCTAAATCGAGTAACGTTTCTATGGAAACGACAGGACTTTCTTATGGGATACGAGTATCTCCTTTCCGATGCACTATTCCTTCTTTACTGCATCTCTCGCTCGATCATATTGACGAATTAACACAGAAATTACTTCGCTTTGAAATACTATGGGTTATATGACTTCTCCTTCTAAATCGAGTAACGTTTCTATTTAACGACAGTATTTTCTTTTGGGATTCGAGTACCTCCTTTCCGATGCACTATTCCTTCGTTACTGCATCCCTCGCTCCCTCACATTGACGAATTAACAACAGAAATTGCGTCGCTATGTAATACTATGGGTTCTATGACTTCTCCTTCTAAATCGAGTAACGATTCCGTGGAAACGACAGGATTTTCTTTTCGGATACGAGTATCTCCTTTCCGATGCCCTATTCCTTCTTTACTACATCCCTCGCTCCCTCACATTGACGAATTAACAAAGAAATTGCGTCGCTATGAAATACTATGGGTTCTACGACTTCTCCGTCTAAATCGAGTAAAGTTTCTATGGAAACGACGGGATTTTCTTTTGGGATACGACTATCTCCTTTCAGATGATCTATCCCTTCTTTACTGCATCCCTCGCTCCCTCACATAGACGAATTGACACAGAAATTGCGTCGCAATGAAATACTATGTGTTGTATGACTTCTCCTTCTAAATCGAGTAACGTTTCTATGGAAACGACAGGATTTTCTTTTGGGATACGACTATCTGCTTTCCGATGCACTATTCAATCTTTACTCCAACCCTCGCACCCTCACATTAACGAATTACCACAGAAATTGCGTCGCTATGAAATACTATGGGATCTATGACTTCTCCTTCTAAATCGAGTAACGTTTCTGTGGAAACGACAGGATTTTCTTTTGGGGTACGACTATCTCGCTCCATCACATTGACGAATTAACATAGAAATTGCGTCGCTATGAAATACTATGGGTTCTATGACATTTCCTTCTAAATCGATTAACGTTTCTGTGGAAACGACAGGATTTTCTTTTGGGGTACGACTATCTCGCTCCATCACATTGACGAATTAACATAGAAATTGCGTCGCTATGAAATACTATGGGTTCTATGACTTCTCCTACTAAATCGAGTAACGTTTCTATGGAAAAGACAGGTATTTATTTTGGGATGCGAGTATCTCCTTTCCGTTGCACTATTCTTTCTTTACTGCATCCCTCGCTCCCTCACATTGACGAATTAGCATAGAAATTGCGTCGCTATGAAATACTATGTGTTCTATGACGTCTCCCAAATCGAGTAACATTTCTAAGGAAACGACATGATTCACTTTTGGGATACGACTATCTCCTTACCGATGCACTATTCCTTCTTTACTGCATCCCTCGCTCCCTCACATTGACGAATTAACACAGAAATTGCGTCGCTATGAAATACTATGGGTTTCATGACATCTCCTTCTAAATCGAGTAACGTTTCTATGGAAACGACAGAACTTTCTTTTGGGATACGAGTATCTCCTTTCCGATGCACTATTCCATCTTTACTGCATCCCCGCTCCCTCACACTGAATAATTAACACAGAAATTGCGTCGCTATGAAATGCTATGGGTTCTCTGACTTCTCCTTCTAAATCGAGTAACGTTTCTATGCAAACGACAGGATTTTCTTTTATGATACAACTATCTGCTTTCCGATGCACTATTCCATCTTTACTGCGTCACTCGCTGCCTCACATTGACGAATTAACACAGAAATTGCGTCGCTATGAAATACTATGGGATCTATGACTTCTCCTTCTAAATCGAGTAACGTTTCTATGGAAACGACAGGATTTTCTTTTGGGATACGAGTATCTCGCTCCCTCACATTGACGAATTAACACAGAAATTACGTCGCCATGAAATACTATGGGTTCTGTGACATTTTCTTCTAAATCGAGTAAAGTTTCTATGGAAACGAAGGCATTTTCTTTTGGGGTACTACTGTCTCCTTTCGGATGCACTATTCCTTCTTTACTGCATCCCTCCCTCCCTCACATTGACGAATTAACACAGAAATTGCGGCGCTCTAGCCGTTGCACTATTCTTTCTTTACCGCATCCGTCGCTCCCTCACATTGACGAATTAACACAGAAATTGCGAAACATTGAAATACTATGGGTTCTATGAATTCTCCTTCTAAATCGAGTAACGTTTCTATGGAAACGACAGGACTTTCTTATGGGATACGAGTATCTCCTTTCCGATGCACTATTCCTTCTTTACTGCATCTCTCGCTCGATCATATTGACGAATTAACACAGAAATTACTTCGCTTTGAAATACTATGGGTTCTATGACTTCTCCTTCTAAATCGAGTAACGTTTCTATTTAACGACAGTATTTTCTTTTGGGATTCGAGTACCTCCTTTCCGATGCACTATTCCTTCGTTACTGCATCCCTCGCTCCCTCACATTGACGAATTAACAACAGAAATTGCGTCGCTATGTAATACTATGGGTTCTATGACTTCTCCTTCTAAATCGAGTAACGATTCCGTGGAAACGACAGGATTTTCTTTTCGGATACGAGTATCTCCTTTCCGATGCCCTATTCCTTCTTTACTACATCCCTCGCTCCCTCACATTGACGAATTAACAAAGAAATTGCGTCGCTATGAAATACTATGGGATCTACGACTTCTCCGTCTAAATCGAGTAAAGTTTCTATGGAAACGACGGGATTTTCTTTTGGTATACGACTATCTCCTTTCAGATGATCTATCCCTTCTTTACTGCATCCCTCGCTCCCTCACATAGACGAATTGACACAGAAATTGCGTCGCTATGAAATACTATGTGTTGTATGACTTCTCCTTCTAAATCGAGTAACGTTTCTATGGAAACGACAGGATTTTCTTTTGGGATACGACTATCTGCTTTCCGATGCACTATTCAATCTTTACTCCAACCCTCGCACCCTCACATTAACGAATTACCACAGAAATTGCGTCGCTATGAAATACTATGGGATCTATGACTTCTCCTTCTAAATCGAGTAACGTTTCTGTGGAAACGACAGGATTTTCTTTTGGGGTACGACTATCTCGCTCCATCACATTGACGAATTAACATAGAAATTGCGTCGCTATGAAATACTATGGGTTCTATGACATTTCCTTCTAAATCGATTAACGTTTCTGTGGAAACGACAGGATTTTCTTTTGGGGTACGACTATCTCGCTCCATCACATTGACGAATTAACATAGAAATTGCGTCGCTATGAAATACTATGGGTTCTATGACTTCTCCTACTAAATCGAGTAACGTTTCTATGGAAAAGACAGGTATTTATTTTGGGATGCGAGTATCTCCTTTCCGTTGCACTATTCTTTCTTTACTGCATCCCTCGCTCCCTCACATTGACGAATTAGCATAGAAATTGCGTCGCTATGAAATACTATGTGTTCTATGACGTCTCCCAAATCGAGTAACGTTTCTAAGGAAACGACATGATTCACTTTTGGGATACGACTATCTCCTTACCGATGCACTATTCCTTCTTTACTGCATCCCTCGCTCCCTCACATTGACGAATTAACACAGAAATTGCGTCGCTATGAAATACTATGGGTTTCATGACATCTCCTTCTAAATCGAGTAACGTTTCTATGGAAACGACAGAACTTTCTTTTGGGATACGAGTATCTCCTTTCCGATGCACTATTCCTTCTTTACTGCATCCGTCGCTCCCTCACATTGACGAATTAACAAAGAAATTGCGTCGCTTTGAAATACTATGGGTTCTATGACTTCTCCTTCTAAATCGAGTAACGTTTCTATGGAACGACAGTATTTTCTTTTGGGATTCGAGTACCTCCTTTCCGATGCACTATTCCTACGTTACTGCATCCCTCGCTCCCGCACATTGACGAATTAACAAATGAAATTGCGTCGCTATGAAATACTATGGGTTCTATGACTTCTCCGTCTAAATCGAGTAAAGTTTCTATGGATCGACGGGATTTTCTTTTGGGATACGACTATCTCTTTTCCGATGATCTATTACTTCTTTACTCGTCCCTCGCTCCCTCACATTGACGAATTGACGCAGAAATTGCGTCGCTATGAAATACTATGTGTTGTATGACTTCTCCTTCTAAATCGAGTAACGTTTCCATGGAAACGACAGGACTTACTTTTGGGATACGAGTATCTCCTTTCCGATGCACTATTCCATCTTTACTGCATCCCCGCTCCCTCACACTGAATAATTAACACAGAAATTGCGTCGCTATGAAATGCTATGGGTTCTCTGACTTCTCCTTCTAAATCGAGTAACGTTTCTATGCAAACGACAGGATTTTCTTTTATGATACAACTATCTGCTTTCCGATGCACTATTCCATCTTTACTGCATCCCTCGCTGCCTCATATTGACGAATTAACACAGAAATTCGTCGCTATGAAATACTATGTGTTCTATGACTTCTCCTAAATCGAGTTCGTTTCTAAGGAAACGACATGATTCACTTTTGGGATACGACTATCTCCTTTCCGATGCACTACTCCTTCTTTACTGCATCCCTCGCTCCCTCACATTGACGAATTAACACAGAAATTGCGTCGCTATGAAATACTATGGGTTTTATGACATCTCCTTCTAAATCGAGTAACGTTTCTATGGAAACGACATAATTTACTTTTGGGATATGACTGCCTCCTTTCCGATGCACTATTCCTTCTTTACTGCATCCCTCGCACCCTCACATTGACGAATTAACGCAGAAATTTCGTCGCTAAGAAATACTATGGCTTCTATGACATCTCCTTCTAAACCGAGTAACGTTTCTATGGAAACGACACGATTTTCTCTTGGGATACGAGTATCTCCTTTCCGATGCACTATTCCATCTTTACTGCATCCCTGGCTCCCTCACATTGACGAATTAACACAGAAATTGCCACGCTATGAAACACTATAGGATCTATGACTTCTCCTTCTAAATCGAGTAACGTTTCTATGGAAACGACAGGACTTTCTTTTGGGATACGAGTATCTCCTTTCCGATGCACTATTCCATCTTTACTGCATCCCCGCTCCCTCACACTGAATAATTAACACAGAAATTGCGTCGCTATGAAATGCTATGGGTTCTCTGACTTCTCCTTCTAAATCCAGTAACGTTTCTATGCAAACGACAGGATTTTCTTTTATGATACAACTATCTGCTTTCCGATGCACTATTCCAACATTACTGCATCCCTCGCTGCCTCACATTGACGAATTAACACAGAAATTGCGTCGCTATGAAATACTATGGCATCTATGACTTCTCCTTATAAATCGAGTAACGTTTCTATGGAAACGACGGGATTTTCTTTTGGGATACGAGTATCTCGCTCCCTCACATTGACGAATTTACACAGAAATTGCGTCGCTCTAGCCGTTGCACTATTCTTTCTTTACCGCATCCGTCGCTCCCTCACTTTGACGAATTAACACGGAAATTGCGACGCAATGAAATACTATGGGTTCTATGACTTCTCCTTCTAAATCGAGTAACGTTTCAATGGAAACGACAGGACTTTCTTTTGGGATACGAGTATCTTTTTTCCGATGCACTATTCCTTCTTTACTGCATCTCTCGCTCGATCATATTGACGAATTAACACAGAAATTACTTCGCTTTGAAATACTATGGGTTCTATGACTTCTCCTTCTAAATCGAGTAACGTTTCTATGGAACGACAGTATTTTCTTTTGGGATTCGAGTACCTCCTTTCCGATGCACTATTCCTTCGTTACTGCATCCCTCGCTCCCCCACATTGACGAATTAACAACAGAAATTGCGTCGCTATGAAATACTGTGGGTTCTATGACTTCTCCTTCTAAATCGATTAACGTTTCCGTGGAAACGACAGGATGTTCTTTTCGGATACGAGTATCTCCTTTCCGATGCCCTATTCCTTCTTTACTGCATCCCTCGCTCCCTCACATTACGAATTAACAAAGAAATTGCGTCGCTATGAAATACTATGGGACCTATGACTTCTCCGTCTAAATCGATTAAAGTTTCTATGGAAACGACGGGATTTTCTTTTGGGATACGACTATCTCCTTTCCGATGATCTATTCCTTCTTTACTGCATCCCTCGCTCCCTCACATTGACGAATTGACACAGAAATTGCGTCGCTATGAAATACTATGTGTTGTATGACTTCTCCTTCTAAATCGAGTAACGTTTCTATGGAAACGACAGGATTTTCTTTTGGGGTACGACTATCTCGCTCCATCACATTGACGAATTAACACAGAAATTGCGTCGGTATGAAATACTATGGGTTTTATGACATTTTCTTCTAAATCGAGTAAAGTTTCTATGGAAACGAAAGGATTTTCTTTTGGGATACGACTATCTCCTTTCCGATGATCTATTCCTTCTTTACTGCATCCCTCGCTCCCTCACATTGACGAAATAACACATAAATTGCGTCGCTATGAAATACTATGGGTTCTATGACTTCTCCGTCTAAATCGAGTAAAGTTTCTATGGATCGACGGGATTTTCTTTTGGGATACGACTATCTCTTTTCCGATGATCTATTACTTCTTTACTCGTCCCTCGCTCCCTCACATTGACGAATTGACGCAGAAATTGCGTCACTATGAAATACTATGTGTTGTATGACTTCTCCTTCTAAATCGAGTAACGTTTCCATGGAAACGACAGGACTTACTTTTGGGATACGAGTATCTCCTTTCCGATGCACTATTCCATCTTTACTGCATCCCCGCTCCCTCACACTGAATAATTAACACAGATATTGCGTCGCTATGAAATGCTATGGGTTCTCTGAATTCTCCTTCTAAATCGAGTAACGTTTCTATGGAAACGACATAATTTACTTTTGGGATATGACTGCCTCCTTTCCGATGCACTATTCCTTCTTTACTGCATCCCTCGCACCCTCACATTGACGAATTAACGCAGAAATTTCGTCGCTAAGAAATACTATTAGTTCTATGACATCTCCTTCTAAACCGAGTAACGTTTCTATGGAAACGACACGATTTTCTCTTGGGATACGAGTATCTCCTTTCCGATGCACTATTCCATGTTTACTGCATCCCTCGCTGCCTCACATTGACGAATTAACACAGAAATTGCGTCGCTATGAAATACTATGGGATCTATGACTTCTCCTTCTAAATCGAGTAACGTTTCTATGGAAACGACAGGACTTTCTTTTGGGATACGAGTATCTCCTTTCCGATGCACTATTCCCTCTTTACTGCATCCCTCGCTCGATCACATTACGAATTAACACAGAAATTACTTCGCTTTGAAATACTATGGGTTCTATGACTTCTCCTTCTAAATCGAGTAACGTTTCTATGGAACGACAGTATTTTCTTTTGGGATTCATGTACCTCCTTTGCGATGCACTATTCCTTCGTTACTGCATCCCTCGCTCCCTCACATTGACGAATTAACAACAGAAATTGCGTCGCTATGAAATACTATGGGTTCTATGGCTTCTCCTTCTAAATCGAGTAACGTTTCTATGGAAACGACAGGATTTTCTTTTGGGATACGAGTATCTCGCTCCCTCACATTGACGAATTTACACAGAAATTGCGTCGCTCTAGCCGTTGCACTATTCTTTCTTTACCGCATCCGTCGCTCCCTCACATTGACGAATTAACACGGAAATTGCGACGCAATGAAATACTATGGGTTCTATGACTTCTCCTTCTAAATCGAGTAACGTTTCAATGGAAACGACAGGACTATCTTTTGGGATACGAGTATTTTTTTTCCGATGCACTATTCCTTCTTTACTGCATCTCTCGCTCGATCATATTGACGAATTAACACAGAAATTACTTCGCTTTGAAATACTATGGGTTCTATGACTTCTCCTTCTAAATCGAGTAACGTTTCTATGGAACGACAGTATTTTCTATTGGGATTCGAGTACCTCCTTTCCGATGCACTATTCCTTCGTTACTGCATCCCTCGCTCCCCCACATTGACGAATTAACAACAGAAATTGCGTCGCTATGAAATACTGTGGGTTCTATGACTTCTCCTTCTAAATCGATTAACGTTTCCGTGGAAACGACAGGATGTCCTTTTCGGATACGAGTATCTCCTTTCCGATGCCCTATTCCTTCTTTACTGCATCCCTCGCTCCCTCACATTACGAATTAACAAAGAAATTGCGTCGCTATGAAATACTATGGGATCTATGACTTCTCCGTCTAAATCGATTAAAGTTTCTATGGAAACGACGGGATTTTCATTTGGGATACGACTATCTCCTTTCCGATGATCTATTCCTTCTTTACTGCATCCCTCGCTCCCTCACATTCACGAATTGACACAGAAATTGCGTCGCTATGAAATACTATGTGTTGTATGACTTCTCCTTCTAAATCGAGTAACGTTTCTATGGAAACGACAGGATTTTCTTTTGGGGTACGACTATCTCGCTCCATCACATTGACGAATTAACACAGAAATTGCGTCGGTATGAAATACTATGGGTTTTATGACATTTTCTTCTAAATCGAGTAAAGTTTCTATGGAAACGAAAGGATTTTCTTTTGGGATACGACTATCTCCTTTCCGATGATCTATTCCTTCTTTACTGCATCCCTCGCTCCCTCACATTGACGAAATAACACATAAATTGCGTCGCTATGAAATACTATGTGTTCTATGACTTCTCCTTCTAAATCGAGTAAAGTATCCATGGAAACGACAGGATTAACTTAGGGGATACGAGTATCTCCTTTCCGATGCACTATTCCATCTTTACTGCATCCGCCGCTCCCTCACACTGAATAATTAACACAGAAATTGTGTCGCTATGAAATAATATGAGTTCTATGACTTCTCCTTCTAAATTGAGTAACGAATCTATGGAAACGACAGGATTTTCTTTTGGGATACGACTATCTGTTTTCCGATGCACTATTCAATCTTTACTCCATCCCTCGCACCCTCACATTGACGATTTAACACAGAAATTGCGTCGCTATGAAATACTATGGGATCTATGACTTCTCCTTCTAAATCGAGTAACGTTTCTATGGAAACGACAGGATTTTCTTTTGGGGTACGACTATCTCGCTCCATCACATTGACGAATTAACATAGAAATTGCGTCGCTATGAAATACTATGTGTTCTATTACATTTCCTTCTAAATCGATTAACGTTTCTATGGAAACGACAGCATTTTCTTTTGGGATACGAGTTTCGCCTTTCCGATGCACTATTCCTTCTTTACTTCACCCTCGCTCCCTCACACTGA
Source organism: Schistocerca nitens (assembly GCF_023898315.1). Classification (NCBI taxonomy): domain Eukaryota; kingdom Metazoa; phylum Arthropoda; class Insecta; order Orthoptera; family Acrididae; genus Schistocerca; species Schistocerca nitens. The sequence goes on from NC_064619.1 coordinate 730,143,109, forward strand.
CGAATTAACACAGAATTTGCGTCGCTATGAAATACTGTGGGTTTTATGACATCTCCTTCTAAATCGAGTAACGTTTCTATGGAAACGACAGGATTTTCTTTTGGGATACGACTGCCTCCTTTCCGATGCACTATTCCTTCTTTACTGCATCCCTCGCACCCTCACATTGACGAATTAACGCAGAAATTTCGTCGCTAATAAATACTATGGGTTCTATGACATCTCCTTCTAAACCGAGTAACGTTTATATGGAAACGACACGATTTTCTCTTGGGATACGAATATCTCCTTTCCGATGCACTATTCCTTCTTTACTGCATCCCTCGCTCCCTCACATTGACGAATTAACACAGAAATTGCCACGCTATGAAACACTATGGGATCTATGACTTCTCCTTCTAAATCGAGTAACGTTTCTATGGAAACGACAGGATTTTCTTTTGGTCTACTACTGTCTCCTTTCGGATGCACTATTCCTTCTTTACTGCATCCGTCGCTCCCTCACATTGACGAATTAACACAGAAATTGCGACGCAATGAAATACTATGGGTTCTATGACTTCTCCTTCTAAATCGAGTAACGTTTCTATGGAAACGACAGGACTTTCTTTTGGGATACGAGTATCTCCTTTCCGATGCACTATTCCTTTTTTACTGCAGCCCTCGCTCGATCACATTGACGAATTAACACAGAAATTACTTCGCTTTTAAATACTATGGGTTCTATGACTTCTCCTTCTAAATCGAGTAACGTTTCTATGGAACGACAGTATTTTCTTTTGGGATTCGAGTACCTCCTTTCCGATGCACTATTCCTTCGTTACTGCATCCCTCGCTCCCGCACATTGACGAATTAACAACAGAAATTGCTTCGCTATGAAATACTTTGGGTTCTATGACTTCTCCTTCTAAATCGAGTAACGTTTCCATGGAAACGACAGGATTTACTTTTGAGATACGAGTATCTCCTTTCCGAAGCACTATTCCATCTTTACTGCATCCCCGCTCCCTCACACTGAATAATTAACACAGAAATTGCGTCGCTATGAAATTTTATGGGATCTATGACTTCTCCTTCTACATCGAGTAACGTTTCTATGGAAACGACAGGATTTTCTTTTGGGATACGAGTATATCGCTCCCTCACATTGACGAATTAACACAGAAGTTGCGTCGCCATGAAATACTATGGGTTCTATGACATTTTCTTCTAAATCGAGTAAAGTTTCTATGGAAACGAAGGGATTTTCTTTTGGGGTACTAGTGTCTCCTTTCGGATGCACTATTCCTTCTTTACTGCATTCCTCGCTCCCTCACATTGACGAAAAACACAGAAATTGCGTCGCTATGAAATACTATGGGTTTTATGACATTTTCTTCTAAATCGAGTAAAGTTTCTATGGAAACGAAGGGATTTTCTTTTGGGATACCACTATCTCCTTTCCGATGCACTATTCCTTCTTTACTGCATCCCTCGCTCCCTCACATTGACGAATTAACACAGAAATTGCGTCGCTATGAAATACTATGTGTTCTACGACTTCTCCTTCTAAATCGAGTAACGTTTCCATGGAAACGACAGGATTAACTTAGGGGATACGAGTATCTCCTTTCCGATGCACTATTCCATCTTTACTGCATACGCCGATCCCTCACACTGAAGAATTAACACAGAAATTGTGTCGCTATGAAATAAAATGAGTTCTATGACTTCTCCTTCTAAATCGAGTAACGTTTCTATGGAAACGACAGGATTATCTTTTGGGATACGACTATCTGCTTTCCGATGCACTATTCAATCTTTACTCCATTCCTCGCACCCTCACATTGACGAATTAACACCGAAATTGCGTCGCTATGAAATACTATGGGATCTATGACTTCTCCTTCTAAATCGAGTAACGTTTCTATGGAAACGACAGGATTTTCTTTTGGGGTACGACTATCTCGCTCCATCACATTGAAGAATTAACATAGAAATTGCGTCGCTATGAAATACCATGTGTTCTATGACATTTCCTTCTAAATCGATTAACGTTTCTATGGAAACGACAGCATTTTCTTTTGGGATACGAGTTTCGCCTTTCCGATGCACTATTCCTTCTTTACATTATCCCTCCCTCCCTAACACTGACGAATTAACACAGAAATTGCGTCGCTATGAAATACTGTGGGTTCTACGACCTCTCCCTGTAAATCGAGTAAGGTTTCTAAGGAAACGACAGGATTTTCTTTTGGGATACCACTATCTCCTTTCCGATGCACTATTCCTTCTTTACTGCATCCCTCGCTCCCTCACATTGACGAATTGACACAGAAATTGCGTCGCTATGAAATACTATGTGTTGTATGACTTCTCCTTCTAAATCGAGTAACGTTTCCATGGAAACGACAGGACTTACTTTTGGGATACGAGTATCTCCTTTCCGATGCACTATTCCATCTTTACTGCATCCCCGCTCCCTCACACTGAATAATTAACACAGAAATTGCGTCGCTATGAAATGCTATGGGTTCTCTGACTTCTCCTTCTAAATCGAGTAACGTTTCTATGCAAACGACACGATTTTCTTTTATGATACAACTATCAGCTTTCCGATGCACTATTCCATCTTTACTGCGTAACTCGCTGCCTCACATTGACGAATTAACACAGAAATTGCGTCGCTATGAAATACTATGGGATCTATGACTTCTCCTTCTAAATCGAGTAACGTTTCTATGGAAACGAAGGCATTTTCTTTTGGGGTACTACTGTCTCCTTTCGGATGCACTATTCCTTCTTTACTGCATCCCTCCCTCCCTCACATTGACGAATTAACACAGAAATTGCGTCGCTCTAGCCGTTGCACTATTCTTTCTTTACCGCATCCGTCGCTCCCTCACATTGACGAATTAACACAGAAATTGCGAAACATTGAAATACTATGGGTTCTATGACTTCTCCTTCTAAATCGAGTAACGTTTCTATGGAAACGACAGGACTTTCTTTTGGGATACGAGTATCTCCTTTCCGATGCACTATTCCTTCTTTACTGCATCTCTCGCTCGATCATATTGACGAACTAACACAGAAATTACTTCGCTTTGAAATACTATGTGTTCTATGACTTCTCCTTCTAAATCGAGTAACGTTTCTATGGAACGACAGTATTTTCTTTTGGGATTCGAGTACCTCCTTTCCGATGCACTATTCCTTCGTTACTGCATCCCTCGCTCCCTCACATTGACGAATTAACAACAGAAATTGCGTCGCTATGTAATACTATGGGTTCTATGACTTCTCTGTCTAAATCGAGTAAAGTTTCTATGGAAACGACGGGATTTTCTTTTGGGATACGACTATCTCCTTTCCGATGATCTATCCCTTCTTTACTGCATCCCTCGCTCCCTCACATAGACGAATTGACACAGAAATTGCGTCGCTATGAAATACTATGTGTTGTATGACTTCTCCTTCTAAATCGAGTAACGTTTCTATGGAAACGACAAGATTTTCTTTTGGGATACGAGTATATCGCTCCCTCACATTGACGAATTAACACAGAAATTGCGTCGCCATGAAATACTATGGGTTCTATGACATTTTCTTCTAAATCGAGTAAAGTTTCTATGGAAACGAAGGGATTTTCTTTTGGGGTACTAGTGTCTCCTTTCGGATGCACTATTCCTTCTTTACTGCATCCCTCGCTCCCTCACATTGACGAATTAACACAGAAATTGCGTCGCTATGAAATACTATGGGTTTTATGACATTTTCTTCTAAATCGAGTAAAGTTTCTATGGAAACGAAGGGATTTTCTTTTGGGATACCACTATCTCCTTTCCGATGCACTATTCCTTCTTTACTGCATCCCTCGCTCCCTCACATTGACGAATTAACACAGAAATTGCGTCGCTATGAAATACTATGTGTTCTACGAATTCTCCTTCTAAATCGAGTAACGTTTCCATGGAAACGACAGGATTAAGTTAGGGGATACGAGTATCTCCTTTCCGATGCACTATTCCATCTTTACTGCATACGCCGATCCCTCACACTGAAGAATTAACACAGAAATTGTGTCGCTATGAAATAAAATGAGTTCTATGACTTCTCCTTCTAAATCGAGTAACGTTTCTATGGAAACGACAGGATTATCTTTTGGGATACGACTATCTGCTTTCCGATGCACTATTCAATCTTTACTCCATCCCTCGCACCCTCACATTGACGAATTAACACCGAAATTGCGTCGCTATGAAATACTATGGGATCTATGACTTCTCCTTCTAAATCGAGTAACGTTTCTATGGAAACGACAGGATTATCTTTTGGGATACGAGTATCTCCTTTCCGATGGACTATTCCATCTTTACTGCATCCCCGCTCCCTCACACTGAATAATTAACACAGAAATTGCGTCGCTATGAAATGCTATGGGTTCTCTGACTTCTCCTTCTAAATCGAGTAACGTTTCTATGCAAACGACACGATTTTCTTTTATGATACAACTATCTGCTTTCCGATGCACTATTCCATCTTTACTGCGTCACTCGCTGCCTCACATTGACGAATTAACACAGAAATTGCGTCGCTATGAAATACTATGGGATCTATGACTTCTCCTTCTAAATCGAGTAACGTTTCTATGGAAACGACAGGATTTTCTTTTGGGATACGAGTATCTCGCTCCCTCACATTGACGAATTAACAGAGAAATTACTTCGCCATGAAATACTATGGGTTCTGTGACATTTTCTTCTAAATCGAGTAAAGTTTTTATGGAAACGAAAGCATTTTCTTTTGGGGTACTACTGTCTCCTTTCGGATGCACTATTCCTTCTTGACTGCATCCCTCCCTCCCTCACATTGACGAATTAACACAGAAATTGCGTCGCTCTAGCCGTTGCACTATTCTTTCTTTACCGCATCCGTCGCTCCCTCACATTGACGAATTAACACAGAAATTGCGAAACATTGAAATACTATGGGTTCTATGACTTCTCCTTCTAAATCGAGTAACGTTTCTATGGAAACGACAGGACTTTCTTTTGGGATACGAGTATCTCCTTTCCGATGCACTATTCCTTCTTTACTGCATCTCTCGCTCGATCATATTGACGAATTAACACAGAAATTACTTCGCTTTGAAATACTATGGGTTCTATGACTTCTCCTTCTAAATCGAGTAACGTTTCTATGGAACGACAGTATTTTCTTTTGGGATTCGAGTACCTCCTTTCCGATGCACTATTCCTTCGTTACTGCATCCCTCGCTCCCTCACATTGACGAATTAACAAAGAAATTGCGTCGCTATGAAATACTATGGGTTCTATGACTTCTCTGTCTAAATCGAGTAAAGTTTCTATGGAAACGACGGGATTTTCTTTTGGGATACGACTATCTCCTTTCCGATGATCTATCCCTTCTTTACTGCATCCCTCGCTCCCTCACATAGACGAATTGACACAGAAATTGCGTCGCTATGAAATACTATGTGTTGTATGACTTCTCCTTCTAAATCGAGTAACGTTTCTATGGAAACGACAGGATTTTCTTTTGGGATACGACTATCTGCTTTCCGATGCACTATTCAATCTTTACTCCAACCCTCGCACCCTCACATTAACGAATTACCACAGAAATTGCGTCGCAATGAAATACTATGGGATCTATGACTTCTCCTTCTAAATCGAGTAACGTTTCTATGGAAACGACAGGATTTTCTTTTGGGGTACGACTATCTCGCTCCATCACATTGACGAATTAACATAGAAATTGCGTCGCTATGAAATACTTTGTGTTCTATGACATTTCCTTCTAAATCGATTAACGTTTCTATGGAAACGACAGGATTTTCTTTTGGGATACGAGTTTCGCCTTTCCGATGCACTATTCCTTCTTTACTTTATCCCTCGATCCCTCACACTGACGAATTAACACAGAAATTGCGTCGCTATGAAATACTGTGGGTTCTACGACCTCTCCTTCTAAATCGAGTAACGTTTCTATGGAAACGACAGGATTTTCTTTTGGGATACCACTATCTCCTTTCCGATGCACTATTCCTTCTTTACTGCATCCCTCTATCCCTCACATTGACGAATTAACACAGAAATTTCGTCGCTATGAAATACTATGGGTTCTATGACTTCCCCTTCTAAATCGAGTAATGTTTCTACGGAAACGACATGATTTTCTTTTGGGATACGAGTATCTCCTTTACGATGCACTATTATATCTTTACTGCATCCCTCGCTCCCTCACATTGACGAATTAACAGAGAAATTGCGTCGCTATGAAATACTATGGGTTCTATGACTTCTCCTACTAAATCGAGTAACGTTTCTATGGAAAAGACAGGTATTTATTTTGGGATGCGAGTATCTCCTTTCCGTTGCACTATTCCTTCTTTACTGCATCCCTCGCTCCCTCGCATTGACGAATTAGCATAGAAATTGCGTCGCTATGAAATACTATGTGTTCTATAACGTCTCCCAAATCGAGTAACGTTTCTAAGGAAACGACATGATTCACTTTTGGGATACGACTATCTCCTTTCCGATGCACTATTCCTTCTTTACTGCATCCCTCGCTCTTTCACATTGACGAATTAACACAGAAATTGCGTCGCTATGAAATACTATGGGTTTTATGACATTTTCTTCTACATCGAGTAAAGTTTCTATGGAAACGAAGGAATTTTCTTTTGGGATACCACTATCTCCTTTCCGACGCACTATTCCTTCTTTACTGCATCCCTCGCTCCCTCACATTGACGAATTAACACAGACATTGCGTCGCTCTAGCCGTTGCACTATTCTTTCTTTACCGCATCCGTCGCTCCCTCACATTGACGAATTAACACAGAAATTGCGAAACATTGAAATACTATGGGTTCTATGACTTCTCCTTCTAAATCGAGTAACGTTTCTATGGAAACGACAGGACTTTCTTTTGGGATACGAGTATCTCCTTTCCGATGCACTATTCCTTCTTTACTGCATCTCTCGCTCGATCATATTGACGAATTAACACAGAAATTACTTCGCTTTGAAATACTATGGGTTCTATGACTTCTCCTTCTAAATCGAGTAACGTTTCTATGGAACGACAGTATTTTCTTTTGGGATTCGAGTACCTCCTTTCCGATGCACTATTCCTTCGTTACTGCATCACTCGCTCCCTCACATTGACGAATTAACAACAGAAATTGCGTCGCTATGTAATACTATGGGTTCTATAACTTCTCTTTCTAAATCGAGTAACGATTCCGTGGAAACGACAGGATTTTCTTTTCGGATACGAGTATCTCCTTTCCGATGCCCTATTCCTTCTTTACTACATCCCTCGCTCCCTCACATTGACGAATTAACAAAGAAATTGCGTCGCTATGAAATACTATGGGTTCTATGACTTCTCTGTCTAAATCGAGTAAAGTTTCTATGGAAACGACGGGATTTTCTTTTGGGATACGACTATCTCCTTTCCGATGATCTATCCCTTCTTTACTGCATCCCTCGCTCCCTCACATAGACGAATTGACACAGAAATTGCGTCGCTATGAAATACTATGTGTTGTATGACTTCTCCTTCTAAATCGAGTAACGTTTCTATGGAAACGACAGGATTTTCTTTCGGGATACGAGTATATCGCTCCCTCACATTGACGAATTAACACGGAAATTGCGTCGCCATGAAATACTATGGGTTCTATGACATTTTCTTCTAAATCGAGTAAAGTTTCTATGGAAACGAAGGGATTTTCTTTTGGGGTACTAGTGTCTCCTTTCGGATGCACTATTCCTTCTTTACTGCATCCCTCGCTCCCTCACATTGATGAGTTAACACAGAAATTGCGTCGCTATGAAATACTATGGGTTTTATGACATTTTCTTCTAAATCGAGTAAAGTTTCTATGGAAACGAAGGGATTTTCTTTTGGGATACCACTATCTCCTTTCCGATGCACTATTCCTTCTTTACTGCATCCCTCTCTCCCTCACATTGACGAATTAACACAGAAATTGCGTCGCTATGAAATACTATGTGTTCTACGACTTCTCCTTCTAAATCGAGTAACGTTTCCATGGAAACGACAGGATTAAGTTAGGGGATACGAGTATCTCCTTTCCGATGCACTATTCCATCTTTACTGCATACGCCGATCCCTCACACTGAAGAATTAACACAGAAATTGTGTCGCTATGAAATAAAATGAGTTCTATGACTTCTCCTTCTGAATCGAGTAACGTTTCTATGGAAACGACAGGATTATCTTTTGGGATACGACTATCTGCTTTCCGATGCACTATTCAATCTTTACTCCATCCCTCGCACCCTCACATTGACGAATTAACACCGAAATTGCGTCGCTATGAAATACTATGGGATCTATGACTTCTCCTTCTAAATCGAGTAACGTTTCTATGGAAACGACAGGATTTTCTTTTGGGGTACGTCTATCTCGCTCCATCACATTGAAGAATTAACATAGAAATTGCGTCGGTATGAAATACTATGTGTTCTATGACATTTCCTTCTAAATCGATTAACGTTTCTATGGAAACGACAGCATTTTCTTTTGGGATACGAGTTTCGCCTTTCCGATGCACTATTCCTTCTTTACTTTATCCCTCCCTCCCTCACACTGACGAATTAACACAGAAATTGCGTCGCTATTAAATACTGTGGGTTCTACGACCTCTCCTTCTAAATCGAGTAAGGTTTCTATGGAAACGACAGGATTTTCTTTTGGGATACCACTATCTCCTTTCCGATGCACTATTCCTTCTTTACTGCATCCCTCTATCGCTCACATTGACGAATTAACACAGAAATTTCGTCGCTATGAAATACTATGGGTTCTACGACTACCCCTTCTAAATCGAGTAATGTTTCTACGGAAACGACATGATTTTCTTTTGGGATACGAGTATCTCCCTTCCGATGCACTATTATATCTTTACTGCATCCCTCGCTCCCTCACATTGACGAATTAACAGAGAAATTGCGTCGCTATGAAATACTATGGGTTTTATGACATTTTCTTCTACATCGAGTAAAGTTTCTATGGAAACGAAGGGATTTTCTTTTGGGATACCACTATCTCCTTTCCGACGCACTATTCCTTCTTTACTGCATCCCTCGCTCTTTCACATTGACGAATTAACACAGAAATTGCGTCGCTATGAAATACTATGGGTTTTATGACATTTTCTTCTACATCGAGTAAAGTTTCTATGGAAACGAAGGGATTTTCTTTTGGGATACCACTATCTCCTTTCCGACGCACTATTCCTTCTTTACTGCATCCCTCGCTCCCTCACATTGACGAATTAACACAGACATTGCGTCGCTCTAGCCGTTGCACTATTCTTTCTTTACCGCATCCGTCGCTCCCTCACATTGACGAATTAACACAGAAATTGCGAAACATTGAAATACTATGGGTTCTATGACTTCTCCTTCTAAATCGAGTAACGTTTCTATGGAACGACAGTATTTTCTTTTGGGATTCGAGTACCTCCTTTCCGATGCACTATTCCTTCGTTACTGCATCCCTCGCTCCCTCACATTGACGAATTAACAACAGAAATTGCGACGCTATGTAATACTATGGGTTCTATGACTTCTCTTTCTAAATCGAGTAACGATTCCGTGGAAACGAAAGGATTTTCTTTTCGGATACGAGTATCTCCTTTCCGATACCCTATTCCTTCTTTACTACATCCCTCGCTCCCTCACATTGACGAATTAACAAAGAAATTGCGTCGCTATGAAATACTATGGGTTCTATGACTTCTCTGTCTAAATCGAGTAAAGTTTCTATGGAAACGACGGGATTTTCTTTTGGGATACGACTATCTCCTTTCCGATGATCTATCCCTTCTTTACTGCATCCCTCGCTCCCTCACATAGACGAATTGACACAGAAATTGCGTCGCTATGAAATACTATGTGTTGTATGACTTCTCCTTCTAAATCGAGTAACGTTTCTATGGAAACGACAGGATTTTCTTTTGGGATACGACTATCTGCTTTCCGATGCACTATTCAATCTTTACTCCAACCCTCGCACCCTCACATTAACGAATTACCACAGAAATTGCGTCGCAATGAAATACTATGGGATCTATGACTTCTCCTTCTAAATCGAGTAACGTTTCTATGGAAACGACAGGATTTTCTTTTGGGGTACGACTATCTCGCTCCATCACATTGACGAATTAACATAGAAATTGCGTCGCTATGATATACTTTGTGTTCTATGACATTTCCTTCTAAATCGATTAACGTTTCTATGGAAACGACAGGATTTTCTTTTGGGATACGAGTTTCGCCTTTCCGATGCACTATTCCTTCTTTACTTTATCCCTCGATCCCTCACACTGACGAATTAACACAGAAATTGCGTCGCTATGAAATACTGTGGGTTCTACGACCTCTCCTTCTAAATCGAGTAACGTTTCTATGGAAACGACAGGATTTTCTTTTGGGATACCACTATCTCCTTTCCGATGCACTATTCCTTCTTTACTGCATCCCTCTATCCCTCACATTGACGAATTAACACAGAAATTTCGTCGCTATGAAATACTATGGGTTCTATGACTTCCCCTTCTAAATCGAGTAATGTTTCTACGGAAACGACATGATTTTCTTTTGGGATACGAGTATCTCCTTTACGATGCACTATTATATCTTTACTGCATCCCTCGCTCCCTCACATTGACGAATTAACAGAGAAATTGCGTCGCTATGAAATACTATGGGTTCTATGACTTCTCCTACTAAATCGAGTAACGTTTCTATGGAAAAGACAGGTATTTATTTTGGGATGTGAGTATCTCCTTTCCGTTGCACTATTCCTTCTTTACTGCATCCCTCGCTCCCTCACATTGACGAATTAGCATAGAAATTGCGTCGCTATGAAATACTATGTGTTCTATAACGTCTCCCAAATCGAGTAACGTTTCTAAGGAAACGACATGATTCACTTTTGGGATACGACTATCTCCTTTCCGATGCACTATCCCTTCTTTACTGCATCCCTCGCTCCCTCACATTGACGAATTAACACAGAAATTGCGTCGCTATGAAATACTATGGGTTTCATGACATCTCCTTCTAAATCGAGTAACGTTTCTATGGAAACGACAGAACTTTCTTTTGGGATACGAGTATCTCCTTTCCGATGCACTATTCCTTCTTTACTGCATCCGTCGCTCCCTCACATTGACGAATTAAAAAAAAAATTGCGGCGCATTGAAAGACTATGGGTTCTATGACTTCTCCTTCTAAATCGAGTAACGTTTCTATGGAACGACAGTATTTTCTTTTGGGATTCGTGTACCTCCTTTCCGATGCACTATTCCTACGTTACTGCATCCCTCGCTCCCGCACATTGACGAATTAACAACAGAAATTGCGTCGGTATGAAATACTATGGGTTCTATGACTTCTCCTTCTAAATCGAGTAACGTTTCCGTGGAAACGACAGGATTTTCTTTGGGGATACGAGTATCTCCTTTCCGATGCCCTATTCCTTCTTTAGTGCATCCCTCGCTCCCTCACATTGACGAATTAACAAAGAAATTGCGTCGCTATGAAACACTATGGGTTCTATGACTTCTCCGTCTAAATCGAGTAAAGTTTCTATGGATCGATGGGATTTTCTTTTGGGATACGACTATCTCTTTTCCGATGATCTATTACTTCTTTACTGTATCCCTCGCTCCCTCACATTGACGAATTGACACAGAAATTGCGTCGCTATGAAATACTATGTGTTGTATGACTTCTCCTTCTAAATCGAGTAACGTTTCCATGGAAACGACAGGACTTACTTTTGGGATACGAGTATCTCCTTTCCGATGCACTATTCCATCTTTACTGCATCCCCGCTCCCTCACACTGAATAATTAACACAGAAATAGCGTCGCTATGAAATGCTATGGGTTCTCTGACTTCTCCTTCTAAATCGAGTAACGTTTCTATGCAAACGACAGGATTTTCTTTTATGATACAACTATCTGCTTTCCGATGCACTATTCCATCTTTACTGCATCCCTCGCTGCCTCACATTGACGAATTAGCACAGAAATTGCGTCGCTATGAAATACTATGTGTTCTATGACTTCTCCTAAATCGAGTTCGTTTCTAAGGAAACGACATGATTCACTTTTGGGATACGACTATCTCCTTTCCGATGCACTACTCCTTCTTTACTGCATCCCTCGCTCCCTCACATTGACGAATTAACACAGAAATTGCGTCGCTATGAAATACTATGGGTTTTATGACATCTCCTTCTAAATCGAGTAACGTTTCTATGGAAACGACATAATTTTCTTTTGGGATATGACTGCCTCCTTTCCGATGCACTATTCCTTCTTTACTGCATCCCTCGCACCCTCACATTGACGAATTAACGCAGAAATTTCGTCGCTAAGAAATACTATGGGTTCTATGACATCTCCTTCTAAACCGAGTAACGTTTCTATGGAAACGACACGATTTTCTCTTGGGATACGAGTATCTCCTTTCCGATGCACTATTCCATCTTTACTGCATCCCTCGCTCCCTCACATTGACGAATTAACACAGAAATTGCCACGCTATGTAACACTATAGGATCTATGACTTCTCCTTCTAAATCGAGTAACGTTTCTATGGAAACGACAGGATTTTCTTTTGGGGTACTACTGTCTCCTTTCGGATGCACTATTCCTTCTTTACTGCATCCGTCGCTCCCTCACATTGACGAATTAACACAGAAATTGCGACGCAATTAATTACTATGGGTTCTATGACTTCTCCTTCTAAATCGAGTAACGTTTCTGTGGAAACGACAGGACTTTCTTTTGGGATACGAGTATCTCCTTTTCGATGCACTATTCCTTCTTTACTGCATCCCTCGCTCGATCACATTGACGAATTAACACAGAAATTACTTCGCTTTGAAATACTATGGGTTCTATGACTTGTCCTTCAAAATCGAGTAACGTTTCTATGGAACGACAGTATTTTCTTTTGGGATTCGAGTACCTCCTTTCCGATGCACTATTCCTTCGTTACTGCATCCCTCGCTCCCGCACATTGACGAATTAACAACAGAAATTGCTTCGCTATGAAATACTATGGGTTCTATGACTTCTCCTTCTAAATCGAGTAACGTTTCCATGGAAACGACAGGATTTACTTTTGGGATACGAGTATCTCCTTTCCGATGCACTATTCCATCTTTACTGCATCCCCGCTCCCTCACACTGAATAATTAACACAGAAATTGCGTCGCTATGAAATGCTATGGGTTCTCTGACTTCTCCTTCTAAATCCAGTAACGTTTCTATGCAAACGACAGGATTTCCTTTTATGATACAACTATCTGCTTTTTCGATGCACTATTCCATCTTTACTGCATCCCTCGCTGCCTCACATTGACGAATTAACACAGAAATTGCGTCGCTATGAAATACTATGGGATCTATGACTTCTCCTTCTAAATCGAGTAACGTTTCTATGGAAACGACGGGATTTTCTTTTGGGATACGACTATCTCATTTCCGATGATCTATTCCTTCTTTACTGCATCCCTCGCTCCCTCACATTGACGAATTGACACAGAAATTGCGTCGCTATGAAATACTATGTGTTGTATGACTTCTCCTTCAAAATCGAGTAACGTTTCTATGGAAACGACAGGATTTTCTTTGGGATACGACTATCTGCTTTCCGATGCACTATTCAATCTTTACTCCATCCCTCGCACCCTCACAATGACGAATTAACACAGAAATTGCGTCGCTAAGAAACACTATGGGATCTATGACTTCTCCTTCTAAATCGAGTAACGTTTCTATGGAAACAACAGGATTTTCTTTTGGGGTACGACTATCTCGCTCCATCACATTGACGAATTAACACAGAAATTGCGTCGGTATGAAATACTATGGGTTTTATGACATTTTCTTCTAAATCGAGTAAAGTTTCTATGGAAACGAAGGTATTTTCTTTTGGGATACCACTATCTCCTTTCCGATGCACTATTCCTTCTTTACTGCATCCCTCGCTCCCTCACATTGACGAATTAACACAGAAATTGCGTCGCTATGAAATACTATGTGTTCTATGACTTCTCCTTCTAAATCGAGTAACGTTTCCATGGAAACGACAGGATTAACTTAGGGGATACTAGTATCTCCTTTCCGATGCACTATTCCATCTTTACTGCATCCGCCGCTCCCTCACACTGAAGAATTAACACAGAAATTGTGTCGCTATGAAATAATATGAGTTCTATGACTTCTCCTTCTAAATCGAGTAACGTTTCTATGGAAACGACAGGATTTTCTTTTGGGATACGACTATCTGTTTTCCGATGCACTATTCAATCTTAACTCCATCCCCCGCACCCTCACATTGACGAATTAACACAGAAATTGCGTCGCTATGAAATACTATGGGATCTATGACTTCTCCTTCTAAATCGAGTAACGTTTCTATGGAAACGACAGGATTTTCTTTTGGAGTACGACTCTCTCGCTCCATCACATTGACGAATTAACATTGAAATTGCGTCGCTATGAAATACTATGTGTTCTATGACATTTCCTTTTAAATCGATTAACGTTTCTATGGAAACGACAGCATTTTCTTTTGGGATACGAGTTTCGCCTTTCCGATGCACTATTCCTTCTTTACTTTATCCGTCGCTCCATCACACTGACGAATTAACACAGAAATTGCGTCGCTATGAAATACAGTGGGTTTTATGACATCTCCTTCTAAATCGAGTAACGTTTCTATGGAAACGACAAGATTATCTTTTGGGATACGACTGCCTCCTTTCCGATGCACTATTCCTTCTTTACTGCATCCCTCGCACCCTCACATTGACGAATTAACGCAGAAATTTCGTCGCTAAGAAATACTATGGGTTCTATGACATCTCCTTCTAAACCGAGTAACGTTTATATGGAAACGACACGATATTCTCTTGGGATACGAATATCTCCTTTCCGATGCACTATTCCTTCTTTACTGCATCCCTCGCTCCCTCACATTGACGAATTAACACAGAAATTGCCACGCTATGAAACACTATGGGATCTATGACTTCTCCTTCTAAATCGAGTAACGTTTCTATGGAAACGACAGGATTTTCTTTTGGGGTACGACTATCTGTTTTCCGATGCACTATTCAATCTTAACTCCATCCCCCGCACCCTCACATTGACGAATTAACACAGAAATTGCGACGCAATGAAATACTATGAGTTCTATGACTTCTCCTTCTAAATCGAGTAACGTATCTATTTAAACGACAGGACTTTCTTTTGGGATACGAGTATCTCCTTTCCGATGCACTATTCCTTCTTTACTGCATCCCTCGCTCAATCACATTGACGAATTAACACAGAAATTACTTCGCTTTTAAATACTATGAGTTCTATGACTTCTCCTTCTAAATCGAGTAACGTTTCTATGGAACGACAGTATTTTCTTTTGGGATTCGAGTACCTCCTTTCCGATGCACTATTCCTTCGTTACTGCATCCCTCGCTCCCGCACATTGACGAATTAACAACAGAAATTGCCACGCTATGAAACAATATGGGTTCTATGACTTCTCCTTCTAAATCGAGTAACGTTTCCATGGAAACGACAGGATTTACTTTTGGGATACGAGTATCTCCTTTCCGATGCACTATTCCATCTTTACTGCATCCCCGATCCCTCACACTGAATAATTAACACAGAAATTGCGTCGCTATGAAATGCTATGGGTTCTCTGACTTCTCCTTCTAAATCCAGTAACGTTTCTATGCAAACGACAGGATTTTCTTTTATGATACAACTATCTGCTTTCCGATGCACTATTCCATCTTTACTGCATCCCTCGCTCCCTCACATTGACGAATTAACACAGAAATTGCGTCGCTATGAAATACTATGGGTTCTATGACTTCTCCGTCTAAATCGAGTAAAGTTTCTAGGGAAACGACGGGATTTTCTTTTGGGATACGACTATCTCCTTTCCGATGATCTATTCCTTCTTTACTGCATCCCTCGCTCCCTCACATTGACGAATTGACACAGATATTGCGTAGCTATGAAATACTATGTGTTGTATGACTTCTCCTTCTGAATCGAGTAATATTTCTATGGAAACGACAGGATTTTCTTTTGGGATACGTCTATCTTTTTTCCGATGCACTATTCAATCTTTACTCCATCCCTCGCACCCTCACATTGACGAATTAACACAGAAATTGCGCCGCTATGAAATACTATGGGATCTATGACTTCTCCTTCTAAATCGAGTAACGTTTCTATGGAAACGACAGGACTTTCTTTTGGGGTACGACTATCTCGCTCCATCACATTGACGAATTAACACAGAAATTGCGTCGCTATGAAATACTATGGGTTTTATGACATTTTCTTCTACATCGAGTAAAGTTTCTATGGAAACGAAGGGATTTTCTTTTGGGATACCACTATCTCCTTTCCGACGCACTATTCCTTCTTTACTGCATCCCTCGCTCCCTCACATTGACGAATTAACACAAACATTGCGTCGCTATGAAATACTATGTGTTCTATGACTTCTCCTTCTAAATCGAGTAACGTTTCTATGGAACGACAGTATTTTCTTTTGGGATTCGAGTACCTCCTTTCCGATGCACTATTCCATCGTTACTGCATCCCTCGCTCCCGCACATTGACGAATTAACAACAGAAATTGCTTCGCTATGAAATACTATGGGTTCTATGACTTCTCCTTCTAAATCGAGTAACGTTTCCATGGAAACGACAGGATTTACTTTTGGGATACGAGTATCTCCTTTCCGAAGCACTATTCCATCTTTACTGCATCCCCGCTCCCTCACACTGAATAATTAACACAGAAATTGCGTCGCTATGAAATGCTATGGGTTCTCTGACTTCTCCTTCTAAATCCAGTAACGTTTCTATGCAAACGACAGGATTTTCTTTTATGATACAACTATCTGCTTTCCGATGCACTATTCCATCTTTACTGCATCCCTCGCTGCCTCACATTGCCGAATTAACACAGAAATTGCGTCGCTATGAAATTTTATGGGATCTATGACTTCTCCTTCTACATCGAGTAACGTTTCTATGGAAACGACAGGATTTTCTTTTGGGATACGAGTATATCGCTCCCTCACATTGATGAATTAACACAGAAATTGCGTCGCCATGAAATACTATGGGTTCTATGACATTTTCTTCTAAATCGAGTAAAGTTTCTATGGAAACGAAGGGATTTTCTTTTGGGGTACTAGTGTCTCCTTTCGGATGCACTATTCCTTCTTTACTGCATCCCTCGCTCCCTCTCATTGACGAATTAACACAGAAATTGCGTCGCTATGAAATACTATGCGTTTTATGACATTTTCTTCTAAATCGAGTAAAGTTTCTATGGAAACGAAGGGATTTTCTTTTGGGATACCACTATCTCCTTTCCGATGCACTATTCCTTCTTTACTGCATCCCTCGCTCCCTCACATTGACGAATTAACACAGAAATTGCGTCGCTATGAAATACTATGTGTTCTATGACTTCTCCTTCTAAATCGAGTTACGTTTCCATGGAAACGACAGGATTAACTTAGGGGATACGAGTATCTCCTTTCCGATGCACTATTCCATCTTTACTGCATACGCCGATCCCTCACACTGAAGAATTAACACAGAAATTGTGTCGCTATGACATAAAATGAGTTCTATGACTTCTCCTTCTAAATCGAGTAACGTTTCTATGGAAACGACAGGATTTTCTTTTGGGATACGACTATCTGCTTTCCGATGCACTATTCAATCTTTACTCCATCCCTCGCACCCTCACATTGACGAATTAACACAGAAATTGCGTCGCTATGAAATACTATGGGATCTATGACTTCTCCTTCTAAATCGAGTAACGTTTCTATGGAAACGACAGGATTTTCTTTTGGGGTACGACTATCTCGCTCCATCACATTGAAGAATTAACATAGAAATTGCGTCGCTATGAAATACTATGTGTTCTATGACATTTCCTTCTAAATCGATTAACGTTTCTATGGAAACGACAGCATTTTCTTTTGGGATACGAGTTTCGCCTTTCCGATGCACTATTCCTTCTTTACTTTATCCCTCCCTCCTTTTCACACTGACGAATTAACACAGAAATTGCGTCGCTATGGTATACTGTGGGTTCTACGACCTCTCCTTCTAAATCGAGTAAGGTTTCTATGGAAACGACAGGATTTTCTTTTGGGATACCACTATCTCCTTTCCGATGCACTATTCCTTCTTTACTGCATCCCTCTATCCCTCACATTGACGAATTAACACAGAAATTTCGTCGCTATGAAATACTATGGGTTCTACGACTACCCCTTCTAAATCGAGTAATGTTTCTACGGAAACGACATGATTTTCTTTTGGGATACGAGTATCTCCCTTCCGATGCACTATTATATCTTTACTGCATCCCTCGCTCCCTCACATTGACGAATTAACAGAGAAATTGCGTCGCTATGAAATACTATGTGTTCTATGACTTCTCCTACTAAATCAAGTAACGTTTCTATGGAACGACAGTATTTTCTTCTGGGATTCGAGTACCTCCTTTCCGATGCACTATTCCTACGTTACTGCATCCCTCGCCCCCGCACATTGACGAATTAACAACAGAAATTGCGTCGCTATGAAATAGTATGGGTTCTATGACTTCTCCTTCTAAATCGAGTAACGTTTCCGTGGAAACGACAGGATTTTCTTTGGGGATACGAGTATCTCCTTTCCGATGCCCTATTCCTTCTTTACTGCATCCCTCGCTCCCTCACATTGACGAATTAACAAAGAAATTGCGTCGCTATGAAATACTATGGGTTCTATGACTTCTCCGTCTAAATCGAGTAAAGTTTCTATGGAAACGACGGGATTTTCTTTTGGGATACGACTATCTCTTTTCCGATGATCTATTCCTTCTTTACTGCATCCCTCGCTCCCTCACATTGACGAATGGACACAGAAATTGCGTCGCTATGAAATACTATGTGTTGTATGACTTCTCCTTCTAAATCGAGTAACGTTTCCATGGAAACGACAGGACTTACTTTTGGGATACGATTATCTCATTTCCGATGCACTATTCCATCTTTACTGCATCCCCGCTCCCTCACACTGAATAATTAACACAGAAATTGCGTCGCTATGAAATGCTATGGGTTCTCTGACTTCTCCTTCTAAATCGAGTAACGTTTCTATGCAAACGACACGATTTTCTTTTATGATACAACTATCTGCTTTCCGATGCACTATTCCATCTTTACTGCGTCACTCGCTGCCTCACATTGACGAATTAACACAGAAATTGCGTCGCTATGAAATACTATGGGATCTATGACTTCTCCTTCTAAATCGAGTAACGTTTCTATGGAAACGACAGGATTTTCTTTTGGGATACGAGTATCTCGCTCCCTCACATTGACGAATTAACACAGAAATTACGTCGCCATGAAATACTATGGGTTCTGTGACATTTTCTTTTAAATCGAGTAAAGTTTCTATGGAAACGAAGGCATTTTCTTTTGGAGTACTACTGTCTCCTTTCGGATGCACTATTCCTTCTTTACTGCATCCCTCCCTCCCTCACATTGACGAATTAACACAGAAATTGCGTCGCTCTAGCCGTTGCACTATTCCTTCTTTACCGCATCCGTCGCTCCCTCACATTGACGAATTAACACAGAAATTGCGAAACATTGAAATACTATGGGTACTATGACTTCTCCTTCTAAATCGAGTAACGTTTCTATGGAAACGACAGGACTTTCTTTTGGGATACGAGTATCTCCTTTCCGATGCACTATTCCTTCTTTACTGCATCTCTCGCTCGATCATATTGACGAATTAACACAGAAATTACTTCGCTTTGAAATACTATGGGTTCTATGACTTCTCCTTCTAAATCGAGTAACGTTTCTATGGAACGACAGTATTTTCTTTTGGGATTCGAGTACCTCCTTTCCGATGCACTATTCCTTCGTTACTGCATCCCTCGCTCCCTCACATTGACGAATTAACAACAGAAATTGTGTCGCTATGTAATACTATGGGTTCTATGACTTCTCCTTCTAAATCGAGTAACGATTCCGTGGAAACGACAGGATTTTCTTTTCGGATACGAGTATCTCCTTTCCGATGCCCTATTCCTTCTTTACTGCATCCCTCGCACCCTCACATTAACGAATTACCACAGAAATTGCGTCGCTATGAAATACTATGGGATCTATGACTTCTCCTTCTAAATCGAGTAACGTTTCTATGGAAACGACAGGATTTTCTTTTGGGGTACGACTATCTCGCTCCATCACATTGACGAATTAACATAGAAATTGCGTCGCTATGAAATACTATGGGTTCTATGACATTTCCCTCTAAATCGATTAACGTTTCTATGGAAACGAAGGGATTTTCTTTTGGGATACGAGTTTCGCCTTTCCGATGCACTATTCCTTCTTTACTTTATCCCTCGATCCCTCACACTGACGAATTAACACAGAAATTGCGTCGCTATGAAATACTGTGGGTTCTGCGACCTCTCCTTCTAAATCGAGTAACGTTTCTATGGAAACGACAGGATTTTCTTTTGGGATACCACTATCTCCTTTCCGATGCACTATTCCTTCTTTACTGCATCCCTCTATCTCTCACATTGACGAATTAACACAGAAATTTCGTCGCTATGAAATACTATGGGTTCTATGACTTCCCCTTCTAAATCGAGTAATGTTTCTACGGAAACGACATGATTTTCTTTTGGGATACGAGTATCTCCTTTCCGATGCACTATTATATCTTTACTGCATCCCTCGCTCCCTCACATTGACGAATTAACAGAGAAATTGCGTCGCTATGAAATACTATGGGTTCTATGACTTCTCGTACTAAATCGAGTAACGTTTCTATGGAAACGACAGAACTTTCTTTTGGGATACGAGTATCTCCTTTCCGATGCACTATTCCTTCTTTACTGCATCCGTCGCTCCCTCACATTGACGAATTAACAAAGAAATTGCGGCGCTTTGAAATACTATGGGTTCTATGACTTCTCCTTCTAAATCGAGTAACGTTTCTATGGAACGACAGTATTTTCTTTTGGGATTCGAGTACCTCCTTTCCGATGCACTATTCCTACGTTACTGCATCCCTCGCTCCCGCACATTGACGAATTAACAACAGAAATAGCGTCGCTATGAAATACTATGGGTTCTATGACTTCTCCTTCTAAATCGAGTAACGTTTCCGTGGAAACGACAGGATTTTCTTTGGGGATACGAGTATCTCCTTTCCGATGCCCTATTCCTTCTTTAGTGCATCCCTCGCTCCCTCACATTGACGAATTAACAAAGAAATTGCGTCGCTATGAAATACTATGGGTTCTATGACTTCTCCGTCTAAATCGAGTAAAGTTTCTATGGATCGACGTGATTTTCTTTTGGGATACGACTATCTCTTTTCCGATGATCTATTACTTCTTTACTGCATCCCTCGCTCCCTCACATTGACGAATTGACACAGAAATTGCGTCGCTATGAAATACTATGTGTTGTATGACTTCTCCTTCTAAATCGAGTAACGTTTCCATGGAAACGACAGGACTTACTTTTGAGATACGAGTATCTCCGTTCCGATGCACTATTCCATCTTTACTGCATCCCCGCTCCCTCACACTGAATAATTAACACAGAAATTGCGTCGCTATGAAATGCTATGGGTTCTCTGACTTCTCCTTCTAAATCGAGTAACGTTTCTATGCAAACGACAGGATTTTCTTTTATGATACAACTATCTGCTTTCCGATGCACTATTCCATCTTTACTGCATCCCTCGCTGCCTCACATTGACGAATTAACACAGAAATTGCGTCGCTATGATATACTATGTGTTCTATGACTTCTCCTAAATCGAGTTCGTTTCTAAGGAAACGACATGATTCACTTTTGGGATACGACTATCTCCTTTCCGATGCACTACTCCTTCTTTACTGCATCCCTCGCTCCCTCACATTGACGAATTAGCACAGAAATTGCGTCGCTATGAAATACTATGGGTTTTATGACATCTCCTTCTAAATCGAGTAACGTTTCTATGGAAACGACATAATTTTCTTTTGGGATATGACTGCCTCCTTTCCGATGCACTATTCCTTCTTTACTGCATCCCTCGCACCCTCACATTGACGAATTAACGCAGAAATTTCGTCGCTAAGAAATACTATGGGTTCTATGACATCTCCTTCTAAACCAAGTAACGTTTCTATGGAAACGACACGATTTTCTCTTGGGATACGAGTATCTCCATTCCGATGCACTATTCCATCTTTACTGCATCCCTCGCTCCCTCACATTGACGAATTAACACAGAAATTGCCACGCTATGAAACACTATAGGATCTATGACTTCTCCTTCTAAATCGAGTAACGATTCTATGGAAACGACAGGATTTTCTTTTGGGGTACTACTGTCTCCTTTCGGATGCACTATTCCTTCTTTACTGCATCCGTCGCTCCCTCACATTGACGAATTAACACAGAAATTGCGACGCAATGAATTACTATGGGTTCTATGACTTCTCCTTCTAAATCGAGTAACGTTTCCATGGAAACGACAGGATTTACTTTTGGGATACGAGTATCTCCTTTCCGATGCACTATTCCATCTTTACCGCATCCCCGCTCCCTCACACTGAATAATTAACACAGAAATTGCGTCGCTATGAAATGCTATGGGTTCTCTGACTTCTCCTTCTAAATCCAGTAACGTTTCTATGCAAACGACAGGATTTCCTTTTATGATACAACTATCTGCTTTCCAATGCACTATTCCATCTTTACTGCATCCCTCGCTGCCTCACATTGACGAAATAACACAGAAATTGCGTCGCTATGAAATACTATGGGATCTATGACTTCTCCTTCTAAATCGAGTAACGTTTCTATGGAAACGACAGGATTTTCTTTTGGGATACGAGTATCTCGCTCCCTCACATTGACGAATTAACACAGAAATTGCGTCGCCATGAAATACTGTGGGTTCAATGACATTTTCTTCTAAATCGAGTAAAGTTTCTATGGAAATGAAGGGATTTTCTTTTGGGGTACTAGTGTCTCCTTTCGGATGCACTATTCCTTCTTTACTGCATCCCACACTCCCTCACATTGACGAATTTACACAGAAATTGCGTCGCTCTAGCCGTTGCACTATTCTTTCTTTACCGCATCCGTCGCCCCCTCACATTGACGAATTAACACAGAAATTGCGACGCAATGAAATACTATGGGTTCTATGACTTCTCCTTCTAAATCGAGTAACGTTTCAATGGAAACGACAGGACTTTCTTTTGGGATACGAGTATCTCCTTTCCTATGCACTATTCCTTCTTTACTGCATCTCTCGCTCGATTGTATTGACGAATTAACACAGAAATTACTTCGCTTTGAAATACTATGCGTTCTATGACTTCTCCGTCTAAATCGAGTAAAGTTTCTATGGAAACGACGGGATTTTCTTTTGGGATACGACTATCTCATTTCCGATGATCTATTCCTTCTTTACTGCATCCCTCGCTCCCTCACATTGACGAATTGACACAGAAATTGCGTCGCTATGAAATACTATGTGTTGTATGACTTCTCCTTCTAAATCGAGTAACGTTTCTATGGAAACGACAGGATTTTCTTTTGGGGTACGACTATCTCGCTCCACCACATTGACGAATTAACACAGAAATTGCGTCGGTATGAAATACTATGGGTTTTATGACATTTTCTTCTAAATCGAGTAAAGTTTCAATGGAAACGAAGGTATTTTCTTTTGGGATACCACTATCTCCTTTCCGATGCACTATTCCTTCTTTACTGCATCCCTCGCTCCCTCACATTGACGAATTAACACAGAAATTGCGTCGCTATGAAATACTATGTGTTGTATGACTTCTCCTTCTGAATCGAGTAATGTTTCTATGGAAACGACAGGATTTTCTTTTGGGATACGACTATCTTTTTTCCGATGCACTATTCAATCTTTACTCCATACCTCGCACCCTCACATTGACGAATTAACACAGAAATTTCGCCGCTATGAAATACTATGGGATCTATGACTTCTCCTTCCAAATCGAGTAACGTTTCTATGGAAACGACAGGACTTTCTTTTGTGGTACGACTATCTCGCTCCATCACATTGACGAATTAACACAGAAATTGCGTCGCTATGAAATACTATGGGTTTTTTGACATTTTCTTCTACATCGAGTAAAGTTTCTATGGAAACGAAGGGATTTTCTTTTGGGATACCACTATCTCCTTTCCGACGCACTATTCCTTCTTTACTGCATCCCTCGCTCCCTCACATTGACGAATTAACACAGACATTGCGTCGCTATGAAATACTATGTGTTCTATGACTTCTCCTTCTAAATCGAGTAACGTTTCCATGGAAACGACAGGATTAACTTAGGGGATACGAGTATCTCCTTTCCGATGCACTATTCCATCTTTACTGCATACGCCGATCCCTCACACTGAAGAATTAACACAGAAATTGTGTCGCTATGAAATAATATGAGTTCTATGACTTCTCCTTCTAAATCGAGTAACGTTTCTATGGAAACGACAGGATTTTCTTTTGGGATACGACTATCTGCTTTCCGATGGACTATTCAATCTTTACTCCATCCCTCGCTCCCTCACATTGACGAATTAACACAGAAATTGTGTCGCTATGAAATACTATGGGATCTATGACTTCTCCTTCTAAATCGAGTAACGTTTCTATGGAAACGACAGGATTTCCTTTTGGGGTACGACTATCTCGCTCCATCACATTGACGAATTAACATAGAAATTGCGTTGCTATGAGATACTATGTGTTCTATGACATTTCCTTCTAAATCGATTAACGTTTCTATGGAAATGACAGCATTTTCTTTTGGGATACGAGTTTCGCCTTTCCGATGCACTATTCCTTCTTTACTTTATCCCTCGCTCCCTCACACTGACGAATTAACAGAGAAATTGCGTCGCTATGAAATACTGTGGGTTCTACGACCTCTCCTTCTAAATCGAGTAACGTTTCTATGGAAACGACAGGATTTTCTTTTGGGATACCACTATCTCCTTTCCGATGCACTATTCCTTCTTTACTGCATCCCTCTATCCCTCACATTGACGAATTAACACAGAAATTTCGTCGCTATGAAATACTATGTGTTCTATGACTTCCCCTTCTAAATCGAGTAATGTTTCTACGGAAACGACATGATTTTCTTTTGGGATACGAGTATCTCCCTTCCGATGCACTATTATATCTTTACTGCATCCCTCGCTCCCTCACATTGACGAATTAACAGAGAAATTGCGTCGCTATGAAATACTATGGGTTCTATGACTTCTCCTACTAAATCGAGTAACGTTTCTATGGAACGACAGTATTTTCTTTTGGGATTCGAGTACCTCCTTTCCGATGCACTATTCCTACGTTACTGCATCCCTCGCTCCCGCACATTCACGAATTAACAACAGAAATTGCGTCGCTATGAAACACTATGGGTTCTATGACTTCTCCTTCTAAATCGAGTAACGTTTCCGTGGAAACGACAGGATTTTCTTTGGGGATACGAGTATCTCCTTTCCGATGCCCTATTCCTTCTTTACTGCATCCCTCGCTCCCTCACATTGACGAATTAACAAAGAAATTGCGTCGCTATGAAATACTATGGGTTCTATGACTTCTCCTTCTAAATCGAGTAACGTTTCCATGGAAACGACAGGACTTACTTTTGGGATACGAGTATCTCCTTTCCGATGCACTATTCCATCTTTACTGCATTCCCGCTCCCTCACACTGAATAATTAACACAGAAATTGCGTCGCTATGAAATGCTATGGGTTCTCTGACTTCTCCTTCTAAATCGAGTAACGTTTCTATGCAAACGACAGGATTTTCTTTTATGATACAACTATCTGCTTTCCGATGCACTATTCCATCTTTACTGCGTCCCTCGCAGCCTCACATTGACGAATTAACACAGAAATTGCGTCGCTATGAAATACTATGGGATCTATGACTTCTCCTTCTAAATCGAGTAACGTTTCTATGGAAACGACAGGATTTTCTTTTGGGATACGAGTATCTCGCTCCCTCACATTGAAGAATTAACCCAGAAATTGCGTCGCTCTAGCCGTTGCACTATTCTTTCTTTACCGCATCCGTCGCTCCCTCACATTGACGAATTAACACAGAAATTGCGACGCAATGAAATACTATGGGTTCTATGACTTCTCCTTCTAAATCGAGTAACGTTTCTATGGAAACGACAGGACTTACTTTTGGGATACGAGTATCTCCATTCCGATGCACTATTCCTTCTTTACTGCATCTCTCGCTCGATCATATTGACGAATTAACACAGAAATTACTTCGCTTTGAAATACTATGGGTTCTATGACTTCTCCTTCTAAATCGAGTAACCTTTCTATGGAACGACAGTATTTTCTTTTGGGATTTGAGTACCTCCTTTCCGATGCACTATTCCTTCGTTACTGCATCCCTCGCTCCCTCACATTGACGAATTAACAACAGAAATTGCGTCGCTATGTAATACTATGGGTTCTATGACTTCTCCTTCTAAATCGAGTAACGTTTCCGTGGAAACGACAGGATTTTCTTTTTGGATACGAGTATCTCCTTTCCGATGCCCTATTCCTTCTTTACTACATCCCTCGCTCCCTCACATTGACGAATTAACAAAGAAATTGCGTCGCTATGAAATAATATGGGTTCTATGACTTCTCCGTCTAAATCGAGTAAAGTTTCTATGGAAACGACGGGATTTTCTTTTGGGATACGACTATCTCCTTTCCGATGATCTATTCCTTCTTTACTGCATCCCTCGCTCCCTCACATAGACGAATTGACACAGAAATTGCGTCGCTATGAAATACTATGTGTTGTATGACTTCTCCTTCTAAATCGAGTAACGTTTCTATGGAAACGACAGGATTTTCTTTTGGGATACGACTATCTGCTTTCTGATGCACTATTCAATCTTTACTCCAACCCTCGCACCCTCACATTAACGAATTAACACAGAAATTGCGTCGCTTTGAAATACTATGGGATCTATGACTTCTCCTTCTAAATCGAGTAACGTTTCTATGGAAACGACTGGATTTTCTTTTGGGGTACGACTATCTCGCTCCATCACATTGACGAATTAACATAGAAATTGCGTCGCTATGAAATACTATGGGTTCTATGACATTTCCTTTTAACTCGATTAACGTTTCTATGGAAACGACAGGATGTTCTTTTGGGATACGAGTTTCGCCTTTCCGATGCACTATTCCTTCTTTACTTTATCCCTCGCTCCCTCACACTGACGAATTAACACAGAAATTGCGTCGCTATGAAATACTGTGGGTTCTACGACCTCTCCTTCTAAATCGAGTAACGTTTCTATGGAAACGACAGGATTTTCTTTTGGTATACCACTATCCCCTTTCCGATGCACTATTCCTTCTTTACTGCATCCCTCTATCCCTCACATTGACGAATTAACACAGAAATTTCGTCGCTATGAAATACTATGGGTTCTATGACTTCCCCTTCTAAATCGAGTAATGTTTCTACGGAAACGACATGATTTTCTTTTGGGATACGAGTATCTCCTTTCCGATGCACTATTATATCTTTACTGCATCCCTCGCTCCCTCACATTGACGAATTAACAGAGAAATTGCGTCGCTATGAAATACTATGGGTTCTATGACTTCTCCTACTAAATCGAGTAACGTTTCTATGGAAAAGACAGGAATTTATTTTGGGATGCGACTATCTCCTTTCCGTTGCACTATTCCTTCTTTACTGCATCCCTCGCTCCCTCACATTGACGAATTAGCATAGAAATTGCGTCGCTATGAAATACTATGTGTTCTATGACGTCTCCTAAATCGAGTAACGTTTCTAAGGAAACGACATGATTCACTTTTGGGATACGACTATCTCCTTTCCGATGCACTATTCCTTCTTTACTGCATCCCTCGGTCCCTCACATTGACGAATTAACACAGAAATTGCGTCGCTATGAAATACTATGGGTTTTATGACATCTCCTTCTAAATCGAGTAACATTTCAATGGAAACGAAAGGATTTTCTTTTGGGATACGACTGTCTCCTTTCCGATGGACTATTCCTTCTTTACTGCATCCCTCGCACCCTCACATTGACGAATTAACGCAGAAATTTCGTCGCTAAGAAATACTATGGGTTCTATGACATCTCCTTCTAAACCGAGTAACGTTTCTATGGAAACGACATGATTTTCTTTTGGGATACGAGTATCTCCTTTCCGATGCACTATTATATCTTTACTGCATCCCTCGCTCCCTCACATTGACGAATTAACACAGAAATTGCCACGCTATGAAACACTATGGGATCTATGACTTCTCCTTCTAAATCGAGTAACGTTTCTATGGAAACGACAGGATTTTCTTTTGGGGTACTACTGTCTCCTTTCGGATGCACTATTCCTTCTTTACTGCATCCGTCGCTACCTCACATTGACGAATTAACACAGAAATTGCGACGCAATGAAATACTATGGGTTCTATGACTTCTCCTTCTAAATCGAGTAACGTTTCTATGGAAACGACAGGACTTTCTTTTGGGATACGAGTATCTCCTTTCCGATGCCCTATTCCTCCTTTACTGCATCCCTCGCTCCCTCACATTGACGAATTAACAAAGAAATTGCGTAGCTATGAAATACTATGGGTTCTATGACTTCTCCGTCTAAATCGAGTAACGTTTCTATGCAAACGACAGGATTTTCTTTTATGATACAACTATCTGCTTTCCAATGCACTATTCCATCTTTAACTGCATCCCTCGCTGCCTCACATTGACGAATTAACACAGAAATTGCGTCGCTATGAAATACTATGGGATCTATGACTTCTCCTTCTAAATCGAGTAACGTTTCTATGGAAACGACAGGATTTTCTTTTGGGATACGAGTATCTCGCTGCCTCACATTGACGAATTAACACAGAAATTACTTCGCTTTGAAATACTATGGGTTCTATGACTTCTCCTTCTAAATCGAGTAACGTTTCTATGTAACGAAAGTATTTTCTTTTGGGATTCGAGTACCTCCTTTCCGATGCACTATTCCTTCGTTACTGCATCCCTCGCACCCTCACATTGACGAATTAACAAAGAAATTGCGTCGCTATGAAATACTATGGGTTCTATGACTTTTCCGTCTAAATCGAGTAAAGTTTCTATGGAGACGACGGGATTTTCTTTTGGGATACGACTATCTCCTTTCCGATGATCTATTCCTTCTTTACTGCATCCCTCGCTCCCTCACATTGACGAATTGACACAGAAATTGCGTTGCTATGAAATACTATGGGTTCTATGACTTGTCGTTCTAAATCGAGTAACGTTTCCATGGAAACGACAGGATTAACTTAGGGCATACGAGTATCTCCATTCCGATCCACTATTCCATCTTTACTGCATCCGCCGCTCCCTCACACTGAAGAATTAACACAGAAATTGTGTCGCTATGAAATAATATGGGTTCTATGACTTCTCCTTCAAAATCGAGTAACGTTTCTATGGAAACGACAGGATTTTCTTTTGGGATACGACTATCTGCTTTCCGATGCACTATTCAATCTTTACTCCATCCCTCGCACCCTCACATTGACGAATTAACACAGAAATTGCGTCGCTATGAAATACTATGGGATCTAATACTTCTCCTTCAAAATCGAGTAACGTTTCTATGTAAACGACAGGATTTTCTTTTGGGGTACGACTATCTCGCTCCATCACATTGACGAATTAACATAGAAATTGCGTCGCTATGAAATACGATGGGTTCTATGACATTTCCTTCTAAATCGATTAACGTCTCTATGGAAACGACAGGATTTTCTTTTGGGATACGAGTTTCTCCTTTCCGATGCACTATTCCTTCTTTACTTTATCCCTCGCTCCCTCACACTGACGAATTAACACAGAAATTGCGTCGCTATGAAATACTGTGGGTTCTACGACCTCTCCTTCTAAATCGAGTAACGTTTCTATGGAAACGACCGGATTTTCTTTTGGGATACCACTATCTCCTTTCCGATGCACTATTATATATTTACCGCATCCCTCGCTCCCTCACATTGACGAATTAACAGAGAAATTGCGTCGCTATGAAATACTATGGGTTCTATGACTTCTCCTACTAAATCGAGAAACGTTTCTATGGAAAAGACAGGAATTTATTTAGGGATGCGACTATCTCCTTTCCGTTGCACTATTCCTTTTTTACTGCATCCCTCGCTCCCTCACATTGACGAATTAACATAGAAACTGCGTCGCTATGAAATACTATGTGTTCTATGACTTCTCCTTCTAAATCGAGTAACGTTTCTATGGAAACGACCAGATTTTCTTTTGGGATACGAGTATCTCGCTCCCGCACATTGACGAATTAACACAGAAATTGCGTCGCTATGAAATACTATGGGTTCTATGACATTTCCTTCTAAATCGAGTAACGTTTCTATGGAAACGACTGGATTTTCTTTTGGGATACGAGTTTCTCCTTTCCGATGCACTATTCCTTCTTTACATTATCCCTCGCTCCCTCACACTGACGAATTAACACAGAAATTGCGTCGCTATGAAGTACTGTGGGTTCTATGACCTCTCCTTCTAAATCGAGTAACGTTTCTATGGAAACGACAGGATTTTCTTTTGGGATACGACTATCTCCTTTCCGATGCACTATTCCTTCTTTACTGCATCCCTCGCTACCTCACATTGACGAATTGACACACAAAATGCGTAACAATGAAATACTAAGGGTTCAATGACATCTCCTTCTAAATCGAGTAACGTTTGTACGGAAGCGACAGGATTTTCTTTTGGGATACCACTATCTCCTTTCCGATGCACTATTATTTCTTTACTGCATCCCTCGCTCCCTCACATTGACGAATTAACACAGAAATTGCGTCCCTATGAAATATTGTGGGTTCTATGACTTCTCCTACTAAATCGAGTAACGTTTCTATTGAAAAGACAGGAATTTATTTTGGGATGCGGCTATCTCCTTTCCGTTGCACTATTCCTCATTTACTGCATCCCTCGCTCCTTCACATTGACGAATTAACATAGAAATTGCGTCGCTATGAAATACTATGTGTTCTATGACTTCTTCTAAATCGAGTAACGTTTCTAAGGAAACGACAGGATTCACTTTTGGGATACGACTATCTCCTTTCCAATGCACTATTCCTTCTTCACTGCATCCCTCGCTCCCTCACATTGAAGAAATAACACAGAAATTGCGTCGCTATGAAATACTATGGGTTTTGTGACATCTCCTTCTAAATCGAGTAACGTTTCTATGGAAGCGACAGGATTTTCTTTGGGATACGACTATCTCCTTTCCGATGCACTATTCCTTCATTACTGCATCCCTCGCTCCCTCACATTGACGAATTTACACAGAAATTGCCACGCTACGAATTACTATGGGATCTATGACTTCTCCTTCTAAGTCGAGTAACGTTTCTATGGAAACGACAGGATTTTCTTTTGGGGTACTACTGTCTCCTTTCGGATGCACTATTCCTTCTTTACTGCATCCCTCGCCCCCGCACATTGACGAATTAACACAGAAATTGGGTCGCTATGGCCGTTGCACTATTCTTTCTTTACCGCATCCGTCGCTCCCTCACATTGACGAATTAGCACAGAAATTGCGACGCAATGAAATACTATGGGTTCTATGACATCTCCTTCTAAATCGAGTAACGTTTCTATGGAAACGACAGGATTTTCTTCTGGGATACGAGTATCTCCTTTCCGATGCACTATTCCTTCTTTACTGCATCCCTCGCTCCCTCACATTGACGAATTTACACAGAAATTGCCACGCTATGAAACACTATGGGATCTATGACTTCTCCTTCTAAATCGAGTAACGTTTCTATGGAAACGACAGGATTTTCTTTTGGGATACCACTATCTCCTTTCCGATGCACTATTATTTCTTTACTGCATCCCTCGCTCCCTCACATTGACGAATTAACACAGAAATTGCGTCCCTATGAAATATTGTAGGTTCTATGACTTCTCCTACTAAATCGAGTAACGTTTCTATTGAAAAGACAGGAATTTATTTTGGGATGCGGCTATCTCCTTTCCGTTGCACTATTCCTCATTTACTGCATCCGTCGCTCCCTCACATTGACGAATTAACACTGAAAATTCGTCGCTAAGAAATACTATGGGTTCTATGACATCTCTTTCTAAATCGAGTAACGTTTCTATGGAAACAACAGGATTTTCTCTTGGGATACGACTATCTCCTTTCCGATGCACTATTCCGCCCTTGCTGTATCCCTCGCTACCTCACATTGACGAATTAATACAGAAATTGCGTCGCTTTGAAATACTATGTGTTCTATGACATCTCCTTCTAAATCGAGTAACGTTTCTATGGAAACGACAGGATTTTCTTTTGGGATACGAGTATCTCCTTTCCGATGCACTATTCCTTCTTTACTGCATCCCTCGCTCCCTCACATTGACGAATTTACACAGAAATTGCCACGCTACGAATTACTATGGGATCTATGACTTCTCCTTCTAAATCGAGTAACGTTTCTATGGAAACGACAGGATTTTCTTTTGGGGTACTACTGTCTCCTTTCGGATGCACTATTCCTTCTTTACTGCATCCCTCGCTCCCTCACATTGACGAATTAACACAGAAATTGGGTCGCTATGGCCGTTGCACTATTCTTTCTTTACCGCATCCGTCGCTCCCTCACATTGACGAATTAGCACAGAAATTGCGACGCAATGAAATACTATGGGTTCTATGACATCTCCTTCTAAATCGAGTAACGTTTCTATGGAAACGACAGGATTTTCTTCTGGGATACGAGTATCTCCTTTCCGATGCACTATTCCTTCTTTACTGCATCCCTCGCTCCCTCACATTGACGAATTTACACAGAAATTGCCACGCTATGAAACACTATGGGATCTATGACTTCTCCTTCTAAATCTAGTAACGTATCTTTGGAAACGACAGGATTTTCTTTTGGGGTACTACTGTCTCCTTTCGGATGCACTATTCCTTCTTTACTGCATCCCTCGCTCCCTCACATTGACGAATTAACACAGAAATTGCGTCGCTATGGCCGTTGCACTATTCTTTCTTTACCGCATCCGTCGCTCCCTCACATTGACGAATTAGCACAGAAATTGCGACGCAATGAAATACTATGGGTTCTATGACTTCTCCTTCTAAATCGAGTAACGTTTCTATGGAGACGGCAGGACTTTCTTCTGGGATACGAGTATCTCCTTTCCGATGCACTATTCCTTCTTTACTGCATCCCTCGCTCGATCACATTGACGAATTAACACAGAAATTGCTTCGCTTTGAAATAGTATGGGTTCTATGACTTCTCCTTCTAAATCGAGTAACGTTTCTATGGAACGAAAGTATTTTCTTTTGGGATTCGAGTATCTCGCTCCCTCACATTGACGAATTAACACAGAAATTGCGTCGCTATGAAATACTATGAGTTCTATGACATTTCCTTCGAAATCGAGTAACGTTTCTATGGAAACGAAAGGATTTTCTTTTGGGATACGAGTTTCTCCTTTCCGATGCACTATTCCTTCTTTACTTTATCCCTGGCTCCCTCACACTGACGAATTAACACAGAAATTGCGTCGCTATGAAATACTATGGGTTCTATGACTTCTCCTTCTAAATCGAGTAACGTATGTATGGAAACAAAAGGATTTTCTTTTGGGATACGAGTATCTCCTTTCCGATGCACTATCCCTTCTTTACAGCATCCCTCGCTCCCTCACATTGACGAATTAAATCAGAATTTGCGTCGGTGTGAAATACTATGGGTTCTGTGACATCTCCTTCTAAGTCGAGTAACGTTTCTACGGAAAAGACAGGAATTTATTTTGGGATGCGACTATCTCCTTTCCGATGCACTATTCCTTCTTTACTGCATCCCTCTATCCCTCACATTAACGAATTAACACATAAATTTCGTCGCTATGAAATTCTATGGGTTCTATGACTTCCCCTTCTAAATCGAGTAACGTTTCTACGGAAACGACATGATTTTCTTTTGGGATACGAGTACCTGCTTTCCGATGCACTATTATATCTTTACTGCATCCCTCGCTCCCTCACATTGACGAATTAACAGAGAAATTGCGTCGCTATGAAATACTATGGTTTCTATGACTTCTCCTACTAAATCGAGTAACGTTTCTATGGAAAAGACAGGAATTTATTTTATGATGCGACTATCTCCTTTCCGTTGCACTATTCCTTCTTTACTGCATCCCTCGCTCCCTCACATTGACGAATTAACATAGAAACTGCGTCGCTAAGAAATACTATGTGTTCTATGACTTCTCCTTCTAAATCGAGTAACGTTTCTATGGAAACGACCAGATTTTCTTTTGGGATACGAGTATCTCGCTCCCGCACATTGACGAATTAACACAGAAATTGCGTCGCTATGAAATACTATGGGTTCTATGACATTTCCTTCTAAATCGTGTAACGTTTCTATGGAAACGACAGGATTTTCTTTTGGGATACGAGTTTCTCCTTTCCGATGCACTATTCCTTCTTTACATTATCCCTCGCTCCCTCACACTGACGAATTAACACAGAAATTGCGTCGCTATGAAATACTGTGGGTTCTATGACCTCTCCTTCTAAATCGAGTAACGTTTCTATGGAAACGACAGGATTTTCTTTTGGGATACGACTATCTCCTTTCCGATGCACTATTCCTTCTTTACTGCATCCCTCGCTACCTCACATTGACGAATTGACACAGAAAATGCGTCACAATGAAATACTAATGGTTCAATGACATCTCCTAAATCGAGTAACGTTTGTACGGAAGCGACAGGATTTTCTTTTAGCATACGAGTATCTCCTTTCCGATGCACTATTATTTCTTTACTGCATCCCTCGCTCCCTCACATTGACGAATTAACAGAGAAATTGCGTCCCTATGAAATATTGTGGGTTCTATGACTTCTCCTACTAAATCGAGTAACGTTTCTATGGAAAAGACAGGAATTTATTTTGGGATGCGGCTATCTCCTTTCCGTTGCACTATTCCTCATTTACTGCATCCCTCGCTCCTTCACATTGACGAATTAACATAGAAATTGCGTCGCTATGAAATACTATGTCTTCTATGACTTCTCCTTCTAAATCGAGTAACGTTTCTAAGGAAACGACAGGATTCACTTTTGGGATACGACTATCTCCTTTCCAATGCACTATTCCTTCTTCACTGCATCCCTCGCTCCCTCACATTGAAGAATTAACACAGAAATTGCGTCGCTATGCAATACTATGGGTTTTATGACATCTCCTTCTAAATCGAGTAACGTTTCTATGGAAGAGACAGGATTTTCTTTGGGATACGACTATCTCCTTTCCGATGCACTATTCCTTCTTTACTGCATCCCTCCCACCCTCACATTGACGAATTAACACTGAAATTTCGTCGCTAAGAAATACTATGGGTTCTATGACATCTCCTTCTAAATCGAGTAACGTTTCTATGGAAACAACAGGATTTTCTCTTGGGATACGACTATCTCCTTTCCGATGCACTATTCCTCCCTTACTGTATCCCTCGCTACCTCACATTGACGAATTAATACAGAAATTGCGTCGCTTTGAAATACTATGTGTTCTATGACATCTCCTTCTAAATCGAGTAACGTTTCTATGGAAACGACAGGATTTTCTTTTGGGATACGAGTATATCCTTTCCGATGCACCATTCCTTCTTTACTGCATCCCACGCTCCCTCACATTGACGAATTTACACAGAAATTGCCACGCTACAAAACACTATGGGATGTATGACTTCTCCTTCTAAATCGAGTAACGTTTCTATGGAAACGACAGGATTTTCTTTTGGGGTACTACTGTCTCCTTTCGGATGCACTATTCCTTCTTTACTGCATCCCTCGCTCCCTCACATTGACGAATTAACACAGAAATTGGGTCGCTATGGCCGTTGCACTATTCTTTCTTTACCGCATCCGTCGCTCCCTCACATTGACGAATTAGCACAGAAATTGCGACGCAATGAAATACTATGGGTTCTATGACATCTCCTTCTAAATCGAGTAACGTTTCTATGGAAACGACAGGATTTTCTTCTGGGATACGAGTATCTCCTTTCCGATGCACTATTCCTTCTTTACTGCATCCCTCGCTCCCTCACATTGACGAATTTACACAGAAATTGCCACGCTATGAAACACTATGGGATCTATGACTTCTCCTTCTAAATCGAGTAACGTTTCTTTGGAAACGACAGGATTTTCTTTTGGGGTACTACTGTCTCCTTTCGGATGCACTATTCCTTCTTTACTGCATCCCTCGCTCCCTCACATTGACGAATTAACACAGAAATTAGGTCGCTATGGCCGTTGCACTATTCTTTCTTTACCGCATCCGTCGCTCCCTCACATTGACGAATTAGCACAGAAATTGCGACGCAATGAAATACTATGGGTTCTATGACTTCTCCTTCTAAATCGAGTAACGTTTCTATGGAAACGACAGGATTTTCTTCTGGGATACGAGTATCTCCTTTCCGATGCACTATTCCTTCTTTACTGCATCCCTCGCTCGATCACATTGACGAATTAACACAGAAATTGCTTTGCTTTGAAATAGTATGGGTTCTATGACTTCTCCTTCTAAATCGAGTAACGTTTCTATGGATCGAAAGTATTTTCTTTTGGGATTCGAGTATCTCCTTTCCGATGCACTATTCCTTCGTTACTGCATCCCTCGCTCCCTCATATTGACGAATTAACAACATAATTGCGTCGCTATGAAATACGATGGGTTCTATGACTTCTACTTCTAAATCGAGTAATGTTTCCGTGGAAACGACAGGATTTTCTTTTGGGATACGAGTATCTCCTTTCCGATGCCCTATTCCTTCTTTACTGCATCCCTCGTTCCCTCACATTGATGAATTAACAAAGAAATTGCGTCGCTATGAAATACTATGGGTTCTATGACTTCTCCGTCTAAATCGAGTAAAGTTTCTATGGAAACGACAGGATTTTCTTTTGGGAAACGACTATCTGCTTTCCGATGCACTATTCAATCTTTACTCCATCCCTCGCACCCTCACATTGACGAATTAACACACAAATTGCGTCGCTATGAAATACTATGGGATCTATGGCTTCTCCTTCTAAATCGAGTAACGTTTCTATGGAAACGACAGGATTTTCTTTTGGGATACGAGTATCTCGCTCCCTCACATTGACGAATTAACACAGAAATTGCGTCGCTATGAAATACTATGTGTTCTACGACATTTCCTTCTAAATCGAGTAACGTTTCTATGGAAACGAAAGGATTTTCTTTTGGGATACGAGTTTCTCCTTTCCGATGCACTATTCCTTCTTTACTTTATCCCTGGCTCCCTCACACTGACGATTTAACACAGAAATTGCGTCGCTATGAAATACTATGGGTTCTATGACTTCTCCTACTAAATCGAGTAACATATCTATGGAAACAAAAGATTTTCTTTTGGGATACGAGTATCTCCTTTCCGATGCACTATCCCTTCTTTACAGCATCCCTCGCTCCCTCACATTGACGAATTAAATCAGAATTTGCGTCGCTGTGAAATACTATGGGTTCTGTGACATCTCCTTCTAAATCGAGTAACGTTTCTACGGAAAAGACAGGAATTTATTTTGGGATGCGACTATCTCCTTTCCGATGCACTATTCCTTCTTTACTGCATCCCTCTATCCCTCACATTAACGAATTAACACATAAATTTCGTCGCCATGAAATTCTATGGGTTCTATGACTTCCCCTTCTAAATCGAGTAACGTTTCTACGGAAACGACATGATTTTCTTTTGGGATACGAGTATCTCCTTTCCGATGCACTATTCCTTCTTTACTGCATCCCTCGCTCCCTCACATTGACGAATTAAATCAGAATTTGCGTCGCTGTGAAATACTATGGGTTCTGTGACATCTCCTTCTAAATCGAGTAACGTTTCTACGGAAAAGACAGGAATTTATTTTGGGATGCGACTATCTCCTTTCCGATGCACTATTCCTTCTTTACTGCATCCCTCGCTCCCTCACATTGACGAATTGACACAGAAATTGCGTCGCTATGAAATACTATGTGTTGTATGACCTCTCCTTCTAAATCGAGTAACGTTTCCATGGAAACGACAGGATTTACTTTTGGGATACGAGTATCTCGCTCCCTCACATTGACCAATTAACACAGAAATTGCGTCGCCATGAAATACTATGGGTTCTATGACTTCTCCTTCTAAATCGGGTAACGTTTCTATGGAAACGACAGGATTTTCTTTTGGGATACCACTATCTCCTTTCCGATGCACTATTCCTTCTTTACTGCATCCCTCTATCCCTCACATTGACGAATTAACACAGAAATTTCGTCGCTATGAAATATTATTGGTTCTATGACATCTCCTTCTAAATCGAGTAACGTTTCTATGGAAACGACAGGATTTTCTTTTGGGATACGAGTATCTCCTTTCCGATGCACTATTCCTTCTTTACTGCATCCCTCGCTCCCTCACATTGACGAATTTACACAGAAATTGCCACGCTACGAAACACTATGGGATCTATGACTTCTCCTTCTAAATCGAGTAACGTTTCTATGGAAACGACAGGATTTTCTTTTGGGGTACTACTGTCTCCTTTCGGATGCACTATTCCTTCTTTACTGCATCCCTCGCTCCCTCACATTGACGAATTAACACAGAAATTGGGTCGCTATGGCCGTTGCACTATTCTTTCTTTACCGCATCCGTCGCTCCCTCACATTGACGAATTAGCACAGAAATTGCGACGCAATGAAATACTATGGGTTCTATGACTTCTCCTTCTAAATCGAGTAACGTTTCTTTGGAAACGACAGGATTTTCTTCTGGGATACGAGTATCTCCTTTCCGATGCACTATTCCTTCTTTACTGCATCCCTCGCTCCCTCACATTGACGAATTAACACAGAAATTGCGTCGCTATGAAATACTATGGGTTTTATGACATCTCCTTCTAAATCGAGTAACGTTTCTATGGAAACGACAGGATTTCCTTTTGGGATACGACTTTCTCCTTTCCGATGCACTATTCCTTCTTTACTGCATCCCTCGCACACTCACATTGATGAATTAACACAGAAATTGCTTCGCTTTGAAATACTATGTGTTCTATGACATCTCCTTCTAAATCGAGTAACGTTTCTATGGAAACGACAGGATTTTCTTTTGGGATACGAGTATCTCCTTTCCGATGCACTATTCCTTCTTTACTGCATCCCTCGCTCCCTCACATTGACGAATTAACACAGAAATTGCCACGCTATGAAACACTATGGGATCTATGACTTCTCCTTCTAAATCGAGTAACGTTTCTATGGAAACGACAGGATTTTCTTTTGGGGTACTACTGTCTCCTTTCGGATGCACTATTCCTTCTTTACTACATCCCTCGCTCCCTCACATTGACGAATTTACACAGAAATTGCGTCGCTCTAGCCGTTGCCTTATTCTTTCTTAACTCATCCGTCGCTCCCTCACATTGACGAATTAACACAGAAATTGCGACGCAATGAAATACTATGGGTTCTATGACTTCTCCTTCTAAATCGAGTAACGTTTCTATGGAAACGACGGGACTTTCTTTTGGGATACGAGTATCTCCTTTCCGATGCACTATTCCTTCTTTACTGCATCCCTCGCTCCCTCACATTGACGAATTAACACAGAAATTGCGTCGCTATGAAATACTATGACTTCTATGGCTTCTCCTTCTAAATCGAGTAACGTTTCTATGGAAACGACAGGATTTTCTTTTGGGATACGACTATCTGCTTTCTGATGCACTATTCAATCTTTACTCCATCCCTCGCACACACACATTGACGAATTAACACAGAAATTGCGTCGCTATGAAATACTATGGGATCTATGACTTCTCCTTCTAAATCGAGTAACGTTTCTATGGAAACGACAGGATTTTCTTTTGGGATACCACTATCTCCTTTCCGATGCACTATTCTTTCTTTACTGCATCCCTCTATCCCTCACATTGACGAATTAACACAGAAATTTCGTCGCTACGAAATACTATGGGTTCTATGACTTCTCCGTCTAAATCGAGTAACGTTTGTACGGAAACGACATGATTTTCTTTTTGGATACGAGTACCTGGTTTCCGATGCACTATTCCTTCTTTACTGCATCCCTCGCTCCCTCACATTGACGAATTAACACAGAAATTGCCACGCAATGAAATACTATGGGTTCTATGACTTCTCCTTCTAAATCGAGTAACGTTTCTAAGGAAACGACAGTATGCACTTTTGGGATTCGACTATCTCCTTTCCGATGCACTATTCCTTCTTTACTGCATCCCTCGCTCCCTCACATTGACGAATTAACACAGAAATTGCCACGCTATGAAACAATATGGGATCTATGACTTCTCCTTCTAAATCGAGTAACGTTTCTATGGAAACGACAGGATTTTCTTTTGGGGTACTACTGTCTCCTTTCGGAAGCACTATTCCTTCTTTACTGCATCCCTCGCTCCCTCACATTGACGAATTAACACAGAAATTGTGTCGCTATGGCCGATGCACTATTCTTTCTTTACCGCATCCGTCGCTCCCTCACATTGACGAATTTACACAGATATTGCGACGCAATGAAATACTATGGGTTCTATGACTACTCCTTCTAAACCGAGTAACGTTTCTGTGGAAACGACAGGAGTTTCTTCTGGGATACGAGTATGTCCTTTCCGATGCACTATTCCTTCTTTACTGCATCCCTCGCTCGATCACATTTACGAATTAACACAGAAATTGCTTCGCTTTGAAATACTATGGGTTCAATGACATCTCCTTCTAAATCGAGTAACGTTTCTATGGAAACGACAGGATTTTCTCTTGGGATACGACTATCTCCTTTCCGATGCACTATTCCTTCTTTACTGCATCCCTCGCTCCCTCACATTGACGAATTAACACAGAAATTGCGTCGCTATGAAATACTATGACTTCTATGGCTTCTCCTTCTAAATCGAGTAACGTTTCTATGGAAACGACAGGATTTTCTTTTGGGATACGACTATCTGCTTTCCGATGCACTATTCAATCTTTACTCCATCCCTCGCAACCTCACATTGACGAATTAACACAGAAATTGCGTCGCTATGAAATACAATGGGATCTATGACATCTCCTTCTAAATCGAGTAACGTTTCTATGGAAACGACAGGATTTTCTTTTGGGATACCACTATCTCCTTTCCGATGCACTATTCCTTCTTTACTGCATCCCTCTATCCCTCACATTGACGAATTAACACAGAAATTTCGTCGCTATCAAATACTATGGGTTCTATGGCTTCCTCTTCTAAATCCAGTAACGTTTCTACGGAAACGACATGATTTTCTTTTTGGATACGAGTACCTGCTTTCCGATACACTATTCCTTCTTTACTGCATCCATCGCTACCTCACATTGACGAATTGACACAGAAAATGCGTCGCTATAAAATACTATGGGTTCTATGACATCTCCTTCTAAATCGAGTAACGTTTGCACGGAAGCGACAGGATTTTCTTTTGGGATACGAGTATCTCCTTTCCGATGCACTATTATTTCTTTACTGCATCCCTCGCTCCCTCACATTGACGAATTAACAGAGAAATTGCATCGCTATGAATTACTATGGGTTCTACGACTTCTCCTACTAAATCGAGTAACGTTTCTATGGAAAAGGCAGGAATTTATTTTGGGATGCGACTATCCCCTTTCCCTTGCACTATTCCTTCTTTACTGCATCCTTCGCTCCCTCACATTGACGAATTAACATAGAAATTGCGTCGCTATGAAATACTATGTGTTCTATGACTTCTCCTTCTAAATCGAGTAACGTTTCTAAGGAAGCGAAAGGATTCACTTTTGGGATACGACTATCTCCTTTCCGATGCACTATTCCTTCTTTACTGCATCCCTCGCTCCCTCACATTGACGAATTAACACAGAAATTGCGTCGCTATGAAATACTATGGGTTTTATGACATCTCCTTCTAAATCGAGTAACGTTTCTATGGAAACGACAGGATTTCCTTTTGGGATACGACTTTCTCCTTTCCGATGCACTATAACTTCTTTACTGCATCCCTCGCACACTCACATTGATGAATTAACACAGAAATTGCGTCGCTTTGAAATACTATGTGTTCTATGACATCTCCTTCTAAATCGAGTAACGTTTCTATGGAAACGACAGGATTTTCTTTTGGGGTACTACTGTCTCCTTTCGGATGCACTATCCCTTCTTTACTACATCCCTCGCTCCCTCACATTGACGAATTTACACAGAAATTGCGTCGCTCTAGCCGTTGCCTTATTCTTTCTTAACGCATCCGTCGCTCCCTCACATTGACGAATTAACACAGAAATTGCGACGCAATGAAATACTGTGGGTTCTATGACTTCTCCTTCTAAATCGAGTAACGTTTCTATGGAAACGACGGGACTTTCTTTTGGGATACGAGTATCTCCTTTCCGATGCACTATTCCTTCTTTACTGCATCCCTCGATCGATCACATTGACGAATTAACACATAAATTACTTCGCTTTGAAATACTATGGGTTCTATGACTTCTCCTTCTAAATCGAGTAACGTTTCTATGGAACCACAGTATTTTCTTTTGGGATTCGAGTACCTCCTTTCCGATGCACTATTCCTTCGTTACTGCATCCGTCGCTCCCGCACATTGACGAATTAACAACAGAAATTGCGTCGCTATGAAATACTATGAGTTCTATGACTTCTCCTTCTAAATCGAGTAACGTTTCCGTGGAAACGACAGGATTTTCTTTGGGGATACGAGTATCTCCTTTCCGATGCCCTATTCCTTCTTTACTGCATCCCTCGCTCCCTCACATTGACGAATTAACAAAGAAATTGCGTCGCTATGAAATACTATGGGTTCTATGACTTCTCCGTCTAAATCGAGTAAAGTTTCTATGGAAACGACGGGATTTTCTTTTGGG
Organism: Schistocerca nitens; assembly: GCF_023898315.1. NCBI lineage: Eukaryota > Metazoa > Arthropoda > Insecta > Orthoptera > Acrididae > Schistocerca > Schistocerca nitens. Next base: position 730,186,393 of record NC_064619.1, read on the forward strand.
ATACGACTATCTCCTTTCCGATGATCTATTCCTTCTTTACTGCATCCCTCGCTCCCTCACATTGACGAATTGACACAGAAGTTGCGTCGCTATGAAATACTATGTGTTGTATGACTTCTCCTTCTAAATCGAGTAACGTTTCCATGGAAACGACAGGATTCACTTTTGGGAAACGACTATCTCCTTTCCAATGCACTATTCCTTCTTTACTGCATCCCTCTCTACATCACATTGACGAATTCACACAGAAATTGCGTCGCTTTGAAATACTATGTGTTCTATGACATCTCCTTCTAAATCGAGTAACGTTTCTATGGAAACGCCAGGATTTTCTTTTGGGATACGAGTATCACCTTTCCGATGCACTATTCCTTCTTTACTGCATCCCTCGCTCCCTCACATTGACGAATTAAACAGAAATTGCCACGCTATGAAACACTATGGGATCTATGACTTCTCCTTCTAAATCGAGTAACGTTTCTATGGAAACGACAGAATATTCTTTTGGGGTACTACTGTCTCCTTTCGGATGCACTATTCCTTCTTTACTGCATCCCTCGCTCCCTCACATTGACGAATTAACAAAGAAATTGCGTCGCTATGGCCGTTGCACTATTCTTTCTTTACCGCATTCGTCGCTCCCTCACATTGACGAATTTACACAGATATTGCGACGCAATGAAATACTATGGGTTCTATGACTACTCCTTCTAAACCGAGTAACGTTTCTGTGGAAACGACAGGAGTTTCTTCTGGGATACGAGTATGTCCTTTCCGATGCACTATTCCTTCTTTACTGCATCCCTCGCTCGATCACATTTACGAATTAACACAGAAATTGCTTCGCTTTGAAATACTATGGGTTCAATGACATCTCCTTCTAAATCGAGTAACGTTTCTATGGAAACGACAGGATTTTCTCTTGGGATACGACTATCTCCTTTCCGATGCACTATTCCTTCTTTACTGCATCCCTCGCTCCCTCACATTGACGAATTAACACAGAAATTGCGTCGCTATGAAATACTATGACTTCTATGGCTTCTCCTTCTAAATCGAGTAACGTTTCTATGGAAACGACAGGATTTTCTTTTGGGATACGACTATCTGCTTTCCGATGCACTATTCAATCTTTACTCCATCCCTCGCAACCTCACATTGACGAATTAACACAGAAATTGCGTCGCTATGAAATACAATGGGATCTATGACATCTCCTTCTAAATCGAGTAACGTTTCTTTGGAAACGACAGGATTTTCTTTTGGGATACCACTATCTCCTTTCCGATGCACTATTCCTTCTTTACTGCATCCCTCTATCCCTCACATTGACGAATTAACACAGAAATTTCGTCGCTATCAAATACTATGGGTTCTATGGCTTCCTCTTCTAAATCCAGTAACGTTTCTACGGATACGACATGATTTTCTTTTTGGATACGAGTACCTGCTTTCCGATACACTATTCCTTCTTTACTGCATCCATCGCTACCTCACATTGACGAATTGACACAGAAAATGCGTCGCTATAAAATACTATGGGTTCTATGACATCTCCTTCTAAATCGAGTAACGTTTGCACGGAAGCGACAGGATTTTCTTTTGGGATACGAGTATCTCCTTTCCGATGCACTATTATTTCTTTACTGCATCCCTCGCTCCCTCACATTGACGAATTAACAGAGAAATTGCATCGCTATGAATTACTATGGGTTCTACGACTTCTCCTACTAAATCGAGTAACGTTTCTATGGAAAAGGCAGGAATTTATTTTGGGATGCGACTATCCCCTTTCCCTTGCACTATTCCTTCTTTACTGCATCCTTCGCTCCCTCACATTGACGAATTAACATAGAAATTGCGTCGCTATGAAATACTATGTGTCCTATGACTTCTCCTTCTAAATCGAGTAACGTTTCTAAGGAAGCGAAAGGATTCACTTTTGGGATACGACTATCTCCTTTCCGATGCACTATTCCTTCTTTACTGCATCCCTCGCTCCCTCACATTGACGAATTAACACAGAAATTGCGTCGCTATGAAATACTATGGGTTTTATGACATCTCCTTCTAAATCGAGTAACGTTTCTATGGAAACGACAGGATTTCCTTTTGGGATACGACTTTCTCCTTTCCGATGCACTATAACTTCTTTACTGCATCCCTCGCACACTCACATTGATGAATTAACACAGAAATTGCGTCGCTTTGAAATACTATGTGTTCTATGACATCTCCTTCTAAATCGAGTAACGTTTCTATGGAAACGACAGGATTTTCTTTTGGGATACGAGTATCTCCTTTCCGATGCACTATTCCTTCTTTACTGCATCCCTCGCTCCCTCACATTGACGAATTAACACAGAAATTGCCACGCTATGAAACACTATGGGATCTATGACTTCTCCTTCTAAATCGAGTAACGTTTCTATGGAAACGACAGGATTTTCTTTTGGGGTACTACTGTCTCCTTTCGGATGCACTATCCCTTCTTTACTACATCCCTCGCTCCCTCACATTGACGAATTTACACAGAAATTGCGTCGCTCTAGCCGTTGCCTTATTCTTTCTTAACGCATCCGTCGCTCCCTCACATTGACGAATTAACACAGAAATTGCGACGCAATGAAATACTGTGGGTTCTATGACTTCTCCTTCTAAATCGAGTAACGTTTCTATGGAAACGACGGGACTTTCTTTTGGGATACGAGTATCTCCTTTCCGATGCACTATTCCTTCTTTACTGCATCCCTCGATCGATCACATTGACGAATTAACACATAAATTACTTCGCTTTGAAATACTATGGGTTCTATGACTTCTCCTTCTAAATCGAGTAACGTTTCTATGGAACCACAGTATTTTCTTTTGGGATTCGAGTACCTCCTTTCCGATGCACTATTCCTTCGTTACTGCATCCGTCGCTCCCGCACATTGACGAATTAACAACAGAAATTGCGTCGCTATGAAATACTATGAGTTCTATGACTTCTCCTTCTAAATCGAGTAACGTTTCCGTGGAAACGACAGGATTTTCTTTGGGGATACGAGTATCTCCTTTCCGATGCCCTATTCCTTCTTTACTGCATCCCTCGCTCCCTCACATTGACGAATTAACAAAGAAATTGCGTCGCTATGAAATACTATGGGTTCTATGACTTCTCCGTCTAAATCGAGTAAAGTTTCTATGGAAACGACGGGATTTTCTTTTGGGATACGACTATCTCCTTTCCGATGATCTATTCCTTCTTTACTGCATCCCTCGCTCCCTCACATTGACGAATTGACACAGAAGTTGCGTCGCTATGAAATACTATGTGTTGTATGACTTCTCCTTCTAAATCGAGTAACGTTTCCATGGAAACGACAGGATTCACTTTTGGGAAACGACTATCTCCTTTCCAATGCACTATTCCTTCTTTACTGCATCCCTCTCTACATCACATTGACGAATTCACACAGAAATTGCGTCGCTTTGAAATACTATGTGTTCTATGACATCTCCTTCTAAATCGAGTAACGTTTCTATGGAAACGCCAGGATTTTCTTTTGGGATACGAGTATCACCTTTCCGATGCACTATTCCTTCTTTACTGCATCCCTCGCTCCCTCACATTGACGAATTAAACAGAAATTGCCACGCTATGAAACACTATGGGATCTATGACTTCTCCTTCTAAATCGAGTAACGTTTCTATGGAAACGACAGAATATTCTTTTGGGGTACTACTGTCTCCTTTCGGATGCACTATTCCTTCTTTACTGCATCCCTCGCTCCCTCACATTGACGAATTAACAAAGAAATTGCGTCGCTATGGCCGTTGCACTATTCTTTCTTTACCGCATTCGTCGCTCCCTCACATTGACGAATTAGCACAGAAATTGCGACGCAATGAAATACTATGGGTTCTATGACTTCTCCTTCTAAATCGAGTAACGTTTCTATGGAAACGACAGGATTTCCTTTTGGGATACGACTATCTACTTTCCGATGCACTATTCCTTCTTTACTGCATCCCCCGCACCCTCACATTGAAGAATTAACACAGAAATTGCGTCGCTTTGAAATACTATTTGTTCTATGACATCTCCTTCTAAATCGAGTGACGTTTCTATGGAAACGACAGGATTTTCTTTTGGGATACGAGTATCTCCTTTCCGATGCACTATTCCTTCTTTACTGCATCCCTCGCTCCCTCACATTGACGAATTAACACAGAAATTGCCACGCTATGAAACACTATGGGATCTATGACTTCTCCTTCTAAATCGAGTAACGTTTCTATGGAAACGACAGGATTTTCTTTTGAGGTACTACTGTCTCCTTTCGGAAGCACTATCCCTTCTATACTGCATCCCTCGCTCCCTCACATTGACGAATTAACAGAGAATTTGCGGCGCTATGGCCGTTGCACTATTCTTTCTTTACCGCATCCGTCGCTCCCTCACATTGACGAATTAACACAGAAATTACTTCGCTTTGAAATACTATGGGTTCTATGACTTCTCCTTCTAAATCGAGTAACGTTTCTATGGAACCACAGTATTTTCTTTTGGGATTCGAGTACCTCCTTTCCGATGCACTATTCCTTCGTTACTGCATCCCTCGCTCCCGCACATTGACGAATTAACAACAGAAATTGCGTCGCTATGAAATACTATGAGTTCTATGACTTCTCCTTCTAAATCGAGTAACGTTTCCGTGGAAACGACAGGATTTTCTTTGGGGATACTAGTATCTCCTTTCCGATGCCCTATTCCTTCTTTACTGCATCCCTCGCTCCCTCACATTGACGAATTAACAAAGAAATTGCGTCGCTATGAAATACTATGGGTTCTATGACTTCTCCGTCTAAATCGAGTAAAGTTTCTATGGAAACGACGGGATTTTCCTTTGGGATACGACTATCTCCTTTCCGATGATCTATTCCTTCTTTACTGCATCCCTCACTCCCTCACATTGACGAATTGACACAGAAGTTGCGTCGCTATGAAATACTATGTGTTGTATGACTTCTCCTTCTAAATCGAGTAACGTTTCCATGGAAACGACAGGATTCACTTTTGGGAAACGACTATCTCCTTTCCAATGCACTATTCCTTCTTTACTGCATCCCTCGCTACATCACATTGACGAATTCACACAGAAATTGCGTCGCTTTGAAATACTATGTGTTCTATGACATCTCCTTCTAAATCGAGTAACGTTTCCATGGAAACGCCAGGATTTTCTTTTGGGATACGAGTATCTCCTTTCGGATGCACTATTCCTTCTTTACTGCATCCCTCGCTCCCTCACATTGACGAATTTACACAGAAATTGCCACGCTATGAAACACTATGGGATCTATGACTTCTCCTTCTAAATCGAGTAACGTTTCTATGGAAACGACAGGATTTTCTTTTGGGGTACTACTGTCTCCTTTCGGAAGCACTATCCCTTCTTTACTGCATCCCTCGCTCCCTCACATTGACGAATTAACACAGAAATTGCGGCGCTATGGCCGTTGCACTATTCTTTCTTTACCGCATCCGTCGCTCCCTCACATTGACGAATTAACACAGAAATTGCGACGCAATGAAATACTATGGGTTCTATGACTTCTCCTTCTAAATGGAGTAACGTTTCTATGGAAGCGACAGGATTTTCTTCTGGGATACGAGTATCTCCTTTCCGATGCACTATTCCTTCTTTACTGCATCCCTCGCTCGATCACATTGACGAATTAACACAGAAATTGCTTCGCTTTGAAATACTATGGGTTCTATGACTTCTCCTTCTAAATCGAGTAACGTTTCTATGGAACGACAGTATTTCCTTTTGGGATTCGAGTATCGCCTTTCCGATGCACTATTCCTTCGTTACTGCATCCCTCGCTCCCTCTCATTGTCGAATTAACAACAGAAATTGCGTCGCTATGATATACTATGGGTTCTATGACTTCTCCTTCTAAATCGAGTAACCTTTCCGTAGAAACGACAGGATTTTCTTTTGTGATACGAGTATCTCCTTTCCGATGCCCTATTCCTTCTTTACTGCATCCCTCGCTCCCTCACATTGACGAATTAACACCGAAATTTCGTCGCCAAGAAATACTATGGGTTCTATGACATCTCCTTCTAAATCGAGTAACGTTTCTATGGCAACGACAGGATTTTCTCTTGGGATACGACTATCTCCTTTCCGATGCACTATTCCTCCCTTACTGCATCCCTCGCTCCCTCACATTGCCGAATTAACACAGAAATTGCGTCGCTTTGAAATACTATGTGTTCTATGACATCTCCTTCTAAATCGAGTAACGTTTCTATGGAAACGACAGGATTTTCTTTTGGGATACGAGTATCTCGCTCCCGCACATTGACGAATTAACACAGAAATTGCGTCGCTATGAAATACTATGGGTTCTATGACATTTCCTTTTAAATCGAGTAACGTTTCTATGGAAACGGCAGGATTTTCTTTTGGGATACGAGTTTCTCCTTTCCGATGCACTATTCCTTCTTTACATTATCCCTCGCTCCCTCACACTGACGAATTAACACAGAAATTGCGTTGCTATGAAATACTGTGGGTTCTATGACCTCTCCTTCTAAATCGAAAAACGTTTCTATAGAAACGACAGGATTTTCTTTTGGGATACGACTATCTCCTTTCCGATGCACTATTCCTTCTTTACTGTATCCCTCGCTACCTCACATTGACGATTTGACTCAGAAAATGCGTCGCAATGAAATACTAAGGGTTCTATGACATCTCCTTCTAAATCGAGTAACGTTTGTACGGAAGCGACAGGATTTTCTTTTGGGATACGAGTATCTCCTTTCCGATGCACTATTCCTTCTTTACTGCATCCCTCGCTCCCTCACATTGACGAATTAAACAGAAATTGTCACGCTATGAAACACTATGGGATCTATGACTTCTCCTTCTAAATCGAGTAACGTTTCTATGGAAACGACAGAATATTCTTTTGGGGTACTACTGTCTCCTTTCGGATGCACTATTCCTTCTTTACTGCATCCCTCGCTCCCTCACATTGACGAATTAACACAGAAATTGCGTCGCTATGGCCGTTGCACTATTCTTTCTTTACCGCATTCGTCGCTCCCTCACATTGACGAATTAGCACAGAAATTGCGACGCAATGAAATACTATGGGTTCTATGACTTCTCCTTCTAAATCGAGTAACGTTTCTATGGAAACGACAGGATTTCCTTTTGGGATACGACTATCTACTTTCCGATGCACTATTCCTTCTTTACTGCATCCCCCGCACCCTCACATTGAAGAATTAACACAGAAATTGCGTCGCTTTGAAATACTATTTGTTCTATGACATCTCCTTCTAAATCGAGTGACGTTTCTATGGAAACGACAGGATTTTCTTTTGGGATACGAGTATCTCCTTTCCGATGCACTATTCCTTCTTTACTGCATCCCTCGCTCCCTCACATTGACGAATTAACACAGAAATTGCCACGCTATGAAACACTATGGGATCTATGACTTCTCCTTCTAAATCGAGTAACGTTTCTATGGAAACGACAGGATTTTCTTTTGGGGTACTACTGTCTCCTTTCGGAAGCACTATCCCTTCTATACTGCATCCCTCGCTCCCTCACATTGACGAATTAACAGAGAATTTGCGGCGCTATGGCCGTTGCACTATTCTTTCTTTACCGCATCCGTCGCTCCCTCACATTGACGAATTAACACAGAAATTACTTCGCTTTGAAATACTATGGGTTCTATGACTTCTCCTTCTAAATCGAGTAACGTTTCTATGGAACCACAGTATTTTCTTTTGGGATTCGAGTACCTCCTTTCCGATGCACTATTCCTTCGTTACTGCATCCCTCGCTCCCGCACATTGACGAATTAACAACAGAAATTGCGTCGCTATGAAATACTATGAGTTCTATGACTTCTCCTTCTAAATCGAGTAACGTTTCCGTGGAAACGACAGGATTTTCTTTGGGGATACGAGTATCTCCTTTCCGATGCCCTATTCCTTCTTTACTGCATCCTTCGCTCCCTCACATTGACGAATTAACAAAGAAATTGCGTCGCTATGAAATACTATGGGTTCTATGACTTCTCCGTCTAAATCGAGTAAAGTTTCTATGGAAACGACGGGATTTTCTTTTGGGATACGACTATCTCCTTTCCGATGATCTATTCCATCTTTACTGCATCCCTCGCTCCCTCACATTGACGAATTGACACAGAAGTTGCGTCGCTATGAAATACTATGTGTTGTATGACTTCTCCTTCTAAATCGAGTAACGTTTCCATGGAAACGGCAGGATTCACTTTTGGGAAACGACTATCTCCTTTCCAATGCACTATTCCTTCTTTACTGCATCCCTCGCTACATCACATTGACGAATTCACACAGAAATTGCGTCGCTTTGAAATACTATGTGTTCTATGACATCTCCTTCTAAATCGAGCAACGTTTCCATGGAAACGCCAGGATTTTCTTTTGGGATACGAGTATCTCCTTTCCGATGCACTATTCCTTCTTTACTGCATCCCTCGCTCCCTCACATTGACGAATTTACACAGAAATTGCCACGCTATGAAACACTATGGGATCTATGACTTCTCCTTCTAAATCGAGTAACGTTTCTATGGAAACGACAGGATTTTCTTTTGGGGTACTACTGTCTCCTTTCGGAAGCACTATCCCTTCTTTACTGCATCCCTCGCTCCCTCACATTGACGAATTAACACAGAAATTGCGGCGCTATGGCCGTTGCACTATTCTTTCTTTACCGCATCCGTCGCTCCCTCACATTGACGAATTAACACAGAAATTGCGACGCAATGAAATACTATGGGTTCTATGACTTCTCCTTCTAAATGGAGTAACGTTTCTATGGAAACGACAGGATTTTCTTCTGGGATACGAGTAGCTCCTTTCCGATGCACTATTCCTTCTTTACTGCATCCCTCGCTCGATCACATTGACGAATTAACACAGAAATTGCTTCGCTTTGAAATACTATGGGTTCTATGACATCTCCTTCTAAATCGAGTAACGTTTCTATGGAAACGACAGGATTTTCTCTTGGGATACGACTATCTCCTTTCCGATGCAGTATTCCTCCCTTACTGCATCCCTCGCTCCCTCACATTGCCGAATTAACACAGAAATTGCGTCGCTTTGAAATACTATGTGTTCTATGACATCTCCTTCTAAATCGAGTAACGTTTCTATGGAAACGACAGGATTTTCTTTTGGGATACGAGTATCTCGCTCCCGCACATTGACGAATTAACACAGAAATTGTGTCGCTATGAAATACTATGGGTTCTATGACATTTCCTTTTAAATCGAGTAACCTTTCTATGGAAACGGCAGGATTTTCTTTTGGGATACGAGTTTCTCCTTTCCGATGCACTATTCCTTCTTTACATTATCCCTCGCTCCCTCACACTGACGAATTAACACAGAAATTGCGTTGCTATGAAATACTGTGGGTTCTATGACCTCTCCTTCTAAATCGAAAAACGTTTCTATAGAAACGACAGGATTTTCTTTTGGGATACGACTATCTCCTTTCCGATGCACTATTCCTTCTTTACTGTATCCCTCGCTACCTCACATTGACGAATTGACTCAGAAAATGCGTCGCAATGAAATACTAAGGGTTCTATGACATCTCCTTCTAAATCGAGAAACGTTTGTACGGAAGCGACAGGATTTTCTTTTGGGATACGAGTATCTCCTTTCCGATGCACTATTATTTCTTTACTGCATCCCTCGCTCCCTCACATTGACGAATTAACAGAGAAATTGCGTCGCTATGAAATACTGTGGGTTCTATGACTTCTCCTACTAAATCGAGTAACGTTTCTATGGAAAAGACAGGAATTTATTTTGGGATGCGGCTATCTCCTTTCCGTTGCACTATTCCTCATTTACAGCATCCCTCGCTCCCTCACATTGACGAATTAACATAGAAATTGCGTCGCTATGAAATACTATGTGTTCTATGACTTCTCCTTCTAAATCGAGTAACGTTTCTAAGGAAACGACAGGATTCACTTTTGGGAAACGACTATCTCCTTTCCAATGCACTATTCCTTCTTTACTGCATCCCTCGCTACATCACATTGACGAATTAACACAGAAATTGCGTCGCTTTGAAATACTATGTGTTCTATGACATCTCCTTCTAAATCGAGTAACGTTTCTATGGAAACGCCAAGATTTTCTTTTGGGATACGAGTATCTCCTTTCCGATGCACTATTCCTTCTTTACTGCATCCCTCGCTCCCTCACATTGACGAATTTACACAGAAATTGCCACGCTATGAAACACTATGGGATCTATGACTTCTCCTTGTAAATCGAGTAACGTTTCTATGGAAACGACAGGATATTCTTTTGGGGTACTACTGTCTCCTTTCGGATGCACTATTCCTTCTTTACTGCATCCCTCGCTCCCTCACATTGACGAATGAACACAGAAATTGCGTCGCTATGGCCGTTGCACTATTCTTTCTTTACCGCATTCATCGCTCCCTCACATTGACGAATTAGCACAGAAATTGCGACGCAATGAAATACTATGGGTTCTATGACTTCTCCTTCTAAATCGAGTAACGTTTCTATGATAACGACAGGATTTCCTTTTGGGATACTACTATCTCCTTTCCGATGCCTATTCCTTCTTTACTGCATCCCTCGCACCCTCACATTGACGAATTAACACAGAAATTGCCTCGCTTTGAAATACTATTTGTTCTATGACATCTCCTTCTAAATCGAGTAACGTTTCTATGGAAACGACAGGATTTTCTTTTGGGATACGAGTATCTCCTTTCCGATGCACTATTCCTTCTTTACTGCATCCCTCGCTCCCTCACATTGACGAATTTACACAGAAATTGCACGCTATGAAACACTATGGGATCTATGACTTCTCCTTCTAAATCGAGTAACGTTTCTATGGAAACGACAGGATTTTCTTTTTAGGATGCGAGTATCTCCTTTCCGATGCACTATTCCTTCTTTACTGCATCCCTCGCTCCCTCACATTGACGAATTAACAACATAATTGCGTCGCTATGAAATACTATGGGTTCTATGACTTCTCCTTCTAAATCGAGTAACGTTTCCGTGGAAACGACAGGATTTTCTTTTGGGATACGAGTATCTCCTTTCCGATGCCCTATTCCTTCTTTACTGCATCTCTCGCTCCCTCACATTGATGAATTAACAAAGAAATTGCGTCGCTATGAAAGACTATGGGTTCTATGACTTCTCCGTCTAAATCGAGTAAAGTTTCTATGGAAACGACGGGATTTTCTTTTGGGATACGACTATTCCTTTCCGACGAACTATTCCTTCTTTACTGCATCCCTCGCTCCCTCACATTGACGAATTGACACAGAAATTGCGTTGCTATGGAATACTATGTGTTGTACGACTTCTCCTTCTAAATCGAGTAACGTTTCCATGGAAACGACAGGATTTACTTTTGGGATACCACTATCTCCTTTCCGATGCACAATTCCTTCTTTACTGCATCCCTCTATCCCTCACATTGACGAATTAACACATAAATTTCGTCGCTATGAAATTCTATGGGTTCAATGACTTCCCCTTCTAAATCGAGTAACGTTTCTACGGAAACGACATGATTTTCTTTTGGGATACGAGTACCTGCTTTCCGATGCACTATTCCTTTTTTACTGCATCCCTCGCTCCCTCACAATGACCAATTAACACAGAAATTGCCACGCAATGAAATACTATGGATTCTATGGACTTCTCCGTCTAAATCGAGTAACGTTTCTATGGAAACGACGGGATTTTCTTTTGGGATACGACTATCTCCTTTCCGATAAACTATTCCTTCTTTACTGCATCCCACGCTCCCTCACATTGACGAATTGACACAGAAATTGCGTCGCTATGAAATACTATGTGTTGTATGGCATCTCCTTCTAAATCGAGTAACGTTTGCACGGAAGCGACAGGATTTTCTTTTGGGATACGAGTATCTCGCTTTCTCACATTGACCAATTAACACAGAAATTGCGTCGCTATGAAATACTATGGGTTCTATGACTTCTCCTACTAAATCGAGTAACGTTTCTATGGAAAAGACAGGAATTTATTTTGGGATCCGACTATCCCCTTTCCGTTGCACTATTCCTTCTATACTGCATCCTTCGCTCCCTCACATTGACGAATTAACATAGAAATTGCGTCGCTATGAAATACTATGTGTTCTATGACTTCTCCTTCTAAATCGAGTAACGTTTCTAAGGAAACGACAGGATTCACTTTTGGGATACGACTATCTCCTTTCCGATAAACTATTCTTTCTTTACCGCATCCGTCGGACCCTCACGTTGACGAATTAACACAGAAATTGCGACGCAATGAAAACTATGGGTTCTATGACTTCTCCTTCCAAATCAAGTAACGTTTCTATGAAACGACAGTATTTTCTTTTGGGATTCGAGTATCGCCTTTCCGATGCACTATTCCTTCGTTACTGCATCACTCGCTCCCTCACATTGACGAATTAACAACAGAAATTGCGTCGCTATGAAATACTATGACTTCTATTGCTTCTCCTTCTAAATCGAGTAATGTTTCTATGGAATCGACAGGATGTTCTTTTGGGATACGACTATCTGCTTTCCGATGCACTATTCAATCTTTACTCCATCCCTCGCACCCTCACATTGACGAATTAACACAGAAATTGCGTCGCTATCAAATACTATGGGATCTATGACTACTCCTTCTAAATCGAGTAACGTTTCTATGGAAACGACAGGATTTTCTTTTGGGATACCACTATCTCCTTTCCGATGCACTATTCCTTCTTTACTGCATCCCTCTATCCCTCACATTGACGAATTAACACAGAAATTTCGTCGCTATGAAATACTATGGGTTCTATGGCTTCCCCTTCTAAATCGAGTAACGTTTCTACGGAAACGACATGATTTTCTTTTGGGATACGAGTACCTGCTTTCCGATGCACTATTCCTTTTTTACTGCATCCCTCGCTCCCTCACATTGACGAATTAACACAGTAATTGCCACGCAATGAAATACTATAGGTTCTATGACTTCTCCTACTAAATCGAGTAACGTTTCTAAGGAAACAAAAGGATTTTCTTTTGGGATACGAGTATCTCCTTTCCGATGCACTATTCCTTCTTTACTGCATCCATCGCTACCTCACATTGACGAATTGACACAGAATATGCGTCGCTATGAAATACTATGGGTTCTATGACATCTCCTTCTAAATCGAGTACCGTTTCTATGGAAACGACAGGATTTTCTCTTGGGATACGACTATCTCCTTTCCGATGCACTATTCCTCCCTTACTGCATCCCTCGCTCCCTCACATTGCCGAATTAACACAGAAATTGCGTCGCTTTGAAATACTGTGTGTTCTATGACATCTCCTTCTAAATCGAGTAACGTTTCTATGGAAACGACAGGATTTTCTTTTGGGATACGAGTATCTTCTTTCCGATGCACTATTCCTTTTTTACTGGATCCCTCGCTCCCTCACATTGACGAATTAACACAGACATTGCCACGCTATGAAACACTATGGGATCTATGACTTCTCCTTCTAAATCGAGTAACGTTTCTATGGAAACGACAGGATTTTCTCTTGGGATAAGACTATCTCCCTTCCGATGCACTATTCCTCCCTTACTGCATCCCTCACTCCCTCACATTGACGAATTAACACAGAAATTGCGTCGCTATGAAATACTATGTGTTCAATGACATCTCCTTCTAAATCGAGTAACGTTTCTATGGAAACGACAGGATTTTCTTTTGGGATACGACTATCTCCTTTCCGATGCACTATTCCTTCTTTACTGGATCCCTCGCTCCCTCACATTGACGAATTAACACAGAAATTGCCACACTATGAAACACTATGGGATCTATGACTTATCCTTCTAAATCGAGTAAAGTTTCTATGGAAACGGCAGGATTTTCATTTGGGGTACTACTGTCTCCTTTCGGATGCACTATTCCTTCTTTACTGCATCCCTCGTTCCCTCACATTGACCAATTGACACAGAAATTGCGGCGCTATGGCCATTGGACTATTCTTTCTTTACCGCATCCGTCGCTCCCTCACATTGACGAATTAACACAGAAATTGCCACGCTATGAAGCACTATGGGTTCTATGACTTCTACGTCTAAATCGAGTAAAGTTTCTATGGAAACGACGGGATTTTCTTTTGGGATACGACTATCTCCTTTCCGATGAACTATTCCTTCTTTACTGCATCCCTCACTCCCTCACATTGACGAATTGACACAGACATTGCGTCGCTATGAAATACTATGTGTTGTATGACTTCTCCTTCTAAATCTTGTAACGTTTCCATGGAAACGACAGGATTTACTTTTGGGATACGAGTATCTCCTTTCCGATGCACTATTCCATCTTTACTGCATCCCGCTCCCTCACACTGAAGAATTAAAGCAGAAATTGCGTCGCTATGAAATACTATGGGTTCTATGACTTCTCCTTCTAAATCGAGTAACGTTTCTATGGAAACGACAGGATTTTCTTTTGGGGTACTACTGTCTCCTTTCGGATGCACTATTCCTTTTTTACTGCATCCCTCGCTCCCTCACATTGACGAATTAACACAGAAATTGCGTCGCTATGGCCGTTGCACTATTCTTTCTTTACCGCATCCGTCGCTCCCTCACATTGACGAATTAACACAGAAATTGCGTCGCTATGAAATACTATGGGATCTATGACTTCTCCTTCTAAATGGAGTAACGTTTCTATGGAAACGACAGGATTTTCCTTTGGGATACCACTATCTCCTTTCCGATGCACTATTCCTTCTTTACTGCATCCCTCGCTCCCTCACATTGACGAATTAACACAGAAATTGCGTCGCTATGAAATACTATGACTTCTATGGCTTCTCCTTCTAAATCGAGTAACGTTTCTATGGAAACGACAGGATTTTCTTTTGGGATACGACTATCTGCTTTCCGATGCACTATTCAATCTTTACTCCATCCCTCGCACCCTCACATTGACGAATTAACACAGAAATTGCGTCGCTATGAAATACTATGGGATCTATGACTTCTCCTTCTAAATGGAGTAACGTTTCTATGGAAACGACAGGATTTTCCTTTGGGATACCACTATCTCCTTTCCGATGCACTATTCCTTCTTTACTGCATCCCTCTATCCCTCACATTGACGAATTAACACAGAAATTTCGTCGCTATGAAATACTATGGGTTCTATGGCTTCCCCCTCTAAATCGAGTAACGTTTCTACGGAAACGATATGATTTTCTTTTGGGATACGAGTACCTGCTTTCCGATGCACTATTCCTTCTTTACTGCATCCCTCGCTCCCTCACATTGACGAATTAACACAGAAATTGCCACGCAATGAAATACTATGGGTTCTATGAGTTCTCCTACTAAATCGAGTAACGTTTCTATGGAAACAAAAGGATTTTCTTTAGGGATACGAGTATCTCCTTTCCGATGCACTATTCCTTCTTTACTGCATCCATCGCTACCTCACATTGAAGAATTGACACAGAATATGCGTCGCTATGAAATACTATGGGTTCTATGACATCTCCTTCTAAATCGAGGAACGTTTGCACGGAAGCCACAGGATTTTCTTTTGGGATACGAGTATCACCTTTCTGATGCACTATTATTTCTTTCCTACTTCCCTCGCTCCCTCACATTGACGAAATAACAGAGAAATTGCGTCGCTATGAAATACTATGGGTTCTATGACTTCTCCTACTAAATCGAGTAACGTTTCTATGGAAAAGACAGGAATTTATTTTGGGATCCGACTATCCCCTTTCCGTTGCACTATTCCTTCTTTACTGCATCCTTCGCTCACTCACATTGACGAATTAACATAGAAATTGCGTCGCTATTAAATACTATGTGTTCTATGACTTCTCCTTCTAAATCGAGTAACGTTTCTAAGGAAACGACAGGAATCACTTTTGGGATACGACTATCTCCTTTCCGATGCATTATTCCTTCTTTACTGCATCCCTCGCTCCCTCACATTGACGAAATAACACAGAAATTGCCACGCTATGAAACACTATGGGATCTATGACTTCTCCTTCTAAATCGAGTAACGTTTCTATGGAAACGACAGGATTTTCTTTTGGGGTACTACTGTCTCATTTCGGATGCACTATTCCTTCTTTACTACATCCCTCGCTCCCTCACATTGACGAATTTACACAGAAATTGCGTCGCTCTAGCCGTTGCCTTATTCTTTCTTAACGCATCCGTCGCTCCCTCACATTGACGAATTAACACAGAAATTGCGACGCAATGAAATACTTTGGGTTCTATGACTTCTCCTTCTAAATCGAGTAACGCTTCTATGGAAACGACGGGACTTTCTTTTGGGATACGAGTATCTCCTTTCCGATGCACTATTCCTTCTTTACAGCATCCCTCGCTCCCTCACATTGACGAATTAACACAGAAATTGCGTCGCTATGAAATACTATGACTTCTATGGCTTCTCCTTCTAAATCGAGTAACGTTTCTATGGAAACGACAGGATTTTCTTTTGGGATACGACTATCTGCTTTCTGATGCACTATTCAATCTTTACTCCATCCCTCGCACCCACACATTGACGAATTAACACAGAAATTGCGTCGCTATGAAATACTATGGGTTCTATGAGTTCTCCGTCTAAATCGAGTAACGTTTGTACGGAAACGACATGATTTTCTTTTTGGATACGAGTACCTGCTTTCCGATGCACTATTCCTTCTTTACTGCATCCCTCGCTCCCTCACATTGACGAATTAACACAGAAATTGCCACGCAATGAAATACTATGGGTTCTATGACTTCTCCTACTAAATCGAGTAACGTTTCTATGGAAACAAAAGGATTTTCTTTTGGGATACGAGTATCTCCTTTCCGATGCACTATTCCTTCTTTACTGCATCCATCGCTACCTCACATTGACGAATTGACACAGAAAGTGCGTCGCTATGAAATACTATGGGTTCTATGACATCTCCTTCTAAATCGAGTAACGTTTGCACGGAAGCGACAGGATTTTCTTTTGGGATACGAGTATCTCCTTTCCGATGCACTATTATTTCTTTATTGCATCCCTCGCTCCCTCACATTGACGAATTAACAGAGAAATTGCGTCGCTATGAAATACTATGCGTTCTTTGACTTCTCCTACTAAATCGAGTAACGTTTCTATGGAAAGACAGGAATTTATTTTGGGATCCGACTATCCCCTTTCCGTTGCACTATTCCTTCTTTACTGCATCCTTCGCTCCCTCACATTGACGAATTAACATAGTAATTGCGTCGCTATGAAATACTATGTGTTCTATGACTTCTCCTTCTAAATCGAGTAACGTTTCTAAGGAAACGACAGTATGCACTTTTCGGATACGACTATCTCCTTTGCGATGCACTATTCCTTCTTTACTGCATCCCTCGCTCCCTCACATTGACGAATTAACACAGAAATTGCGTCGCTATGAAATACTATGGGTTTTATGACATCTCCTTCTAAATCGAGTAACGTTTCTATGGAAACGACAGGATTTTCTTTTGGGATACGAGTATCTCTTTTCCGATGCACTATTCCTTCTTTACTGCATCCCTCGCTCCCTCACATTGACGAATTAACACAGAAATTGCCACGCTATGAAACAATATGGGATCTATGACTTCTCCTTCTAAATCGAGTAACGTTTCTATGGAAACGACAGGATTTTCTTTTGGGGTACTACTGTCTCCTTTTGGAAGCACTATTCCTTCTTCACTGCATCCCTCGCTCCCTCACATTGACGAATTAACACAGAAATTGTGTCGCTATGGCCGATGCACTATTCTTTCTTTACCGCATCCGTCGCTCCCTCACATTGACGAATTTACACAGATATTGCGACGCAATGAAATACTATGGGTTCTATGACTTCTCCTTCTAAACCGAGTAACGCTTCTGTGGAAACGACAGGATTTTCTTCTGGGATACGAGTATGTCCTTTCCGATGCACTATTCCTTCTTTACTGCATCCCTCGCTCGATCACATTTACGAATTAACACAGAAATTGCTTCGCTTTGAAATACTATGGGTTCAATGACATTTCTTTCTAAATCGAGTAACGTTTCTATGGAAACGACAGGATTTTCTCTTGGGATACGACTATCTCCTTTCCGATGCACTATTCCTTCTTTACTGCATCCCTCGCTCCCTCACATTGACGAATTAACACAGAAATTGCGTCGCTATGAAATACTATGACTTCTATGGCTTCTCCTTCTAAATCGAGTAACGTTTCTATGGAAACGACAGGATTTTCTTTTGGGATACGACTATCTGCTTTCTGATGCACTATTCAATCTTTACTCCATCCCTCGCACCCACACATTGACGAATTAACACAGAAATTGCGTCGCTATGAAATACTATGGGATCTATGACTTCTCCTTCTAAATCGAGTAACGTTTCTATGGAAACGACAGGATTTTCTTTTGGGATACCACTATCTCCTTTCCGATGCACTATTCCTTCTTTACTGCATCCCTCTATCCCTCACATTGACGAATTAACACAGAAATTTCGTCGCTATCAAATACTATGGGTTCTATGGCTTCCTCTTCTAAATCCAGTAACGTTTCTACGGAAACGACATGATTTTCTTTTTGGATACGAGTATCTGCTTTCCGATACACTATTCCTTCTTTACTGCATCCATCGCTACCTCACATTGACGAATTGACACAGAAAATGCGTCGCTATAAAATACTATGGGTTCTATGACATCTCCTTCTAAATCGAGTAACGTTTGCACGGATGCGACAGGATTTTCTTTTGGGATACTTCTATCTCCTTTCCGATGCACTATTCCTTCTTTACTGCATCCCTCGCTCCCTCACATTGACGAATTAACACAGAAATTGCGTCGCTATGAAATACTATGGGTTTTATGACATCTCCTTCTAAATCGAGTAACGTTTCTATGGAAACGACAGGATTTCCTTTTGGGATACGACTTCCTCCTTTCCGATGCACTATTCCTTCTTTACTGCATCCCTCGCACACTCACATTGATGAATTAACACAGAAATTGCGTCGCTTTGAAATACTATGTGTTCTATGACATCTCCTTCTAAATCGAGTAACGTTTCCATGGAAACGACAGGATTTTCTTTTGGGATACGAGTATCTCCTTTCCGATGCACTATTCCTTCTTTACTGCATCCCTCGCTCCCTCACATTGACGAATTAACACAGAAATTGCCACGCTATGAAACACTATGGGATCTATGACTTCTCCTTCTAAATCGAGTAACGTTTCTATGGAAACGACAGGATTTTCTTTTGGGGTACTACTGTCTCCTTTCGGATGCACTATCCCTTCTTTACTACATCCCTCGCTCCCTCACATTGACGAATTTACACAGAAATTGCGTCGCTCTAGCCGTTGCCTTATTCTTTCTTAACGCATCCGTCGCTCCCTCACATTGACGAATTAACACAGAAATTGCGACGCAATGAAATACTATGGGTTCTATGACTTCTCCTTCTAAATCGAGTAACGTTTCTATGGAAACGACGGGACTTTCTTTTGGGATACGAGTATCTCCTTTCCGATGCACTATTCCTTCTTTACTGCATCCCTCGCTCGATCACATTGACGAATTAACACAGAAATTACTTCGCTTTGAAATACTATTGGTTCTATGACTTCTCCTTCTAAATCGAGTAACGTTTCTATGGAACCACAGTATTTTCTTTTGGGATTCGAGTACCTCCTTTCCGATGCACTATTCCTTCGTTACTGCATCCGTCGCTCCCGCACATTGACGAATTAACAACAGAAATTGCGTCGCTATGAAATACTATGAGTTCTATGACTTCTCCTTCTAAATCGAGTAACGTTTCCGTGGAAACGACAGGATTTTCTTTGGGGATACGAGTATCTCCTTTCCGATGCCCTATTCCTTCTTTACTGCATCCCTCGCTCCCTCACTTTGACGAATTAACAAAGAAATTGCGTCGCTATGAAATACTATGGGTTCTATGACTTCTCCGTCTATATCGAGTTAAGTTTCTATGGAAACGACGGGATTTTCTTTTGGGATACGACTATCTCCTTTCCGATGATCTATTCCTTCTTGACTGCATCCCTCGCTCCCTCACATTGACGAATTTACACAGAAATTGCCACGCTATGAAACACTATGGGATCTATGACTTCTCCTTCTAAATCGAGTAACGTTTCTATGGAAACGACAGAATATTCTTTTGGGGTACTACTGTCTCCTTTCGGAT
Organism: Schistocerca nitens; assembly: GCF_023898315.1. NCBI lineage: Eukaryota > Metazoa > Arthropoda > Insecta > Orthoptera > Acrididae > Schistocerca > Schistocerca nitens. Next base: position 730,206,765 of record NC_064619.1, read on the forward strand.
GCACTATTCCTTCTTTACTGCATCCCTCGCTCCCACACATTGACGAATTATCACAGAAATTGCGTCGCTATGGCCGTTGCACTATTCTTTCTTTACCGCATTCGTCGCTCCCTCACATTGACGAATTAGCACAGAAATTGCGACGCAATGAAATACTATGGGTTCTATGACTTCTCCTTCTAAATCGAGTAACGTTTCTATGGAAATGACAGGATTTCCTTTTGGGATACGACTATCTACTTTCCGATGCACTATTCCTTCTTTACTGCATCCCCCGCACCCTCACATTGAAGAATTAACACAGAAATTGCGTCGCTTTGAAATACTATTTGTTCAATGACATCTCCTTCTAAATGGAGTGACGTTTCTATGGAAACGACAGGATTTTCTTTTGGGATAGGAGTATCTCCTTTCCGATGCACTATTCCTTCTTTACTGCATCCCTCGCTCCCTCACATTGACGAATTAACACAGAAATTGCCACGCTATGAAACACTATGGGATCTATGACTTCTCCTTCTAAATCGAGTAACGTTTCTATGGAAACGACAGGATTTTCTTTTGGGGTACTACTGTCTCCTTTCGGAAGCACTATCCCTTCTTTACTGCATCCCTCGCTCCCTCACATTGACGAATTAACACAGAAATTGCGGCGCTATGGCCGTTGCACTATTCTTTCTTTACCGCATCCGTCGCTCCCTCACATTGACGAATTAACACAGAAATTGCGACGCAATGAAATACTATGGGTTCTATGACTTCTCCTTCTAAATCGAGTAACGTTTCTATGGAACCACAGTATTTTCTTTTGGGATTCGAGTACCTCCTTTCCGATGCACTATTCCTTCGTTACTGCATCCCTCGCTCCCGCACATTGACGAATTAACAACAGAAATTGCGTCGCTATGAAATACTATGAGTTCTATGACTTCTCCTTCTAAATCGAGTAACGTTTCCGTGGAAACGACAGGATTTTCTTTGGGGATACGAGTATCTCCTTTCCGATGCCCTATTCCTTCTTTACTGCATCCCTCGCTCCCTCACATTGACGAATTAACAAAGAAATTGCGTCGCTATGAAATACTATGGGTTCTATGACTTCTCCGTCTAAATCGAGTAAAGTTTCTATGGAAACGACGGGATTTTCTTTTGGGATACGACTATCTCCTTTCCGATGATCTATTCCTTCTTTACTGCATCCCTCGCTCCCTCACATTGACGAATTGACACAGAAGTTGCGTCGCTATGAAATACTATGTGTTGTATGACTTCTCCTTCTAAATCGAGTAACGTTTCCATGGAAACGACAGGATTCACTTTTGGGAAACGACTATCTCCTTTCCAATGCACTATTCCTTCTTTACTGCATCCCTCGCTACATCACATTGACGAATTCACACAGAAATTGCGTCGCTTTGAAATACTATGTGTTCTATGACATCTCCTTCTAAATTGAGTAACTTTTCATGGAAACGCCAGGATTTTCTTTTGGGATACGAGTATCTCCTTTCCGATGCACTATTCCTTCTTTACTGCATCCCTCGCTCCCTCACATTGACGAATTTACACAGAAATTGCCACGCTATGAAACACTATGGGATCTATGACTTCTCCTTCTAAATCGAGTAACGTTTCTATGGAAACGACAGGATTTTCTTTTGGGGTACTACTGTCTCCTTTCGGAAGCACTATCCCTTCTTTACTGCATCCATCGCTCCCTCACATTGACGAATTAACACAGAAATTGCGGCGCTATGGCCGTTGCACTATTCTTTCTTTACCGCATCCGTCGCTCCCTCACATTGACGAATTAACACAGAAATTGCGACGCAATGAAATACTATGGGTTCTATGACTTCTCCTTCTAAATGGAGTAACGTTTCTATGGAAACGACAGGATTTTCTTCTGGGATACGAGTAGCTCCTTTCCGATGCACTATTCCTTCTTTACTGCATCCCTCGCTCGATCACATTGACGAATTAACACAGAAATTGCTTCGCTTTGAAATACTATGGGTTCTATGACTTCTCCTTCTAAATCGAGTAACGTTTCTATGGAACGACAGTATTTTCTTTTGGGATTCGTGTATCGCCTTTCCGATGCACTATTCCTTCGTTACTGCATCCCTCGCTCCCTCTCATTGTCGAATTAACAACAGAAATTGCGTCGCTATGATATACTATGGGTTCTATGACTTCTCCTTCTAAATCGAGTAACCTTTCCGTAGAAACGACAGGATTTTCTTTTGGGATACGAGTATCTCCTTTCCGATGCCCTATTCCTTCTTTACTGCATCCCTCGCTCCCTCACATTGCCGAATTAACACAGAAATTGCGTCGCTTTGAAATACTATGTGTTCTATGACATCTCCTTCTAAATCGAGTAACGTTTCTATGGAAACGACAGGATTTTCTTTTGGGATACGAGTATCTCGCTCCCGCACATTGACGAATTAACACAGTAATTGCGTCGCTATGAAATACTATGGGTTCTATGACATTTCCTTTTAAATCGAGTAACGTTTCTATGGAAACGGCAGGATTTTCTTTTGGGATACGAGTTACTCCTTTCCGATGCACTATTCCTTCTTTACATTATCCCTCGCTCCCTCACACTGACGAATTAACACAGAAATTGCGTTGCTATGAAATACTGTGGGTTCTATGACCTCTCCTTCTAAATCGAAAAACGTTTCTATAGAAACGACAGGATTTTCCTTTGGGATACGACTATCTCCTTTCCGATGCACTATTCCTTCTTTACTGTATCCCTCGCTACCTCACATTGACGAATTGACTCAGAAAATGCGTCGCAATGAAATACTAAGGGTTCTATGACATCTCCTTCTAAATCGAGTAACGTTTGTACGGAAGCGACAGGATTTTCTTTTGGGATACGAGTATCTCCTTTCCGATGCACTATTATTTCTTTACTGCATCCCTCGCTCCCTCACATTGACGAATTAACAGAGAAATTGCGTCGCTATGAAATACTGTGGGTTCTATGACTTCTCCTACTAAATCGAGTAACGTTTCTATGGAAAAGACAGGAATTTATTTTGGGATGCGGCTATCTCCTTTCCGTTGCACTATTCCTCATTTACAGCATCCCTCGCTCCCTCACATTGACGAATTAACATAGAAATTGCGTCGCTATGAAATACTATGTGTTCTATGACTTCTCCTTCTAAATCGAGTAACGTTTCTAAGGAAACGACAGGATTCACTTTTGGGAAACGACTATCTCCTTTCCAATGCACTATTCCTTCTTTACTGCATCCCTCGCTCCCTCACATTGCCGAATTAACACAGAAATTGCGTCGCTTTGAAATACTATGTGTTCTATGACATCTCCTTCTAAATCGAGTAACGTTTCTAAGGAAACGACAGGATTCACATTTGGGAAACGACTATCTCCTTTCCAATGCACTATTCCTTCTTTACTGTATCCCTCGCTACCTCACATTGACGAATTGACTCAGAAATTGCGTCGCTATGAAATACTATGTGTTCTATGACTTCTCCTACTAAATCGAGTAACGTTTCTATGGAAAAGACAGGAATTTGTTTTGGGATACGAGTATCTCCTTTCCGATGCACTATCCCTTCTTTACAGCATCCCTCGCTCCCGCACATTGACGAATTAAATCAGAATTTGCGTCGCTGTGAAATACTATGGGTTCTGTGACATCTCCTTCTAAATCGAGTAACGTTTCGATGGAAAAGACAGGAATTTATTTTGGGATGCGACTGTCTCCATTCCGATAAACTATTCCTTCTTTACTGCATCCCTCGCTCCCTCACATTGACGAATTGACACAGAAATTGCATCGCTATGAAATACTATGTGTTGTATGGCTTCTCCTTCTAAATCGAGTAACGTTTCCATGGAAACGACAGGATTTACTTTTGGGATACGACTATCCCCTTTCCGATGCACTATTCCATCTTTACTGCATCCCGCTCCCTCACACTGAAGAATTAACACAGGAATTGCGTCGCTATGGCTGTTGCACTATTCTTTCTTTACCGCATCCGTCGGACCCTCACGTTGACGAATTAACACAGAAATTGCGACGCAATGAAAACTATGGGTTCTATGACTTCTCCTTCTAAATCGAGTAACGTTTCTATGAAACGACAGTATTTTCTTTTGGGATTCGAGTATCGCCTTTCCGATGCACTATTCCTTCGTTACTGCATCCCTCGCTCCCTCACATTGACGAATTAACAACAGAAATTGCGTTGCTATGAAATACTATGACTTCTATTGCTTCTCCTTCTAAATCGAGTAATGTTTCTATGGAATCGACAGGATTTTCTTTTGGGATACGACTATCTGCTTTCCGATGCACTATTCAATCTTTACTCCATCCCTCGCACCCTCACATTGACGATTTAACACAGAAATTGCGTCGCTATGAAATACTATGGGATCTATGACTACTCCTTCTAAATCGAGTAACGTTTCTATGGAAACGACAGGATTTTCTTTTGGGATACCACTATCTCCTTTCCGATGCACTATTCCTTCTTTACTGCATCCCTCTATCCCTACATTGACGAATTAACACAGAAATTTCGTCGCTATGAAATACTATGGGTTCTATGGCTTCCCCTTCTAAATCGAGTAACGTTTCTACGGAAACGACATGATTTTCTTTTGGGATACGAGTACCTGCTTTCCGATGCACTATTCCTTTTTTACTGCATCCCTCGCTCCCTCACATTGACGAATTAACACAGTAATTGCCACGCAATGAAATACTATAGGTTCTATGACTTCTCCTACTAAATCGAGTAACGTTTCTAAGGAAACAAAAGGATTTTCTTTTGGGATACGAGTATCTCCTTTCCGATGCACTATTCCTTCTTTACTGCATCCATCGCTACCTCACATTGACGAATTGACACAGAATATGCGTCGCTATGAAATACTATGGGTTCTTTGACATCTCCTTCTAAATCGAGTATCGTTTGCACGGAAGCGACAGGATTTTCTTTTGTGATACGAGTATCTCCTTTCCGATGCACTATTATTTCTTTCCTGCATCCCTCGCTCGATCACATTGACGAATTAACAGAGAAATTGCTTCGCTTTGAAATACTATGGGTTCTATGACTTCTCCTTCTAAATCGAGTAACGTTTCTATGGAACGACAGTATTTTCTTTTGGGATTCGAGTATCGCCTTTCCGATGCACTATTCCTTCGTTACTGCATCATTCGCTCCCCCATATTGACGAATTAACAACAGAAATTGCGTCGCTATGAAATACTATGGGTTCTATGACTTCTCCTTCTAAATCGAGTAACGTTTCCGTAGAAACGACAGGATTTTCTTTTGGGATACGAGTATCTCCTTTCCGATGCCCTATTCATTCTTTACTGCATCCCTCGCTCCCTCACATTGACGAATTAACACCGAAATTTCGTCGATAAGAAATACTATGGGTTCTATGACATCTCCTTCTAAATCGAGTACCGTTTCTATGGAAACGACAGGATTTTCTCTTGGGATACGACTATCTCCTTTCCGATGCACTATTCCTACCTTACTGCACCCTCGCTCCCTCACATTGCCGAATTAACACAGAAATTGCGTCGCTTTGAAATACTGTGTGTTCTATGACATCTCCTTCTAAATCGAGTAACGTTTCTATGGAAACGACAGGATTTTCTTTTGGGATACGAGTATCTTCTTTCGGATGCACTATTCCTTTTTTACTGGATCCCTCGCTCCCTCACATTGACGAATTAACACAGAAATTGCCACGCTATGAAACACTATGGGATCTATGACTTCTCCTTCTAAATCGAGTAACGTTTCTATGGAAACGACGGGATTTTCTTTTGGGATACGACTATCTCCTTTCCGATGAACTATTCCTTCTTTACTGCATCCCTCACTCCCTCACATTGACGAATTGACACAGAAATTGCGTCGCTATGAAATACTATGTGTTGTATGACTTCTCCTTCTAATTCTTGTAACGTTTCCATGGAAACGACAGGATTTACTTTGGGATACGAGTATCTCCTTTCCGATGCACTATTCCATCTTTACTGCATCCCGCTCCCTCACACTGAAGAATTAAAGCAGAAATTGCGTCGCTATGAAATACTATGGGTTCTATGACTTCTCCTTCTAAATCGAGTAACGTTTCTATGGAAACGACAGGATTTTCTTTTGGGGTAATACTGTCTCCTTTCGGATGCACTATTCCTTCTTTACTGCATCCCTCGCTCCCTCACATTGACGAATTAACACAGAAATGGCGTCGCTATGGCCGTTGCACTATTCTTTCTTTACCGCATCCGTCGCTCCCTCACATTGACGAATTAACACAGAAATTGCGTCGCCATGAAATACTATGGGTTCTATGACATTTCCTTCTAAATCGAGTAAAGTTTCTATGGAAACGATGGGATTTTCTTTTGGGATACCACTATCTCCTTTCCGAAGCACTATTCCTTCTTTACTGCATCCCTCGCTCCCTCACATTGACGAATTAACACAGAAATTGCGTCGCTATGAAATACTATGACTTCTATGGCTTCTCCTTCTAAATCGAGTAACGTTTCTATGGAAACGACAGGATTTTCTTTTGGGATACGACTATCTGCTTTCCGATGCACTATTCAATCTTTACTCCATCCCTCGCACCCTCACATTGACGAATTATAACAGAAATTGCCACGCTATGAAACACTATGGGATCTATGACTTCTCCTTCTAAATCGAGTAACGTTTCTATGGAAACGACAGGATTTTCTTTTGGGGTACTACTGTCTCCTTTCGGATGCACTATCCCTTCTTTACTACATCCCTCGCTCCCTCACATTGACGAATTTACACAGAAATTGCGTCGCTCTAGCCGTTGCCTTATTCTTTCTTAACGCATCCGTCGCTCCCTCACATTGACGAATTAACACAGAAATTGCGACGCAATGAAATACTATGGGTTCTATGACTTCTCCTTCTAAATCGAGTAACGTTTCTATGGAAACGACGGGACTTTCTTTTGGGATACGAGTATCTCCTTTCCGATGCACTATTCCTTCTTTACTGCATCCCTCGCTCGATCACATTGACGAATTAACACAGAAATTACTTCGCTTTGAAATACTATTGGTTCTATGACTTCTCCTTCTAAATCGAGTAACGTTTCTATGGAACCACAGTATTTTCTTTTGGGATTCGAGTACCTCCTTTCCGATGCACTATTCCTTCGTTACTGCATCCGTCGCTCCCGCACATTGACGAATTAACAACAGAAATTGCGTCGCTATGAAATACTATGAGTTCTATGACTTCTCCTTCTAAATCGAGTAACGTTTCCGTGGAAACGACAGGATTTTCTTTGGGGATACGAGTATCTCCTTTACGATGCCCTATTCCTTCTTTACTGCATCCCTCGCTCCCTCACTTTGACGAATTAACAAAGAAATTGCGTCGCTATGAAATACTATGGGTTCTATGACTTCTCCGTCTATATCGAGTTAAGTTTCTATGGAAACGACGGGATTTTCTTTTGGGATACGACTATCTCCTTTCCGATGATCTATTCCTTCTTGACTGCATCCCTCGCTCCCTCACATTGACGAATTTACACAGAAATTGCCACGCTATGAAACACTATGGGATCTATGACTTCTCCTTCTAAATCGAGTAACGTTTCTATGGAAACGACAGAATATTCTTTTGGGGTACTACTGTCTCCTTTCGGATGCACTATTCCTTCTTTACTGCATCCCTCGCTCCCACACATTGACGAATTATCACAGAAATTGCGTCGCTATGGCCGTTGCACTATTCTTTCTTTACCGCATTCGTCGCTCCCTCACATTGACGAATTAGCACAGAAATTGCGACGCAATGAAATACTATGGGTTCTATGACTTCTCCTTCTAAATCGAGTAACGTTTCTATGGAAATGACAGGATTTCCTTTTGGGATACGACTATCTACTTTCCGATGCACTATTCCTTCTTTACTGCATCCCCCGCACCCTCACATTGAAGAATTAACACAGAAATTGCGTCGCTTTGAAATACTATTTGTTCAATGACATCTCCTTCTAAATGGAGTGACGTTTCTATGGAAACGACAGGATTTTCTTTTGGGATACGAGTATCTCCTTTCCGATGCACTATTCCTTCTTTACTGCATCCCTCGCTCCCTCACATTGACGAATTAACACAGAAATTGCCACGCTATGAAACACTATGGGATCTATGACTTCTCCTTCTAAATCGAGTAACGTTTCTATGGAAACGACAGGATTTTCTTTTGGGGTACTACTGTCTCCTTTCGGAAGCACTATCCCTTCTTTACTGCATCCCTCGCTCCCTCACATTGACGAATTAACAGAGAATTTGCGGCGCTATGGCCGTTGCACTATTCTTTCTTTACCGCATCCGTCGCTCCCTCACATTGACGAATTAACACAGAAATTACTTCGCTTTGAAATACTATGGGTTCTATGACTTCTCCTTCTAAATCGAGTAACGTTTCTATGGAACCACAGTATTTTCTTTTGGGATTCGAGTACCTCCTTTCCGATGCACTATTCCTTCGTTACTGCATCCCTCGCTCCCGCACATTGACGAATTAACAACAGAAATTGCGTCGCTATGAAATACTATGAGTTCTATGACTTCTCCTTCTAAATCGAGTAACGTTTCCGTGGAAACGACAGGATTTTCTTTGGGGATACGAGTATCTCCTTTCCGATGCCCTATTCCTTCTTTACTGCATCCCTCGCTCCCTCACATTGACGAATTAACAAAGAAATTGCGTCGCTATGAAATACTATGGGTTCTATGACTTCTCCGTCTAAATCGAGTAAAGTTTCTATGGAAACGACGGGATTTTCTTTTGGGATACGACTATCTCCTTTCCGATGATCTATTCCTTCTTTACTGCATCCCTCGCTCCCTCACATTGACGAATTGACACAGAAGTTGCGTCGCTATGAAATACTATGTGTTGTATGACTTCTCCTTCTAAATCGAGTAACGTTTCCATGGAAACGACAGGATTCACTTTTGGGAAACGACTATCTCCTTTCCAATGCACTATTCCTTCTTTACTGCATCCCTCGCTACATCACATTGACGAATTCACACAGAAATTGCGTCGCTTTGAAATACTATGTGTTCTATGACATCTCCTTCTAAATTGAGTAACTTTTCATGGAAACGCCAGGATTTTCATTTGGGATACGAGTATCTCCTTTCCGATGCACTATTCCTTCTTTACTGCATCCCTCGCTCCCTCACATTGACGAATTTACACAGAAATTGCCACGCTATGAAACACTATGGGATCTATGACTTCTCCTTCTAAATCGAGTAACGTTTCTATGGAAACGACAGGATTTTCTTTTGGGGTACTACTGTCTCCTTTCGGAAGCACTATCCCTTCTTTACTGCATCCCTCGCTCCCTCACATTGACGAATTAACACAGAAATTGCGGCGCTATGGCCGTTGCACTATTCTTTCTTTACCGCATCCGTCGCTCCCTCACATTGACGAATTAACACAGAAATTGCGACGCAATGAAATACTATGGGTTCTATGACTTCTCCTTATAAATGGAGTAACGTTTCTATGGAAACGACAGGATTTTCTTCTGGGATACGAGTATCTCCTTTCCGATGCACTATTCCTTCTTTACTGCATCCCTCGCTCGATCACATTGACGAATTAACACAGAAATTGCTTCGCTTTGAAATACTATGGGTTCTATGACTTCTCCTTCTAAATCGAGTAACGTTTCTATGGAACGACAGTATTTTCTTTTGGGATTCGAGTATCGCCTTTCCGATGCACTATTCCTTCGTTACTGCATCCCTCGCTCCCTCTCATTGTCGAATTAACAACAGAAATTGCGTCGCTATGATATACTATGGGTTCTATGACTTCTCCTTCTAAATCGAGTAACCTTTCCGTAGAAACGACAGGATTTTCTTTTGGGATACGAGTATCTCCTTTCCGATGCCCTATTCCTTCTTTACTGCATCCCTCGCTCCCTCACATTGACGAATTAACACCGAAATTTCGTCGCTAAGAAATACTATGGGTTCTACGACATCTCCTTCTAAATCGAGTAACGTTTCTATGGAAACGACAGGATTTTCTCTTGGGATACGACTATCTCCTTTCCGATGCACTATTCCTCCCTTACTGCATCCCTCGCTCCCTCACATTGCCGAATTAACACAGAAATTGCGTCGCTTTGAAATACTATGTGTTCTATGACATCTCCTTCTAAATCGAGTAACGTTTCTATGGAAACGACAGGATTTTCTTTTGGGATACGAGTATCTCGCTCCCGCACATTGACGAATTAACACAGTAATTGCGTCGCTATGAAATACTATGGGTTCTATGACATTTCCTTTTAAATCGAGTAACGTTTCTATGGAAACGGCAGGATTTTCTTTTGGGATACGAGTTTCTCCTTTCCGATGCACTATTCCTTCTTTACATTATCCCTCGCTCCCTCACACTGACGCATTAACACAGAAATTGCGTTGCTATGAAATACTGTGGGTTCTATGACCTCTCCTTCTAAATCGAAAAACGTTTCTATAGAAACGACAGGATTTTCCTTTGGGATACGACTATCTCCTTTCCGATGCACTATTCCTTCTTTACTGTATCCCTCGCTACCTCACATTGACGAATTGACTCAGAAAATGCGTCGCAATGAAATACTAAGGGTTCTATGACATCTCCTTCTAAATCGAGTAACGTTTGTACGGAAGCGACAGGATTTTCTTTTGGGATACGAGTATCTCCTTTCCGATGCACTATTATTTCTTTACTGCATCCCTCGCTCCCGCACATTGACGAATTAACAGAGAAATTGCGTCGCTATGAAATACTGTGGGTTCTATGACTTCTCCTACTAAATCGAGTAACGTTTCTATGGAAAAGACAGGAATTTATTTTGGGATGCGGCTATCTCCTTTCCGTTGCACTATTCCTCATTTACAGCATCCCTCGCTCCCTCACATTGACGAATTAACATAGAAATTGCGTCGCTATGAAATACTATGTGTTCTATGACTTCTCCTTCTAAATCGAGTAACGTTTCTAAGGAAACGACAGGATTCACTTTTGGGAAACGACTATCTCCTTTCCAATGCACTATTCCTTCTTTACTGCATCCCTCGCTCCCTCACATTGCCGAATTAACACAGAAATTGCGTCGCTTTGAAATACTATGTGTTCTATGACATCTCCTTCTAAATCGAGTAACGTTTCTAAGGAAACGACAGGATTCACATTTGGGAAACGACTATCTCCTTTCCAATGCACTATTCCTTCTTTACTGTATCCCTCGCTACCTCACATTGACGAATTGACTCAGAAATTGCGTCGCTATGAAATACTATGTGTTCTATGACTTCTCCTACTAAATCGAGTAACGTTTCTATGGAAAAGACAGGAATTTATTTTGGGATACGAGTATCTCCTTTCCGATGCACTATCCCTTCTTTACAGCATCCCTCGCTCCCGCACATTGACGATTTAAATCAGAATTTGCGTCGCTGTGAAATACTATGGGTTCTGTGACATCTCCTTCTAAATCGAGTAACGTTTCGATGGAAAAGACAGGAATTTATTTTGGGATGCGACTGTCTCCATTCCGATAAACTATTCCTTCTTTACTGCATCCCTCGCTCCCTCACATTGACGAATTGACACAGAAATTGCATCGCTATGAAATACTATGTGTTGTATGGCTTCTCCTTCTAAATCGAGTAACGTTTCCATGGAAACGACAGGATTTACTTTTGGGATACGACTATCCCCTTTCCGATGCACTATTCCATCTTTACTGCATCCCGCTCCCTCACACTGAAGAATTAACACAGGAATTGCGTCGCTATGGCTGTTGCACTATTCTTTCTTTACCGCATCCGTCGGACCCTCACGTTGACGAATTAACACAGAAATTGCGACGCAATGAAAACTATGGGTTCTATGACTTCTCCTTCTAAATCGAGTAACGTTTCTATGAAACGACAGTATTTTCTTTTGGGATTCGAGTATCGCCTTTCCGATGCACTATTCCTTCGTTACTGCATCCCTCGCTCCCTCACATTGACGAATTAACAACAGAAATTGCGTTGCTATGAAATACTATGACTTCTATTGCTTCTCCTTCTAAATCGAGTAATGTTTCTATGGAATCGACAGGATTTTCTTTTGGGATACGACTATCTGCTTTCCGATGCACTATTCAATCTTTACTCCATCCCTCGCACCCTCACATTGACGATTTAACACAGAAATTGCGTCGCTATGAAATACTATGGGATCTATGACTACTCCTTCTAAATCGAGTAACGTTTCTATGGAAACGACAGGATTTTCTTTTGGGATACCACTATCTCCTTTCCGATGCACTATTCCTTCTTTACTGCATCCCTCTATCCCTACATTGACGAATTAACACAGAAATTTCGTCGCTATGAAATACTATGGGTTCTATGGCTTCCCCTTCTAAATCGAGTAACGTTTCTACGGAAACGACATGATTTTCTTTTGGGATACGAGTACCTGCTTTCCGATGCACTATTCCTTTTTTACTGCATCCCTCGCTCCCTCACATTGACGAATTAACACAGTAATTGCCACGCAATGAAATACTATAGGTTCTATGACTTCTCCTACTAAATCGAGTAACGTTTCTAAGGAAACAAAAGGATTTTCTTTTGGGATACGAGTATCTCCTTTCCGATGCACTATTCCTTCTTTACTGCATCCATCGCTACCTCACATTGACGAATTGACACAGAATATGCGTCGCTATGAAATACTATGGGTTCTTTGACATCTCCTTCTAAATCGAGTATCGTTTGCACGGAAGCGACAGGATTTTCTTTTGTGATACGAGTATCTCCTTTCCGATGCACTATTATTTCTTTCCTGCATCCCTCGCTCGATCACATTGACGAATTAACAGAGAAATTGCTTCGCTTTGAAATACTATGGGTTCTATGACTTCTCCTTCTAAATCGAGTAACGTTTCTATGGAACGACAGTATTTTCTTTTGGGATTCGAGTATCGCCTTTCCGATGCACTATTCCTTCGTTACTGCATCATTCGCTCCCCCACATTGACGAATTAACAACAGAAATTGCGTCGCTATGAAATACTATGGGTTCTATGACTTCTCCTTCTAAATCGAGTAACGTTTCCGTAGAAACGACAGGATTTTCTTTTGGGATACGAGTATCTCCTTTCCGATGCCCTATTCATTCTTTACTGCATCCCTCGCTCCCTCACATTGACGAATTAACACCGAAATTTCGTCGATAAGAAATACTATGGGTTCTATGACATCTCCTTCTAAATCGAGTACCGTTTCTATGGAAACGACAGGATTTTCTCTTGGGATACGACTATCTCCTTTCCGATGCACTATTCCTACCTTACTGCATCCCTCGCTCCCTCACATTGCCGAATTAACACAGAAATTGCGTCGCTTTGAAATACTGTGTGTTCTATGACATCTCCTTCTAAATCGAGTAACGTTTCTATGGAAACGACAGGATTTTCTTTTGGGATACGAGTATCTTCTTTCGGATGCACTATTCCTTTTTTACTGGATCCCTCGCTCCCTCACATTGACGAATTAACACAGAAATTGCCACGCTATGAAACACTATGGGATCTATGACTTCTCCTTCTAAATCGAGTAACGTTTCTATGGAAACGACGGGATTTTCTTTTGGGATACGACTATCTCCTTTCCGATGAACTATTCCTTCTTTACTGCATCCCTCACTCCCTCACATTGACGAATTGACACAGAAATTGCGTCGCTATGAAATACTATGTGTTGTATGACTTCTCCTTCTAATTCTTGTAACGTTTCCATGGAAACGACAGGATTTACTTTGGGATACGAGTATCTCCTTTCCGATGCACTATTCCATCTTTACTGCATCCCGCTCCCTCACACTGAAGAATTAAAGCAGAAATTGCGTCGCTATGAAATACTATGGGTTCTATGACTTCTCCTTCTAAATCGAGTAACGTTTCTATGGAAACGACAGGATTTTCTTTTGGGGTAATACTGTCTCCTTTCGGATGCACTATTCCTTCTTTACTGCATCCCTCGCTCCCTCACATTGACGAATTAACACAGAAATGGCGTCGCTATGGCCGTTGCACTATTCTTTCTTTACCGCATCCGTCGCTCCCTCACATTGACGAATTAACACAGAAATTGCGTCGCCATGAAATACTATGGGTTCTATGACATTTCCTTCTAAATCGAGTAAAGTTTCTATGGAAACGAAGGGATTTTCTTTTGGGATACCACTATCTCCTTTCCGAAGCACTATTCCTTCTTTACTGCATCCCTCGCTCCCTCACATTGACGAATTAACACAGAAATTGCGTCGCTATGAAATACTATGACTTCTATGGCTTCTCCTTCTAAATCGAGTAACGTTTCTATGGAAACGACAGGATTTTCTTTTGGGATACGACTATCTGCTTTCCGACGCACTATTCAATCTTTACTCCATCCCTCGCACCCTCACATTGACGAATTAACACAGAAATTGCGTCGCTATGAAATACTATGGGATCTATGACTTCTCCTTCTAAGTGGAGTAACGTTTCTATGGAAACGACAGGATTTTCCTTTGGGATACCACTATCTCCTTTCCGATGCACTATTCCTTCTTTACTGCATCCCTCTATCCCTCACATTGACGAATTAACACAGAAATTTCGTCGCTATGAAATACTATGGGTTCTATGGCTTCCCCTTCTAAATCGAGTAACGTTTCTACGGAAACGATATGATTTTCTTTTGGGATACGAGTACCTGCTTTCCGATGCACTATTCCTTCTTTACTGCATCCCTCGCTCCCTCACATTGACGAATTAACACAGAAATTGCCACGCAATGAAATACTATGGGTTCTATGAGTTCTCCTACTAAATCGAGTAACGTTTCTGTGGAAACAAAAGGATTTTCTTTTGGGATACGAGTATCTCCTTTCCGATGCACTATTCCTTCTTTACTGCATCCATCGCTACCTCACATTGAAGAATTGACACAGAATATGCGTCGCTATGAAATACTATGGGTTCTATGACATCTCCTTCTAAATCGAGTAACGTTTGCACGGAAGCCACAGGATTTTCTTTTGGGACGACGAGTATCACCTTTCTGATGCACTATTATTTCTTTCCTACTTCCCTCGCTCCCTCACATTGACGAATTAACAGAGAAATTGCGTCGCTATGAAATACTATGGGTTCTATGACTTCTCCTACTAAATCGAGTAACGTTTCTATGGAAAAGACAGGAATTTATTTTGGGATCCGACTATCCCCTTTCCGTTGCACTATTCCTTCTTTACTGCATCCTTCGCTCCCTCACATTGACGAATTAACATAGAAATTGCGTCGCTATTAAATACTATGTGTTCTATGATTTCTCCTTCTAAATCGAGTAACGTTTCTAAGGAAACGACAGGAATCACTTTTGGGATACGACTATCTCCTTTCCGATGCATTATTCCTTCTTTACTGCAACCCTCGCTCCCTCACATTGACGAATTAACACAGAAATTGCGTCGCTATGAAGTACTATGGTTTTTATGACATCTCCTTCTAAATCGAGTAACGTTTCTATGGAAACGACAGGATTTCCTTTTGGGATACGACTATCTCCTTTCCGATGCACTATTCCTTCTTTACTGCATCCTTCGCTCCCTCACATTGACGAATATTCATAGAAATTGCGTCGCTATGAAATACTATAGGTTCTATGGACTTCTCCGTCTAAATCGAGTAAAGTTTCTACGGAAACGACGGGATTTTCTTTTGGGATACGACTATCTCCTTTCCGATAAACTATTCCTTCTTTACTGCATCCCTCGCTCCCTCACATTGACGAATTGACACAGAAATTGCGTCGCTATGAAATACTATGTGTTGTGTGGCTTCTCCTTCTAAATCGAGTAACGTTTGCACGGAAGCGACAGGATTTTCTTTTGGGATACGAGTATCTCGCTTTCTCACATTGACCAATTAACACAGAAATTGCGTCGCTATGAAATACTATGGGTTCTATGACTTCTCCTACTAAATCGAGTAACGTTTCTATGGAAAAGACAGGAATTTATTTTGGGATCCGACTATCCCCTTTCCGTTGCACTATTCCTTCTTTACTGCATCCTTCGCTCCCTCACATTGACGAATTAACATAGAAATTGCGTCGCTATGAAATGCTATGTGTTCTATGACTTCTCCTTCTAAATCGAGTAACGTTTCTAAGGAAACGACAGGATTCACTTTTGGGATACGACTATCTCCTTTCCGATGCACTATTCCTTCTTTACTGCATCCCTCGCACCCTCACATTGACGAATTAGCACAGAAATTGCGTCGCTTTGAAATACTATGTGTTCTATGAGATCTCCTTCTAAATCGAGTACCGTTTCTATGGAAACGACAGGATTTTCTCTTGGGATACGACTATCTCCTTTCCGATGCACTATTCCTCCCTTACTGCATCCCTCGCTCCCTCACATTGCCGAATTAACACAGAAATTGCGTCGCTTTGAAATACTATGTGTTCTATGACATCTCCTTCTAAATCGAGTAACGTTTCTATGGAAACGACAGGATATTCTTTTGGGATACGAGTATCTTCTTTCCGATGCACTATTCCTTTTTTACTGGATCCCTCGCTCCCTCACATTGACGAATTAACACAGAAATTGCCACGCTATGAAACACTATGGGATCTATGACTTCTCCTTCTAAATCGAGTAACGTTTCTATGGAAACGACAGGATTTTCCTTTGGGGTACTACTGTCTCCTTTCGGATGCACTATTCCTTCTTTACTGCATCCCTCGCTCCCTCACATTGCCGAATTAACACAGAAATTGCGTCGCTATGAAATACTATGACTTCTATGGCTTCTCCTTCTAAATCGAGTAACGTTTCTATGGAAACGATAGGATTTCCATTTGGGATACGACTATCTGCTTTCCGATGCACTATTCAATCTTTACTCCATCCCTTCCACCCTCACATTGACGAATTAACACAGAAATTGCGTCGCTATGAATTATTATGGGATCTATGACTACTCCTTCTAAATCGAGTAACGTTTCTATGGAAACACCAGGATTTTCTTTTGGGATACCACTATCTCCTTTCCGATGCACTATTCCTTCTTTACTGCATCCCTCTATCCCTCACATTGACGAATTAACACATAAATTTCGTCGCAATGAAATACTATGGGTTCTATGGCTTCCCCTTCTAAATCGAGTAACGTTTCTACGGAAACGACATGATTTTCTTTTGGGATACGAGTATCTGCTTTCCGATGCACTATTCCTTCTTTACTGCATCCCTCGCTCCCTCACATTGACGAATTAACACAGAAATTGCCACGCTATGAAACACTATGGGATCTATGACTTCTAATTCTAAATCGAGTAACGTTTCTATGGAAACGACGGGATTTTCTTTTGGGATACGACTATCTCCTTTCCGATGAACTATTCCTTCTTTACTGCATCCCTCACTCCCTCACATTGACGAATTGACACAGAAATTGCGTCGCTATGAAATACTATGTGTTGTATGACTTCTCCTTCTAAATCTTGTAACGTTTCCATGGAAACGACAGGATTTACTTTTGGGATACGAGTATCTCCTTTCCGATGCACTATTCCATCTTTACTGCATCCCGCTCCCTCACACTGAAGAATTAAAGCAGAAATTGCGTCGCTATGAAATACTATGGGTTCTATGACTTCTCCTTCTAAATCGAGTAACGTTTCTATGGAAACGACAGGATTTTCTTTTGGGATACGACTATCTGCTTTCCGATGCACTATTCAATCTTTACTCCATCCCTCGCACCCTCACATTGACGAATTAACACAGAAATTGCGTCGCTATGAAATACTATGGGATCTATGACTTCTCCTTCTAAGTGGAGTAACGTTTCTATGGAAACGACAGGATTTTCCTTTGGGATACCACTATCTCCTTTCCGATGCACTATTCCTTCTTTACTGCATCCCTCTATCCCTCACATTGACGAATTAACACAGAAATTTCGTCGCTATGAAATACTATGGGTTCTATGGCTTCCCCTTCTAAATCGAGTAACGTTTCTACGGAAACGATATGATTTTCTTTTGGGATACGAGTACCTGCTTTCCGATGCACTATTCCTTCTTTACTGCATCCCTCGCTCCCTCACATTGACGAATTAACACAGAAATTGCCACGCAATGAAATACTATGGGTTCTATGAGTTCTCCTACTAAATCGAGTAACGTTTCTGTGGAAACAAAAGGATTTTCTTTTGGGATACGAGTATCTCCTTTCCGATGCACTATTCCTTCTTTACTGCATCCATCGCTACCTCACATTGAAGAATTGACACAGAATATGCGTCGCTATGAAATACTATGGGTTCTATGACATCTCCTTCTAAATCGAGTAACGTTTGCACGGAAGCCACAGGATTTTCTTTTGGGACGACGAGTATCACCTTTCTGATGCACTATTATTTCTTTCCTACTTCCCTCGGTCCCTCACATTGACGAATTAACAGAGAAATTGCGTCGCTATGAAATACTATGGGTTCTATGACTTCTCCTACTAAATCGAGTAACGTTTCTATGGAAAAGACAGGAATTTATTTTGGGATCCGACTATCCCCTTTCCGTTGCACTATTCCTTCTTTACTGCATCCTTCGCTCCCTCACATTGACGAATTAACATAGAAATTGCGTCGCTATTAAATACTATGTGTTCTAAGATTTCTCCTTCTAAATCGAGTAACGTTTCTAAGGAAACGACAGGAATCACTTTTGGGATACGACTATCTCCTTTCCGATGCATTATTCCTTCTTTACTGCAACCCTCGCTCCCTCACATTGACGAATTAACACAGAAATTGCGTCGCTATGAAGTACTATGGGTTTTATGACATCTCCTTCTAAATCGAGTAACGTTTCTATGGAAACGACAGGATTTCCTTTTGGGATACGACTATCTCCTTTCCGATGCACTATTCCTTCTTTACTGCATCCTTCGCTCCCTCACATTGACGAATTAACATAGAAATTGCGTCGCTATGAAATACTATGGGTTCTATGGACTTCTCCGTCTAAATCGAGTAAAGTTTCTATGGAAACGACGGGATTTTCTTTTGGGATACGACTATCTCCTTTCCGATAAACTATTCCTTCTTTACTGCATCCCTCGCTCCCTCACATTGACGAATTGACACAGAAATTGCGTCGCTATGAAATACTATGTGTTGTGTGGCTTCTCCTTCTAAATCGAGTAACGTTTGCACGGAAGCGACAGGATTTTCTTTTGGGATACGAGTATCTCGCTTTCTCACATTGACCAATTAACACAGAAATTGCGTCGCTATGAAATACTATGGGTTCTATGACTTCTCCTACTAAATCGAGTAACGTTTCTATGGAAAAGACAGGAATTTATTTTGGGATCCGACTATCCCCTTTCCGTTGCACTATTCCTTCTTTACTGCATCCTTCGCTCCCTCACATTGACGAATTAACATAGAAATTGCGTCGCTATGAAATACTATGTGTTCTATGACTTCTCCTTCTAAATCGAGTAACGTTTCTAAGGAAACGACAGGATTCACTTTTGGGATACGACTATCTCCTTTCCGATGCACTATTCCTTCTTTACTGCATCCCTCGCACCCTCACATTGACGAATTAGCACAGAAATTGCGTCGCTTTGAAATACTATGTGTTCTATGACATCTCCTTCTAAATCGAGTAACGTTTCTATGGAAACGACAAGATTTTCTTTTGGGATACGAGTATCTCCTTTCCGATGCACTATTCCTTCTTTACTGCATCCCTCGCTCCCTCACATTGACGAATTAACACAGAAATTGCGTCGCTATGGCTGTTGCACTATTCTTTCTTTACCGCATCCGTCGGACCCTCACGTTGACGAATTAACACAGAAATTGCGACGCAATGAAAACTATGGGTTCTATGACTTCTCCTTCTAAATCGAGTAACGTTTCTATGAAACGACAGTATTTTCTTTTGGGATTCGAGTATCGCCTTTCCGATGCACTATTCCTTCGTTACTGCATCCCTCGCTCCCTCACATTGACGAATTAACAACAGAAATTGCGTCGCTATGAAATACTATGACTTCTATTGCTTCTCCTTCTAAATCGAGTAATGTTTCTATGGAATCGACAGGATTTTCTTTTGGGATACGACTATCTGCTTTCCGATGCACTATTCAATCTTTACTCCATCCCTCGCACCCTCACATTGACGAATTAACACAGAAATTGCGTCGCTATGAAATACTATGGGATCTATGACTACTCCTTCTAAATCGAGTAACGTTTCTATGGAAACGACAGGATTTTCTTTTGGGATACCACTATCTCCTTTCCGATGCACTATTCCTACTTTACTGCATCCCTCTATCCCTCACATTGACGAATTAACACAGAAATTTCGTCGCTATGAAATACTATGGGTTCTATGGCTTCCCCTTCTAAATCGAGTAACGTTTCTACGGAAACGACATGATTTTCTTTTGGGATACGAGTACCTGCTTTCCGATGCACTATTCCTTTTTTACTGCATCCCTCGCTCCCTCACATTGACGAATTAACACAGTAATTGCCACGCAATCAAATACTATAGGTTCAACGACTTCTCCTACTAAATCGAGTAACGTTTCTAAGGAAACAAAAGGATTTTCTTTTGGGATACGAGTATCTCCTTTCCGATGCACTAATCCTTCTTTACTGCATCCATCGCTACCTCACATTGACGAATTGACACAGAATATGCGTCGCTATGAAATACTATAGGTTCTATGACATCTCCTTCTAAATCGAGTAACGTTTGCACGGAAGCGACAGGATTTTCTTTTGTGATACGAGTATCTCCTTTCCGATGCACTATTATTTCTTTCCTGCATCCCTCGCTCGATCACATTGACGAATTAACAGAGAAATTGCTTCGCTTTGAAATACTATGGGTTCTATGACTTCTCCTTCTAAATCGAGTACCGTTTCTATGGAACGACAGTATTTTCTTTTGGGATTCGAGTATCGCCTTTCCGATGCACTATTCCTTCGTTACTGCATCATTCGCTCCCTCACATTGACGAATTAACAACAGAAATTGCGTCGCTATGAAATACTATGGGTTCTATGACTTCTCCTTCTAAATCGAGTAACGTTTCCGTAGAAACGACAGGATTTTCTTTTGGGATACGAGTATCTCCTTTCCGATGCCCTATTCCTTCTTTACTGCATCCCTCGCTCCCTCACATTGACGAATTAACACCGAAATTTCGTCGATAAGAAATACTATGGGTTCTATGACATCTCCTTCTAAATCGAGTACCGTTTCTATGGAAACGACAGGATTTTCTCTTGGGATACGACTATCTCCTTTCCGATGCACTATTCCTCCCTTACTGCATCCCTCGCTCCCTCACATTGCCGAATTAACACAGAAATTGCGTCGCTTTGAAATACTATGTGTTCTATGACATCTCCTTCTAAATCGAGTAACGTTTCTATGGAAACGACAGGATTTTCTTTTGGGATACGAGTATCTTCTTTCCGATGCACTATTCCTTTTTTACTGGATCCCTCGCTCCCTCACATTGACGAATTAACACAGAAATTGCCACGCTATGAAACACTATGGGATCTATGACTTCTCCTTCTAAATCGAGTAACGTTTCTATGGAAACGACAGGATTTTCATTTGGGGTACTACTGTCTCCTTTCGGATGCACTATTCCTTCTTTACTGCATCCCTCGCTCCCTCACATTGCCGAATTAACACAGAAATTGCGTCGCTATGAAATACTATGACTTCTATGGCTTCTCCTTCTAAATCGAGTAACGTTTCTATGGAAACGATAGGATTTCCATTTGGGATACGACTATCTGCTTTCCGATGCACTATTCAATCTTTACTCCATCCCTTCCACCCTCACATTGACGAATTAACACAGAAATTGCGTCGCTATGAATTACTATGGGATCTATGACTACTCCTTCTAAATCGAGTAACGTTTCTATGGAAACACCAGGATTTTCTTTTGGGATACCACTATCTCCTTTCCGATGCACTATTCCTTCTTTACTGCATCCCTCTATCCCTCACATTGACGAATTAACACAGAAATTTCGTCGCAATGAAATACTATGGGTTCTATGGCTTCCCCTTCTAAATCGAGTAACGTTTCTACGGAAACGACATGATTTTCTTTTGGGATACGAGTATCTGCTTTCCGATGCACTATTCCTTCTTTACTGCATCCCTCGCTCCCTCACATTGACGAATTAACACAGAAATTGCCACGCAATGAAATACTATGGGTTCTATGACATCTCCTTCTAAATCGAGTAACGTTTCTATGGAAACGACAGGATTTTCTCTTGGGATAAGACTATCTCCCTTCCGATGCACTATTCCTCCCTTACTGCATCCCTCGCTCCCTCACATTGACGAATTAACACAGAAATTGCGTCGCTTTGAAATACTATGTGTTCTATGACATCTCCTTCTAAATAGAGTAACGTTTCTATGGAAACGACAGGATTTTCTTTTGGGATACGACTATCTCCTTTCCGATGCACTATTCCTTCTTTACTGGATCCCTCGCTCCCTCACATTGACGAATTAACACAGAAATAGCCACACTATGAAACACTATGGGATCTATGACTTCTCCTTCTAAATCGAGTAAAGTTTCTATGGAAACGGCAGGATTTTCATTTGGGGTACTACTGTCTCCTTTCGGATGCACTATTCCTTCTTTACTGCATCCCTCGTTCCCTCACATTGACCAATTGACACAGAAATTGCGTCGCTATGGCCGTTGGACTATTCTTTCTTTACCGCATCCGTCGCTCCCTCACATTGACGAATTAACACAGAAATTGCCACGCTATGAAGCACTATGGGTTCTATGACTTCTCCGTCTAAATCGAGTTAACTTTCTATGGAAACGACGGGATTTTCTTTTGGGATACGACTATCTCCTTTCCGATGAACTAGTCCTTCTTTACTGCATCCCTCGCTCCCTCACATTGACGAATTGACACAGAAATTGCGTCGCTATGAAATACTATGTGTTGTATGACTTCTCCTTCTAAATCTTGTAACGTTTCCATGGAAACGACAGGATTTACTTTTGGGATACGAGTATCTCTTTTCCGATGCACTATTCCATCTTTACTGCATCCCGCTCCCTCACACTGAAGAATTAAAGCAGAAATTGCGTCGCTATGAAATACTATGGGTTCTATGACTTCTCCTTCTAAATCGAGTAACGTTTCTATGGAAACGACAGGATTTTCTTTTGGGGTACTACTGTCTCCTTTCGGATGCCCTATTCCTTCTTTACTGCATCCCTCGCTGCCTCACATTGACGAATTAACACAGAAATTGCGTCGCTATGGCCGTTGCACTATTCTTTCTTTACCGCATCCGTCGCTCCCTCACATTGACGAATTAACACAGAAATTGCGTCGCCATGAAATACTATGGGTTCTATGACATTTCCTTCTAAATCGAGTAAAGTTTCTATGGAAACGAAGGGATTTTCTTTTGGGATACCACTATCTCCTTTCCGATGCACTATTCCTTCTTTACTGCATCCCTCGCTCCCTCACATTGACGAATGAACACAGAAATTGCGTCGCTATGAAATACTATGATTTCTGCGGCTTCTCCTTCTAAATCGAGTAACGTTTCTATGGAAACGACAGGATTTTCTTTTGGGATACGACTATCTGCTTTCCGATGCACTATTCAATCTTTACTCCATCCCTCGCACCCTCACGTTGACGAATTAACACAGAAATTGCGTCGCTATGAAATACTATGGGATCTATGACTTCTCCTTCTAAATGGAGTAACGTTTCTATGGAAACGACAGGATTTTCCTTTGGGATACCACTATCTCCTTTCCGATGCACTATTCCTTCTTTACTGCATCCCTCTATCCCTCACATTGACGAATTAACACAGGAATTTCGTCGCTATGAAATACTATGGGTTCTATGGCTTCCCCTTCTAAATCGAGTAACGTTTCTACGGAAACGACATGATTTTCTTTTGGGATACGAGTACCTGCTTTCCGATGCACTATTCCTTCTTTACTGCATCCCTCGCTCCCTCACATTGACGAATTAACACAGAAATTGCCACGCAATGAAATACTATGGGTTCTATGAGTTCTCCTACTAAATCGAGTAACGTTTCTATGGAAACAAAAGGATTTTCTTTTGGGATACGAGTATCTCCTTTCCGATGCACTATTCCTTCTTTACTGCATCCATCGCTACCTCACATTGAAGAATTGACACAGAATATGCGTCGCTATGAAATACTATGTGTTCTATGACATCTCCTTCTAAATCGAGTAACTTTTGCACGGAAGCCACAGGATTTTCTTTTGGGATACGAGTATCACCTTTCTGATGCACTATTATTTCTTTCCTACTTCCCACGCTCCCTCACATTGACGAATTAACAGAGAAATTGCGTCGCTATGAAATACTATGGGTTCTATGACTTCTCCTACTAAATCGAGTAACGTTTCTATGGAAAAGACAGGAATTTATTTTGGGATCCGACTATCCCCTTTCCGTTGCACTATTCCTTCTTTACTGCATCCTTCGCTCCCTCACATTGACGAATTAACATAGAAATTGCGTCGCTATTAAATACTATGTGTTCTATGACTTCTCCTTCTAAATCGAGTAACGTTTCTAAGGAAACGACAGGAATCACTTTTGGGATACGACTATCTCCTTTCCGATGCACTATTCCTTCTTTACTGCAACCCTCGCTCCCTCACATTGACGAATTAACACAGAAATTGCGTCGCTATGAAATACTATGGGTTTTATGACATCTCCTTCTAAATCGAGTAACGTTTCTATGGAAACGACAGGATTTCCTTTTGGGATACGACTATCTCCTTTCCGATGCACTATTCCTTCTTTACTGCATCCCTCGCACCCTCACATTGACGAATTAACACAGAAATTGCGTCGCTTTGAAATACTATGTGTTCTATGACATCTCCTTCTAAATCGAGTAACGTTTCTATGGAAACGACAGGATTTTCTTTTGGGATACGAGTATCTTCTTTCCGATGTACTATTCCTTCTTTACTGCATCCCTCGCTCCCTCACATTGACGAATTAACACAGAAATTGCCACGCTATGAAACACTATGGGATCTATGACTTCTCCTTCTAAATCGAGTAACGTTTCTATGGAATGACAGTATTTTCTTTTGGGATTCGAGTATCGCCTTTCCGATGCACTATTCCTTCGTTACTGCAACCGTCGCTCCCTCGCAATGACGAATTAACAACAGAAATTGCGTCGCTATGAAATACTATGTGTTCTATGAACTCTCCTTCTAAATCGAGTAACGTTTCCGTAGAAACGACAGGATTTTCTTTTGGGATACGAGTATCTCCTTTCCGATGCCCTATTCCTTCTTTACTGCATCCCTCGCTCCCTCACATTGACGAATTAACACCGAAATTTCGTCGCTAAGAAATACTATGGGTTCCATGACATCTCCTTCTAAATCGAGTAACGTTTCTATGGAAACGACAGGATTTTCTCTTGGGATAAGACTATCTCCTTTCCGATGCACTATTCCTCCCTTACTGCATCCCTCGGTCCCTCACATTGACGAATTAACACAGAAATTGCGTCGCTTTGAAATACTATGTGTTCTATGAACTCTCCTTCTAAATCGAGTAACGTTTCCGTAGAAACGACAGGATTTACTTTTGGGATACGAGTATCTCCTTTCCGATGCACTATTCCGTCTTTACTGCATCCCCGCTCCCTCACACTGAAGAATTAAATCAGAAATTGCGTCGCTATGAAATAGTATGGGTTCTATGACTTCTCCTTCTAAATCGAGTAACGTTTCTATGGAAACGACAGGATTTTCTTTTGGGGTACTACTGTCTCCTTTCGGATGCACTATTCCTTCTTTACTGCATCCCTCGCTCCCTCACATTGACGAATTAACACAGAAATTGCGTCGTTATGGCCGTTGCACTATTCTTTCTTTACCGCATCCGTCGCTCCCTCACATTGACGAATTAACACAGAAATTGCGACGCTATGAAACACTATGGGTTCTATGACTTCTCCGTCTAAATCGAGTAAAGTTTCTATGGAAACGACGGGATTTTATTTTGGGATACGACTATCTGCTTTCCGATGCACTATTCAATCTTTACTCCATCCCTCGCACCCTCACATTGACGAATTAACACAGAAATTGCGTCGCTATGAAATACTATGTGTTGTATGACTTCTCCTTCTAAATCTTGTAACGTTTCCATGGAAACAAAAGGATTTTCTTTTGGGATACGAGTATCTCCTTTCCGATGCACTATTCCTTCTTTACTGCATCCATCGCTACCTCACATTGAAGAATTGACACAGAATATGCGTCGCTATGAAATACTATGGGTTCTATGACATCTCCTTCTAAATCGAGTAACGTTTGCACGGAAGCCACAGGATTTTCTTTCGGGATACGAGTATCACCTTTCTGATGCACTATTATTTCTTTCCTCTTCCCTCGCTCCCTCACATTGACGAATTAACAGAGAAATTGCGTCGCTATGAAATACTATGGGTTCTATGACTTCTCCTACTAAATCGAGTAACGTTTCTATGGAAAAGACAGGAATTTATTTTGGGATCCGACTATCCCCTTTCCGTTGCACTATTCCTTCTTTACTGCATCCTTCGCTCCCTCACATTGACGAATTAACATAGAAATTGCGTCGCTATTAAATACTATGTGTTCTATGACTTCTCCTTCTAAATCGAGTAACGTTTCTAAGGAAACGACAGGAATCACTTTTGGGATACGACTATCTCTTTTCCGATGCACTATTCCGACTTTACTGCAACCCTCGCTCCCTCACATTGACGAATTAACACAGAAATTGCGTCGCTATGAAATACTATGGGTTTTATGACATCTCCTTCTAAATCGAGTAACGTTTCTATGGAAACGACAGGATTTCCTTTTGGGATACGACTATCTCCTTTCCGATGCAGTATTCCTTCTTTACTGCATCCCTCGCACCCTCACATTGACGAATTAACACAGAAATTGCGTCGCTTTGAAATACTATGTGTTCTGTGACATCTCCTTCTAAATCGAGTAACGTTTCTATGGAAACGACAGGATTTTCTTTTGGGATACGAGTATCTCCTCCTCCGTTGCACTATTCCGTCTTTACTGCATCCCTCGCTCCCTCACATTGACGAATTAACACAGAAATTGCCACGCTATGAAACACTATGGGATCTATGACTTCTCCTTCTAAATCGAGTAACGTTTCTATGGAAACGACAGGATTTTCTCTTGGGACAAGACTATCTCCTTTCCGATGCACTATTCCTCCCTTACTGCATCCCTCGGTCCCTCACATTGACGAATTAACACAGAAATTGCGTCGCTTTGAAATACTATGTGTTCTATGACATCTCCTTCTAAATCGAGTAACGTTTCTATGGAAACGACGGGATTTTCATTTGGGATACGACTATCTCCTTTCCGATGAACTATTCCTTCTTTACTGCATCCCTCGCTCCCTCACATTGACGAATTAACACAGAAATTGCGTCGCTATGAAATACTATGTGTTGTATGACTTCTCCTTCTAAATCTTGTATCGTTTCCATGGAAACGACAGGATTTACTTTTGGGATACGAGTATCTCCTTTCCGATGCACTATTCCGTCTTTACTGCATCCCCACTCCCTCACACTGAAGAATTAAATCAGAAATTGCGTCGCTATGAAATAGTATGGGTTCTATGACTTCTCCTTCTAAATCGAGTAACGTTTCTATGGAAACGACAGGATTTTCTTTTGGGGTACTACTGTCTCCTTTCGGATGCACTATTCCTTCTTTACTGCATCCCTCGCTCCCTCACATTGACGATATAACACTGAAATTGCGTCGCTATGGCCGTTGCACTATTCTTTCTTTACCGCATCCGTCGCTCCCTCACATTGACGAATTAACACAGAAATTGCGTCGCTTTGAAATACTATGTGTTCTATTACATCTCCTTCTAAATCGAGTAACGTTTCTATGGAAACGACAGGATTTTCTTTTGGGATACGAGTATCTCCTTTCCGATGCACTATTCCTTCTTTACTGGATCCCTCGCTCCCTCACATTGACGAATTAACACAGAAATTGCCACGCTATGAAACACTATGGGATCTATGACTTCTCCTTCTAAATCGAGTAACGTTTCTATGGAAACGGCAGGATTTTCATTTGGGGTACTACTGTCTCCTTTCGGATGCACTATTCCTTCTTTACTTCATCCCTCGCTCCCTCACATTGACGAATTGACACAGAAATTGCGTCGCTATGGCCGTTGCTCTATTCTTTCTTTTCCGCATCCCTCGCTCCCTCACATTGACGAATTAACACAGAAATTGCGACGCTATGAAACACTATGGGTTCTATGACTTCTCCGTCTAAATCGAGTAAAGTTTCTATGGAAATGACGGGATTTTCTTTTGGGATACGACTATCTCCTTTCCGATGAACTATTCCTTCTTTACTGCATCCCTCGCTCCCTCACATTGACGAATTGACACAGAAATTGCGACGCTATGAAATACTATGTGTTGTATGACTTCTCCTTCTAAATCTTGTAACGTTTCCATGGAAACGACAGGATTTACTTTTGGGATACGAGTATCTCCTTTCCGATGCACTATTCCATCTTTACTGCATCCCCGCTCCCTCACACTGAAGAATTAAATCAGAAATTGCGTCGCTATGAAATACTATGGGTTCTATGACTTCTCCGTCTAAATCGAGTAAAGTTTCTATGGAAACGACGGGATTTTATTTTGGGATACGACTATCTGCTTTCCGATGCACTATTCAATCTTTACTCCATCCCTCGCACCCTCACATTGACGAATTAACACAGAAATTGCGTCGCTATGAAATACTATGTGTTGTATGACTTCTCCTTCTAAATCTTGTAACGTTTCCATGGAAACAAAAGGATTTTCTTTTGGGATACGAGTATCTCCTTTCCGATGCACTATTCCTTCTTTACTGCATCCATCGCTACCTCACATTGAAGAATTGACACAGAATATGCGTCGCTATGAAATACTATGGGTTCTATGACATCTCCTTCTAAATCGAGTAACGTTTGCACGGAAGCCACAGGATTTTCTTTCGGGATACGAGTATCACCTTTCTGATGCACTATTATTTCTTTCCTCTTCCCTCGCTCCCTCACATTGACGAATTAACAGAGATATTGCGTCGCTATGAAATACTATAGGTTCTATGACTTCTCCTACTAAATCGAGTAACGTTTCTATGGAAGAGACAGGAATTTATTTTGGGATCCGACTATCCCCTTTCCGTTGCACTATTCCTTCTTTACTGCATTCTTCGCTCCCTCACATTGACGAATTAACATAGAAATTGCGTCGCTATTAAATACTATGTGTTCTATGACTTCTCCTTCTAAATCGAGTAACGTTTCTAAGGAAACGACAGGAATCACTTTTGGGATACGACTATCTCCTTTCCGATGCACTATTCCGATTTTACTGCAACCCTCGCTCCCTCACATTGACGAATTAACACAGAAATTGCGTCGCTATGAAATACTATGGGTTTTATGACATCTCCTTCTAAATCGAGTAACGTTTCTATGGAAACGACAGGATTTCCTTTTGGGATACGACTATCTCCTTTCCGATGCAGTATTCCTTCTTTACTGCATCCCTCGCACCCTCACATTGACGAATTAACACAGAAATTGCGTCGCTTTGAAATACTATGTGTTCTGTGACATCTCCTTCTAAATCGAGTAACGTTTCTATGGAAACGACAGGATTTTCTTTTGGGATACGAGTATCTCCTTTCCGTTGCACTATTCCGTCTTTACTGCATCCCTCGCTCCCTCACATTGACGAATTAACACAGAAATTGCCACGCAATGAAACACTATGTGATCTATGACTTCTCCTTCTAAATCGAGTAACGTTTCTATGGAAACGACAGGATTTTCTCTTGGGACAAGACTATCTCCTTTCCGATGCACTATTCCTCCCTTACTGCATGCCTCGGTCCCTCACATTGACGAATTAACACAGAAATTGCGTCGCTTTGAAATACTATGTGTTCTATGACATCTCCTTCTAAATCGAGTAACGTTTCTATGGAAACGACGGGATTTTCATTTGGGATACGACTATCTCCTTTCCGATGAACTATTCCTTCTTTACTGCATCCCTCGCTCCCACACATTGACGAATTAACACAGAAATTGCGTCGATATGAAATACTATGTGTTGTATGACTTCTCCTTCTAAATCTTGTAACGTTTCCATGGAAACGACAGGATTTACTTTTGGGATACGAGTATCTCCTTTCCGATGCACTATTCCATCTTTACTGCATCTCCGCTCCCTCACACTGAGGAATTAAATCAGAAATTGCGTCGCTATGAAATAGTATGGGTTCTATGACTTCTCCTTCTAAATCGAGTATCGTTTCTATGGAAACGACAGGATTTTCTTTTGGGGTACTACTGTCTCCTTTCGGATGCACTATTCCTTCTTTACTGCATCCCTCGCTCCCTCACATTGACGAATTAACACAGAAATTGCGTCGCTATGGCCGTTGCACTATTCCTTCTTTACTGCATCCCTCGCTCGATCACATTGACGAATTAACACACGAAATTGCTTTGCGTTGAAATACTATGGGTTCTATGTCTTCTCCTTCTAAATCGAGTAACGTTTCTATGGAATGACAGTATTTTCCTTTGGGATTCGAGTATCTCCTTTCCGATTCACTATTCCTTCGTTACTGCATCCCTCGCTCCCTCACATTGACGAATTAACAACAGAAATTGCGTCGCTATGAAATACTATGGTTTCTATTACTTCTCCTTCTAAATCGAGTAACGTTTCCGTGGAAACGACAGAATTTTCTTTTGGGATACGAGTATCTCCTTTCCGATGCCCTATTCCTTCTTTACTGCATCCCTCGCTCCCTCACATTGACGAATTAACAAAGAAATAGCGTCGCTATGAAATACTATGGGTTCTATGACTTCTCCGTCTAAATCGAGTAAAGTTTCTATGGAAACGACGGGATTTTCTTTTGGGATACGACTAGCTGCTTTCCGATGCACTATTCAATCTTTACTCCATCCCTCGCACCCTCACATTGACGAATTAACACAGGAATTGCGTCGCTATAAAATACTATGGGTTCTATGGCTTCCCCTTCTAAATCGAGTAACGTTTCTATGGAAACGGCATGATTTTCATTTGGCGTACTACTGTCTCCTTTCGGATGCACTATTCCTTCTTTACTGCATCCCTCGCTCCCTCACATTGACGAATTGACACAGAAATTGCGTCGCTATGGCCGTTGGACTATTCTTTCTTTACCGCATCCGTCGCTCCCTCACATTGACGAATTAACACAGAAATTGCCACGCTATGAAGCACTATGGGTTCTATGACTTCTCCGTCTAAATCGAGTAAAGTTTCTATGGAAACGACGGGATTTTCTTTTGGGATACGACTATCTCCTATCCGATGAACTATTCCGTCTTAACTGCATCCCTCGCTCCCTCACATTGACGAATTGACACAGAAATTGCGTCGCTATGAAATACTATGTGTTGTATGACTTCTCCTTCTAAATCTTGTAACGTTTCCATGGAAACGACAGGATTTACTTTTGGGATACGAGTATCTCCATTCCGATGCACTATTCCATCTTTACTGCATCCCCGCTCCCTCACACTGAAGAATTAAATCAGAAATTGCGTCGCTATGAAATACTATGGGTTCTATGACTTCTCCTTCTAAATCGAGTAACGTTTCTATGGAAACGACAGGATTTTCTTTTGGGGTACTACTGTCTCCTTTCGGATGCACTATTCCTTCTTTACTGCATCCCTCGCTACCTCACATTGACGAATTAACATAGAAATTGCGTCGCTATGAAATACTATGGGTTCTATGACTTATCCTTCTAAATCGAGTAGCGTTTCTAAGGAAATGACAGGAATCACTTTTGGGATACGACTATCTCCTTTCCGATGCACTATTCCTTCTTTACTGCAACCCTCGCTCCCTCACATTGACGAATTAACAGAGAAATTGCGTCGCTATGAAATACTATGGGTTCTATGACTTCTCCTACATAATCGAGTAACGTTTCTATGGAAACGACAGGATTTTCTTTTGGGATGCACTATTCCTTCTTTACTGCATCCCTCGCTCCCTCACATTGACGAATTAACACAGAAATTGCCACGCTATGAAGCACTATGGGATCTATGACTTCTCCTTCTAAATCGAGTAACGTTTCTATGGAAACGACAGGATTTTCTTTTGGGGTACTACTGTCTCCTTTCGGAAGCACTATTCCTTCTTTACTGCATCCCTCGCTCCCTCACATTGACGAATTAACACAGAAATTGTGTCGCTATGGCCGTTGCACTATTCTTTCTTTACCGCATCCGTCGCTCCCTCACATTGACGAATTAACACAGAAATTGCGACGCAATGAAATACTATGGGTTCTATGACTTCTCCTTTTAAATCGAGTAACGTTTCTATGGAAACGACAGGATTTTGTTTTGGGATACGAGTATCTCCTTTCCGATGCCCTATTCCTTCTTTACTGCATCCCTCGCTCCCTCACATTGACGAATTAACACAGAAATTGCGTCGCTTTGAAATACTATGTGTTCTATGACATCTCCTTCTAAATCGAGTAACGTTTCTATGGAAACGACAGGATTTTCTTTTGGGATACGAGTATCTCCTTTCCGATGCACTATTCCTTCTTTACTGGATCCCTCGCTCCCTCACATTGACGAATTAACACAGAAATTGAACGCTGAGAAACACTATGGGATCTATGACTTCTCCTTCTAAATCGAGTAACGTTTCTATGGAAACGACAGGATTTTCTTTTGGGGTACTACTGTCTCCTTTCGGATGCACTATCCCTTCTTTACTGCATCTCTCGCTCCCTCACATTGACGAATTAACACAGAAATTGCGTCGCTATGGCCGTTGCACTATTCTTTCTTTACCGCATCCGTCGCTCCCTCACATTGACGAATTAACACAGAAATTGCGACGCAATGAAATACTATGGGTTCTTTGACTTCTCCTTCTAAATCGAGTGACGTTTCTATGGAAACGATAGGATTTTCTTTTGGGATACGAGTATCTCCTTTCCGATGCACTATTCCTTCTTTACTGCATCCCTCGCTCGATCACATTGACGAATTAACACAGAAATTGCTTTGCTTTGAAATACTATGGGTTCTATGACTTCTCCTTCTAAATCGAGTAACGTTTCTATGGAACGACAGTATTTTCCTTTGGGATTCGAGTATCTCCTTTCCGATTCACTATTCCTTCGTTACTGCATCCCTCGCTCCCTCACATTGACGAATTAACAACAGAAATTGCGTCGCAATGAAATACTATGTGTTCTATGACTTCTCCTTCTAATTCGAGTAACGTTTCCGTGGAAACGACAGGATTTTCTTTTGGGATACGAGTATCTCCTTTCCGATGCCCTATTCCTTCTTTACTGCATCCCTCGCTCCCTCACATTGACGAATTAACACAGAAATTGCGTCGCTATGAAATACTATTGGTTCTATGACATTTCCTTCTAAATCGAGTAACGTTTCTATGGAAACGACAGGATTTTCTTTTATGATACAACTATCTGCTTTCCGATGCACTATTCCATCTTTACTGCATCCATCGCTACCTCACATTGAAGAATTGACACAGAATATGCGTCGCTATGAAATACTATGGGTTCTATAACGTCTCCTTCTAAATCGAGTAACGTTTGCACGGAAGCGACAGGATTTTCTTTTGGGATACGATTATCTCCTTTCCGATGCACTATTATTTCTTTCTTGCATCCCTCGCTCCCTCACATTGACGAATTAACAGAGAAATTGCATCGCTATGAAATACTATGGGTTCTATGACTTCTCCTACTAAATCGAGTAACGTTTCTATGGAAAAGACAGGAATTTATTTTGGGATCCGACTATCCCCTTTCCGTTGCACTATTCCTTCTTTACTGCATCCTTCGCTCCCTCACATTGACGAATTAACATAGAAATTGCGTCGCTATGAAATACTATGTGTTCTATGACTTCTCCTTCTAAATCGAGTAACGTTTCTAAGGAAACGACAGGAAACACTTTTGCGATACGACTATCTCCTTTCCGATGCACTATTCCTTCTTTACTGCAACCCTCGCTCCCTCACATTGACGAATTAACATAGAAATTGCGTCGCTATGAAATACTATGGGTTTTATGACATCTCCTTCTAAATCGAGTAACGTTTCTATGGAAACGACAGGATTTTCTTTTGGGATACGAGTATCTCCTTTCCGATGCACTATTCCTTCTTTACTGCATTCCTCGCTCCCTCACATTGACGAATTAACACAGAAATTGCCACGCTATGAAACACTATGGGATCTATGACTTCTCCGTCTAAATCGAGTAAAGTTTCTATGGAAACGACGGGATTTTCTTTTGGGATACGACTATCTCCTTTCAGATGAACTATTCCTTCTTTACTGCATCCCTCGCTCCCTCACATTGACGAATTAACACAGAAATTGCGTCGCCATGAAATACTATGGGTTCTATGACATGTCCTTCTAAATCGAGTAAAGTTTCTATGGAAACGAAGGGATTTTCTTTTGGGATACCACTATCTCCTTTCCGATGCACTATTCCCTCTTTACTGCATCCCTCGCTCCCTCACATTGACGAATTAACACAGAAATTGCGTCGCTATGAAATACTGTGGGTTCTATGACCTCTCCTTCTAAATCGAGTAACGTTTCTATGGATACGACAGGATTTTCTTTTGGGATACCACTATCTCCTTTCCGATGCACTATTCCTTCTTTACTGCATCCCTCGCTCGATCACATTGACGAATTAACACAGATATTGCTTCGCTTTGAAATACTATGGGTTCTATGACTTCTCCTTGTAAATCGAGTAACGTTTCTATGGAACGACAGTATTTTCTTTTGGGATTCGAGTATCTCCTTTCCGATGCACTATTCCTTCGTTACTGCATCCCTCGCTCCCTCACATTGAATTAACACAGAAATAGCGTCGCTATGCAATACTATGGGATCTATGACTTCTCCTTCTAAATCGAGTATCGTTTCTATGGAAACGACAGGATTTTCTTTTGGGATACGAGTATCTCGCTCCCTCACATTGACGAATTATCACAGAAATTGCGTCGCCATGAAATACTATGGGTTCTATAACATTTCCTTCTAAATCGAGTAAAGTTTCTGTGGAAACGACAGGGTTTTCTTTTGGGATACGAGTATCTCGCTCCCTCACATTGACGAATTAACACAGAAATTGCGTCGCTATGAAATCCTATGGGATTTATGACTGCTCCATCTAAATCGAGTAACGTTTCTATGGAAAGGTCAGGATTTTCTGTTGGGATACGACTATCTCCTTTCCGATACACTTTACCTTCTTTACTGCATCCCTCGCTCCCTCACATTGACGAATTAACACAGAAATTGCGTCGCTAAGAAATACTATTGGTTCAAAGTCATCCCCTTCTAAATCGAGTAACGTTTCTATGGAAACGACAGGATTTTCTTTTGGGATACGACTATCTCCTTTCCGATGCACTATTCCTCCTTTACTGCATCCCTAGCTCCCTCACACTGACGAATTAACACAAAAATTGCGTCGCTATGAAATACTATGTGTTCTATGACATCTCCTTCTAACTCGAGTAACGTGTCTATGGAATGGACAGGATTTTCTTTTGGGATACCACTATCTCCTTTCCGATGCACTATTCCTTCTTTACTGCATCCCTCTATCCCTCACATTGACGAATTAACACAGAAATTTCGTCGCTATGAAATACTATGGGTTCTATGACTTCCCCTCCTAAATCGAGTAACGTTACTAAGGAAACGACATGATTTTCTTTTGGGATACGAGTACCTGCTTTCCGATGCACTATTCCTTCTTTACTGCATCCCTCGCGCCCGCACATTGACGAATTAACACAGAAATTCCCACGCAATGAAATACTATGGGTTCTATGACTTCTCCTACTAAATCGAGTAACGTTTCTATGGAAACAAAAGGATTTTCTTTTGGGATACGAGTATCTCCTTTCCCATGCTCTATTCCTCCTTTACTGCATCCCTCACTCCCTCACACTGACGAATTAAAACAGAAATTGCGTTGCTTTGAAATACTATGGGTACTGTGACATCTCCTTCTAAATCGAGTAACGTTTATATGGAAAGGACAATATTTTCTTTTGGATACGAGTATCTCCTTTCCGATGCACTATTCCTCCTTTAATGCATCCCTCGCGCCCTCACATTGACGAATTAACACAGAAATTGCGTCGCTATGAAGTCCTATGGGATCTATGACTTCTCCTTCTAAATCGAGTAACGTTTCTATGGAAACGACAGGATTTTCTTTTGGGATACGAGTATCTCGCTCCCTCACATTGACGAATTAACACAGAAATTGCGTCGCTATGAAATACTATGGGTTCTATGACTTCTCCTTCTAAATCGAGTAACGTTTCTATGGAAACGACAGGATTTTCTTTTGGGATAAGAGTATCTCGCTCCCTGACATTGACGAATTAACACAGAAATTGCGTCGCCATGAAATACTATGGGTTCTATGACATTTCCTTCTAAATCGAGTAAAGTTTCTATGGAAATGAAGGGATTTTCTTTTGGGATACCACTATCTCCTTTCCGATGCACTATTCCCTCTTTACTGCATCCCTCGCTCCCTCACATTGTCGAATTTACACAGAAATTGCGTCGCTATGAAATTCAGTGGGTTCTATGACCTCTCCTTCTAAATCGAGTAACGTTTCTGTTGTGTCGATTCCCTAAGGTCTCGACACAATGAGTGGCTAGGTGCACGCGAAACTAACGCAGACGGGCGTAAATTCTGAAACAGGAGACTGGATGAAAACTATAAAGAAAAGAAGAGAGATTTTAATATACTTAACTTTAATGTAGTCTTGTTCTTGTTGAAATACATCTCTTGCATAGTAGTAAGCAATTAGCAATGATACACATGGCGCCTTGCTAGGTAGTAGCGATGGACTAGCTGAAGGCTATTTAATCTGTCTCTCGGCAAATGAGAGGAATACTTGGTAGGTCTAGTCGCAAGCTATGTCGTCCGTACAACTGGGGCGAGGTCATGTCCGTGTCTTGTGACCTGCCATGTGGTGGCGCTAGGTTTGCGATTACACAGTGGCGACACGCGGGTCCGACATGTACTACAGGACCGCGGCCGATTTAAGTTACCACCTAGCAAGTGTGGTGTCTAGCGGTGACACCACATTTTCTATGGAAACGACAGGATTTTCTTTTGGGATACCACTATCTCCTTTCCGATGCACTATTCCTCCCTTACTGCATCCCTCGCTCCCTTACATTGACGAATTAACACAGAAATTGCGTCGCTTTGAAATACTTTCTGTTCTATGACATCTCCTTCTAAATCGAGTAACGTTTCTATGGAAACGACAGGATTTTCTTTTGGCATACGAGTATCTCCTTTCCGATGCACTATTCCTTCTTTACTGCATCCCTCGCTCCCTCACATTGACGAATTAACACAGAAATTGCCACGCTATGAAACACTATGGGATGTATGACTTCTCCTTCTAAATCGAGTAACGTTTCTATGGAAACGACAGGATTTTCTTTTGGGGTACTACTGTCTCCTTTCGGATGCACTATTCCTTCTTTACTGCAATCCTCGCTCCCTTACATTGACGAATTAACACAGAAATTGCGTCGCTATGGTCGTTGCATTATTCTTTCTTTCCCGCATCCGTCGCTCCCTCACATTGACGAATTAACACAGAAAATGTGACGCAATGAAATACTATCGGTTCTATGACTTCTCCTTCTAAATAGAGTAACGTTTCTATGGAAACGACAGGATTTTCTTTTGGGATACGAGTATCTCCTTTCCGATGCACTATTCCTTCTTTACTGCATCCCTCGCTCGATCACATTGACGAATTAACACAGAAATTGCTTCGCTTTGAAATACTATGGGTTCTATGACTTCTCTTTCTAAATCGAGTGACGTTTCTATGGAACGACAGTATTTTCTTTTGGGATTCGAGTATCTCCTTTCCGATGCACTATTCCTTCGTTACTGCATCCCTCGCTGCCTCACATTGACGAATTAACACAGAAATAGCGTCGCTATGCAATACTATGGGATCTATGACTTCTCCTTCTAAATCGAGTATCGTTTCTATGGAAATGACAGGATTTTCATTTGGGATACGAGTATCTCGCGCCCTCACATTGACGAATTATCACAGAAATTGCGTCGCCATGAAATACTATGGGTTCTATGACATTTCCTTCAAAATCGAGTGAAGTTTCTATGGAAACGAGGGGATTTTCTTTTGGGATACCACTATCTCCTTTCCGATGCACTATTCCTTCTTTACTGCATCCCCCGCTCCCTCACACTGAAGAATTAACACAGAAATTGCGTCGCTATGAAATACTATGAGTTCTATGACTTCTCCTTCTAAATCGAGTAACGTTTCTATGGAAACGACAGGATTTTCTTTTGGGATACGACTATCTACTTTCCGATGCACTATTCAATCTTTACTCCATCCCTCGCACCCTCACATTGACGAATTAACACCGAAATTGCGTCGCTATGAAATACAATGGGATCTATGAACTCCTTCTAAATTGAGTAACGTTTCTATGGAAACGACAGGATTTTCTTTTGGGATACGAGTATCTCGCTCCCTCACATTGACGAATTAACACAGAAATTGCATCGCTATGAAATACTATGGGTTCTATGACATTTCCTTCTAAA
The DNA here is from genome assembly GCF_023898315.1 of Schistocerca nitens. Taxonomy (NCBI): domain Eukaryota; kingdom Metazoa; phylum Arthropoda; class Insecta; order Orthoptera; family Acrididae; genus Schistocerca; species Schistocerca nitens. The sequence goes on from NC_064619.1 coordinate 730,245,874, forward strand.
TCGAGTAACGTTTCTATGGAAACGACAGGATTTTCTTTTGGGATACGAGTTTCTCCTTTCCGATGCACTATTCCTTCTTTACAGCATCCCTCGCTCCCTCACATTGACGTATTAAAACAGAATTTGCGTCGCTGTGAAATACTATGGGTTCTGTGACATCTCCTTCTAAATCGAGTAACGTTTATATGGAAACGACAGGATTTTCTTTTGGATACGAGTATCTCCTTTCCGATGCACTATTCCTTCTTTACTGCATCCCTCGCGCCATCAAATTGACGAATTAACACAGAAATTGCGTCGCTATGAAATCCTATGGGATCTATGACTGCTCCATCTAAATCGAGTAACGTTTCTATGGAACGATAGTATTTTCTTTTGGGATACGAGTATCTCCTTTCCGATGCACTATTCCTTCTTTACTGCATCCCTCGCTCGATCACATTGACGAATTAACACAGAAATTGCTTCGCTTTGAAATACTATGGGTTCTATGACTTCTCCTTCTAAATCGAGTAACGTTTCTATGGAACGACAGTATATTCTTTTGGGATTCGAGTATCTCCTTTCCGATGCACTATTCCTTCGTTACTGCATCCCTCGCTCCCTCACACTGAAGAATTAACACAAAAATTGCGTCGCTATGAAATACTATGTGTTCTATGACATCTCCTTCTAACTCGAATAACGTGTCTATGGAATGGACAGGATTTTCTTTTAGGATACCACTATCTCCTTTCTGATGCACTAATCCTTCTTTACTGCATCCATCTATCCCTCATATTGACGAATTAACACAGAAATTTCGTCGCTATGAAATACTATGGGTTCTATGACTTCCCCTTCTAAATCGAGTAACGTTACTACGGAAACGACATGATTTTCTTTTGGGATACGAGTACCTGCTTTCCGATGCACTATTCCTTCTTTACTGCATCCCTCGCGCCCGCACATTGACGAATTAACACAGAAATTGCCACGCAATGAAATACTATGGGTTCTATGACTTCTCCTACTAAATCGAGTAACGTTTCTATGGAAACAAAAGGATTTTCTTTTGGGATACGAGTATCTCCTTTCCCATGCTCTATTCCTCCATTACTGCATCCCTCACTCCCTCACATTGACGAATTAAAACAGAAATTGCGTTGCTGTGAAATACTATGGGTACTGTGACATTTCCTTCTAAATCGAGTAACGTTTCTATGGAAACGACAGGATTTTCTTTTGGGATACGAATTTCTCCTTTACGATGCACTATTCCTTCTTTACTTTATCCCCCGCTCCCTCACACTGACGAATTAACACAGAAATTGCGTCGCTATGAAATACTTTGGGTTCTATGACCTCTCCTTCCAAATCGAGTAACGTTTCTATGGAAACGACAGGATTTTCTTTTGGGATACGAGTTTCTCCTTTCCGATGCACTATTCCTTCTTTACTTTATCCCTCGTTCCCTCACATTGACGAATTAACACAGAAATTTCGTCGCTATGAAATACTATGAGTTCTATGACTTCCTCTTCTAAATCGAGTAACGTTTCTATGGAAACAAAAGGATTTTCTTTTGGGATACAAGTATCTCCTTTCCGATGCACTATTCCTTCTTTACAGCATCCCTCGCTCCCTCACATTGACGTATTAAAACAGAATTTGCGTCGCTGTGAAATACTATGGCTTCTGTGACATCTCCTTCTAAATCGAGTAACGTTTATATGGAAACGACAGGATTTTCTTTTGGATACGAGTATCTCCTTTCCGATGCACTATTCCTTCTTTACTGCATCCCTCGCGACCTCAAATTGACGAATTAACACAGAAATTGCGTCGCTATGAAATCCTATGGGATCTATGACTGCTCCATCTAAATCGAGTAACGTTTCTATGGAACGATAGTATTTTCTTTTGGGATACGAGTATCTCCTTTCCGATGCACTATTCCTTCTTTACGGCTTCCCTCGCTCGATCACATTGACGAATTAACACAGAAATTGCTTCGCTTTGAAATACTATGGGTTCTATGACTTCTCCTTCTAAATCGAGTAACGTTTCTATGGAACGACAGTATTTTCTTTTGGGATTCGAGTATCTCCTTTCTGATGCACTATTCCTTCGTTACTGCATCCCTCGCTCCCTCACATTGACGAATTAACACAGAAATGGCGTCGCTATGCAATACTATGGGATCTATGACTTCTCCTTCTAAATCGAGTATCGTTTCTATGGAAAGGACAGGATTTTCTTTTGGGATACGAGTATCTCGCTCCCTCACATTGACGAATTATCACAGAATTTGCGTCGCCATGAAATACTATGAGTTCTATGACATTTCCTTCTAAATAGAGTAAATTTTCTATGGAAACGACAGGATTTTCTTTTGGGATACGAGTATCTCGCTCCCTCACATTGACGAATTAACACAGAAATTGCGTCGCTATGAAATCCTATGGGATTTATGACTGCTCCATCTAAATCGAGTAACGTTTCTATGGAACGATAGTATTTTCTTTTGGGATACGAGTATCTCCTTTCCGATGCACTATTCCCTCTTTGCTGCATACCTCGCATCCGCACGTTGACGAATTAACACAGAAATTACCACGCAATGAAATTCTATTGGTACTATGACATCTCGTTCTAAATCGAGTAACGTTTCTATGGAAACGACAGGATTTCCTTTTGGGATACGAGTATCTCCTTTCCGATGTACAATTATTTCTTTACTGCATCCCTCGCTCCCTCACATTGACGAATTAACACAGAAATTGCCACGCTATGAAACACTATGGGATCTATGACTTCTAAATCGAGTAACGTTTCTATGGAAACGACAGGATTTTCTTTTGGGGTACTACTGTCTCTTTTCGGATGCACTATTTTTTCTTTACTGCAATCCTCGCTCCCTTACAATGACGAATTAACACAGATATTGCGTCGCTATGGTCGTTGCATTATTCTTTCTTTACCGCATCCGTCGCTCCCTCACTTTGACGAATTAACACAGAAATTGGGACGCAATGAAATACTATGGGTTCTATGACTTCTCCTTCTAAATCGAGTAACGTTTCTATGGAACGACAGTATTTTCTTTTGGGTTTCGAGTATCTCCTTTCCGATGCACTATTCCTTCGTTACTGCATCCCTCGCTCCCTCACATTGACGAATTAACACAGAAATAGCGTCGCTATGCAATACTATGGGATCTATGACTTCTCCTTCTAAATCGAGTATCGTTTCTATGGAAACGACAGGATTTTCTTTTGGGATACGAGTATCTCGCTCCCTCACATTGACGAATTATCACAGAAATTGCGTCGCCATGAAATACTATGGGATCTATGACATTTCCTTCTAAATCGAGTAAAGTTTCTATGGAAACGAGGGGATTTTCTTTTGGGATACCACTATCTCCTTTCCGATGCACTATTCCTTCTTTACTGCATCCCCCGCTTCCTCACACTGAAGAATTAACACAGAAATTGCGTCGCTATGAAATACTATGCGTTCTATGACATCTCCTTCTAAATCGAGTAACGTTTCTATGGAAACGACAGGATTTTCTTTTGGGATACGAGTATCTCGCTCCCTCACATTGACGAATTAACACAGAAATTGCATCGCTATGAAATACTATGGGTTCTATGACATTTCCTTCTAAATCGAGTAACGTTTCTATGGAAACGACAGGATTTTCTTTTGGGATACGAGTTTCTCCTTTCCGATGCACTATTCCTTCTTTACAGCATCCCTCGCTCCCTCACATTGACGTATTAAAACAGAATTTGCGTCGCTGTGAAATACTATGGGTTCTGTGACATCTCCTTCTAAATCGAGTAACGTTTATATGGAAACGACAGGATTTTCTTTTGGACACGAGTATCTCCTTTCCGATGCACTATTCCTTCTTTACTGCATCCCTCGCGCCATCAAATTGACGAATTAACACAGAAATTGCGTCGCTATTAAAATGCTATGGGATCTATGACTGCTCCATCTAAATCGAGTAACGTTTCTATGGAACGATAGTATTTTCTTTTGGGATACGAGTATCTCCTTTCCGATGCACTATTCCTTCTTTACTGCATCCCTCGCTCGATCACATTGACGAATTAACACAGAAATTGCTTCGCTTTGAAATACTATGGGTTCTATGACTTCTCCTTCTAAATCGAGTAACGTTTCTATGGAACGACAGTATATTCTTTTGGGATTCGAGTATCTCCTTTCCGATGCACTATTCCTTCGTTACTGCATCCCTCGCTCCCTCACATTGAATTAACACAGAAATAGCGTCGCTATGCAATACTATGGGATCTATGACTTCTCCTTCTAAATCGAGTATCGTTTCTATGGAAACGACAGGATTTTCTTTTGGGATACGAGTATCTCGCTCCCTCACATTGACGAATTATCACAGAAATTGCGTCGCCATGAAATACTATGGGTTCTATGACATTTCCTTCTAAATCGAGTAAAGTTTCTATGGAAACGACAGGATTTTCTTTTGGGATACGAGTATCTCGCTCCCTCACATTGACGAATTAACACAGAAATTGCGTCGCTATGAAATCCTATGGGATTTATGACTGCTCCATCTAAATCGAGTAACGTTTCTATGGAACGATAGTATTTTCTTTTGGGTTACGAGTATCTCCTTTCTGATGCACTATTCCTTCGTTACTGCATCCCTCGCTGCCTCACATTGACGAATTAACACAGAAATGGCGTCGCTATGCAATACTATGGGATCTATGACTTCTCCTTCTAACTCGAATAACGTTTCTATGGAACGACAGTATTTTCTTTTGGGATTCGAGTATCTCCTTTCTGATGCACTATTCCTTCGTTACTGCATCCCTCGCTGCCTCACATTGACGAATTAACACAGAAATGGCGTCGCTATGCAATACTATGGGATCTATGACTTCTCCTTCTAACTCGAATAACGTGTCTATGGAATGGACAGGATTTTCTTTTAGGATACCACTATCTCCTTTCCGATGCACTAATCCTTCTTTACTGCATCCATCTATCCCTCACATTGACGAATTAACACAGAAATTTCGTCGCTATGAAATACTATGGGTTCTATGACTTCCCCTTCTAAATCGAGTAACGTTACTACGGAAACGACATGATTTTCTTTTGGGATACGAGTACCTGCTTTCCGATGCACTATTGCTTCTTTACTGCATCCCTCGCGCCCGCACATTGACGAATTAACACAGAAATTGCCACGCAATGAAATACTATGGGTTCTATGACTTCTCCTACTAAATCGAGTAACGTTTCTATGGAAACGACAGGATTTTCTTTTGGGATACGAGTTTCTCCTTTCCGATGCACTATTCCTTCTTTACTTTATCCCTCGTTCCCTCACATTGACGAATTAACACAGAAATTTCGTCGCTATGAAATACTATGAGTTCTATGACTTCCTCTTCTAAATCGAGTAACGTTTCTATGGAAACAAAAGGATTTTCTTTTGGGATACAAGTATCTCCTTTCCGATGCACTATTCCTTCTTTACAGCATCCCTCGCTCCCTCACATTGACGTATTAAAACAGAATTTGCGTCGCTGTGAAATACTATGGCTTCTGTGACATCTCCTTCTAAATCGAGTAACGTTTATATGGAAACGACAGGATTTTCTTTTGGATACGAGTATCTCCTTTCCGATGCACTATTCCTTCTTTACTGCATCCCTCGCGACCTCAAATTGACGAATTAACACAGAAATTGCGTCGCTATGAAATCCTATGGGATCTATGACTGCTCCATCTAAATCGAGTAACGTTTCTATGGAACGATAGTATTTTCTTTTGGGATACGAGTATCTCCTTTCCGATGCACTATTCCTTCTTTACGGCATCCCTCGCTCGATCACATTGACGAATTAACACAGAAATTGCTTCGCTTTGAAATACTATGGGTTCTATGACTTCTCCTTCTAAATCGAGTAACGTTTCTATGGAACGACAGTATTTTCTTTTGGGATTCGAGTATCTCCTTTCTGATGCACTATTCCTTCGTTACTGCATCCCTCGCTGCCTCACATTGACGAATTAACACAGAAATGGCGTCGCTATGCAATACTATGGGATCTATGACTTCTCCTTCTAAATCGAGTATCGTTTCTATGGAAAGGACAGGATTTTCTTTTGGGATACGAGTATCTCGCTCCCTCACATTGACGAAATATCACAGAATTTGCGTCGCCATGAAATACTATGAGTTCTATGACATTTCCTTCTAAATAGAGTAAATTTTCTATGGAAACGACAGGATTTTCTTTTGGGATACGAGTATCTCGCTCCCTCACATTGACGAATTAACACAGAAATTGCGTCGCTATGAAATCCTATGGGATTTATGACTGCTCCATCTAAATCGAGTAACGTTTCTATGGAACGATAGTATTTTCTTTTGGGATACGAGTATCTCCTTTCCGATGCACTATTCCCTCTTTGCTGCATACCTCGCATCCGCACGTTGACGAATTAACACAGAAATTACCACGCAATGAAATTCTATTGGTACTATGACATCTCGTTCTAAATCGAGTAACGTTTCTATGGAAACGACAGGATTTCCTTTTGGGATACGAGTATCTCCTTTCCGATGTACAATTATTTCTTTACTGCATCCCTCGCTCCCTCACATTGACGAATTAACACAGAAATTGCCACGCTATGAAACACTATGGGATCTATGACTTCTCCTTCTAAATCGAGTAACGTTTCTATGGAAACGACAGGATTTTCTTTTGGGGTACTACTGTCTCTTTTCGGATGCACTATTCCTTCTTTACTGCATCCTCGCTCCCTTACAATGACGAACTAACACAGAAATTGCGTCGCTATGGTCGTTGCATTATTCTTTCTTTACCGCATCCGTCGCTCCCTCACTTTGACGAATTAACACAGAAATTGGGACGCAATGAAATACTATGGGTTCTATGACTTCTCCTTCTAAATCGAGTAACGTTTCTATGGAACGACAGTATTTTCTTTTGGGATTCGAGTATCTCCTTTCCGATGCACTATTCCTTCCTTACTGCATCCCTCGCTCCCTCACATTGACGAATTAACACAGAAATAGCGTCGCTATGCAATACTATGGGATCTATGACTTCTCCTTCTAAATCGAGTATCGTTTCTATGGAAACGACAGGTTTTTCTTTTGGGATACGAGTATCTCGCTCCCTCACATTGACGAATTATCACAGAAATTGCGTCGCCATGAAATACTATGGGTTCTATGACATTTCCTTCTAAATCGAGTAAAGTTTCTATGGAAACGAGGGGATTTTCTTTTGGGATACCACTATCTCCTTTCCGATGCACTATTCCTTCTTTACTGCATCCCCCGCTTCCTCACACTGAAGAATTAACACAGAAATTTCGTCGCTATGAAATACTATGCGTTCTATGACTTCTCCTTCTAAATCGAGTAACGTTTCTATGGAAACGACAGGATTTTCTTTTGGGGTACTACTGTCTCCTTTCGGATGCACTATTCCTTCTTTACTGCATCTCTCGCTCCCTCACATTGACGAATTAACACAGAAATTGCGTCGCTATGGCCGTTGCACTATTCTTTCTTTACCGCATCCGTCGCTCCCTCACATTGACGAATTAACACAGAAATTGCGACGCAATGAAATACTATGCGTTCTTTGACTTCTCCTTCTAAATCGAGTGACGTTTCTATGGAAACGATAGGATTTTCTTTTGGGATACGAGTATCTCCTTTCCGATGCACTATTCCTTCTTTACTGCATCCCTCGCTCGATCACATTGACGAATTAACACAGAAATTGCTTTGCTTTGAAATACTATGGGTTCTATGACTTCTCCTTCTAAATCGAGTAACGTTTCTATGGAACGACAGTATTTTCCTTTGGGATTCGAGTATCTCCTTTCCGATTCACTATTCCTTCGTTACTGCATCCCTCGCTCCCTCACATTGACGAATTAACAACAGAAATTGCGTCGCAATGAAATACTATGTGTTCTATGACTTCTCCTTCTAATTCGAGTAACGTTTCCGTGGAAACGACAGGATTTTCTTTTGGGATACGAGTATCTCCTTTCCGATGCCCTATTCCTTCTTTACTGCATCCCTCGCTCCCTCACATTGACGAATTAACACAGAAATTGCGTCGCTATGAAATACTATGGGTTCTATGACATTTCCTTCTAAATCGAGTAACGTTTCTATGGAAACGACAGGATTTTCTTTTATGATACAACTATCTGCTTTCCGATGCACTATTCCATCTTTACTGCATCCATCGCTACCTCACATTGAAGAATTGACACAGAATATGCGTCGCTATGAAATACTATGGGTTCTATAACGTCTCCTTCTAAATCGAGTAACGTTTGCACGGAAGCGACAGGATTTTCTTTTGGGATACGAGTATCTCCTTTCCGATGCACTATTATTTCTTTCCTGCATCCCTCGCTCCCTCACATTGACGAATTAACAGAGAAATTGCATCGCTATGAAATACTATGGGTTCTATGACTTCTCCTACTAAATCGAGTAACGTTTCTATGGAAAAGACAGGAATTTATTTTGGGATCCGACTATCCCCTTTCCGTTGCACTATTCCTTCTTTACTGCATCCTTCGCTCCCTCACATTGACGAATTAACATAGAAATTGCGTCGCTATGAAATACTATGTGTTCTATGACTTCTCCTTCTAAATCGAGTAACGTTTCTAAGGAAACGACAGGAAACACTTTTGCGATACGACTATCTCCTTTCCGATGCACTATTCCTTCTTTACTGCAACCCTCGCTCCCTCACATTGACGAATTAACATAGAAATTGCGTCGCTATGAAATACTATGGGTTTTATGACATCTCCTTCTAAATCGAGTAACGTTTGTATGGAAACGACAGGATTTTCTTTTGGGATACGAGTATCCCCTTTCCGTTGCACTATTCCTTCTTTACTGCATCCTTCGCTCCCTCACATTGACGAATTAACAAAGAAATAGCGTCGCTATGAAATACTATGGTTTCTATGACTTCTCCGTCTAAATCGAGTAAAGTTTCTATGGAAACGACGGGATTTTCTTTTGGGATACGACTATCTGCTTTCCGATGCACTATTCAATCTTTACTCCATCCCTCGCACCCTCACATTGACGAATTAACACAGAAATTGCGTCGCTATGAAATACTGTGGGATCTATGACTTCTCCTTCTAAATCGAGTAACGTTTCTATGGAAACGACAGGAATTTCTTTTGGGATACGAGTATCTCGCTCCCTCACATTGACGAATTAACACAGAAATTGCGTCGCCATGAAATACTATGGGTTCTATGACATGTCCTTCTAAATCGAGTAAAGTTTCTATGGAAACGAAGGGATTTTCTTTTGGGATACCACTATCTCCTTTCCGATGCACTATTCCCTCTTTACTGCATCCCTCGCTCCCTCACATTGACGAATTAACACAGAAATTGCGTCGCTATGAAATACTGTGGGTTCTATGACCTCTCCTTCTAAATCGAGTAACGTTTCTATGGATACGACAGGATTTTCTTTTGGGATACCACTATCTCCTTTCCGATGCACTATTCCTTCTTTACTGCATCCCTCTATCCCTCACATTGACGAATTAACACATAAATTTCGTCGCTATGAAATACTATGGGTTCTATGAATTCCCCTTCTAAATCGAGTAACGTTTCTACGGAAACGACGAGATTTTCAATGGGATACGAGTACCTGCTTTCCGATGCACTATTCCTTCTTTACTGCATTCCTCGCTCCCTCACATTGACTAATTAACACAGAAATTGCCACGCAATGAAATACTATGGGTTCTATGACTTCTCCTACTAAATCGAGTAACGTTTCTATGGAAACAAAAGTATTTTCTATTGGGATACGAGTATCTCCTTTCCGATGCACTATTCCTTCTTAACAGCATCCCTCGCTCCCTCACATTGAGGAATTAAAACAGAATTTGCGTCGCTGTGAAATACTATGGGTTCTGTGACATCTCCTTCTAAATCGAGTAACGTTTATATGGAAACGACAGGATTTTCTTTTGGATACGAGTATCTCCTTTCCGATGCACTATTCCTTCTTTACTGCATCCCTCGCGCCCTCACATTGACGAATTAACACGGAAATTGTGTCGCAATGAAATACTATGGGTTCTACGACTTCTCCTTCTAAATCGAGTAACGTTCCTATGGAAACTACAGGATTATCCTTTGGGGTACTACTGTCTCCTTTCGGATGCACTATTCCTTCTTTACTGCATCCCTCGCTCCCTCACATTGACGAATTAACACAGAAATTGCCACGCAATGAAATACTACGGGTTCTATGACCTCTCCTTCTAAATCGAGTAACGTTTCTATGGAACGACAGTATTTTCTTTTGGGATTCGAGTATCTCCTTTCTGATGCACTATTATTCCTTTACTGCATCTCTCGCTCCCTCACATTGACGAATTAACAGAGAAACTGCGTCGCTATGAAATACTATGGGTTCTATGACTTATCCTACTAAATCGAGTAACGTTTCTATGGAAAAGACAGGAATTTATTTTGGTATGCGACTATCTCCTTTCCGTTGCACAATTCCTTCTTTACTGCATCCCTGGCTCCCTGACATTGACGAATTAACATTGAAATTGCGTCGCTATGAAATACTATGTGTTCTATGACTTCTCCTTCTAAATCGAGTAACGTTTCTAAGGAAACGACAGGATTATCTCTTGGGATACGACTATCACCTTACCGATGCACTATTCCTCCCTTACTGCATCCCTCGCTCCCTCACATTGACGAATTAACACAGAAATTGCGTCGCTTTGAAATACTTTCTGTTCTATGACATCTCCTTCTAAAACGAGTAACGTTTCTATGGAACGACAGTATTTTCTTTTGGGATTCGAGTATCTCCTTTCCGATGCACTATTCCTTCGTTACTGCATCCTTCGCTCCCTCACATTGACGAATTAACACAGAAATAGCGTCGCTATGCAATACTATGGGATCTATGACTTCTCCTTCTAAATCGAGTATCGTTTCTATGGAAACGACAGGATTTTCTTTTGGGATACGAGTATCTCGCTCCCTCACATTGACGAATTATCACAGAAATTGCGTCGCCATGAAATACTATGTGTTCTATGACATTTCCTTCTAAATCGAGTAAAGTTTCTATGGAAACGAGGGGATTTTCTTTTGGGATACCACTATCTCCTTTCCGATGCACTATTCCTTCTTTACTGCATCCCCCGCTCCCTCACACTGAAGAATTAACACAGAAATTGTGTCGCTATGAAATACTATGAGTTCTATGACTTCCTCTTCTAAATCGAGTAACGTTTCTATGGAAACAAAAGGATTTTCTTTTGGGATACAAGTATCTCCTTTCCGAAGCACTATTCCTTCTTTACAGCAATCCTCGCTCCCTCACATTGACGTATTAAAACAGAATTTGCGTCGCTGTGAAATACTATCGGTTCTGTGACATCTCCTTCTAAATCGAGTAACGTTTATATGGAAACGACAGGATTTTCTTTTGGATACGAGTATCTCCTTTCCGATGCACTATTCCTTCTTTACTACATCCCTCGCGCCCTCAAACTGACGAATTAACACAGAAATTGCGTCGCTATGAAATCCTATGGGATCTATGACTGCTCCATCTAAATCGAGTAACGTTTCTATGGAACGACAGTATTTTCTTTTGGGATACGAGTATCTCCTTTCCGATGCACTATTCCTTCTTTACTGCATCCTTCGCTCGATCACATTGACGAATTAACACAGAAATTGCTTCGCTTTGAAATACTATGGGTTCTATGACTTCTCCTTGTAAATCGAGTAACGTTTCTATGGAACGACAGTATTTTCTTTTGGGATTCGAGTATCTCCTTTCCGATGCACTATTCCTTCGTTACTGCATCCCTCGCTCCCTCACATTGAATTAACACAGAAAAAGCGTCGCTATGCAATACTATGGGTTCTATGACTTTTCCTTCTAAATCGAGTATCGTTTCTATGGAAACGACAGGATTTTCTTTTGGGATACGAGTATCTCGCTCCCTCACATTGACGAATTATCACAGAAATTGCGTCGCCATGAAATACTATGGGTTCTATAACATTTCCTTCTAAATCGAGTAAAGTTTCGGTGGAAACGACAGGGTTTTCTTTTGGGATACGAGTATCTCGCTCCCTCACATTGACGAATTAACACAGAAATTGCGTCGCTATGAAATCCTATGGGATTTATGACTGCTCCATCTAAATCGAGTAACGTTTCTATGGAAAGGTCAGGATTTTCTTTTGGGATACGACTATCTCCTTTCCGATGCACTTTACGTTCTTTACTGCATCCCTCGCTCCCTCACATTGACGAATTAACACAGAAATTGCGTCGCTAAGAAATACTATTGGTTCAAAGTCATCCCCTTCTAAATCGAGTAACGTTTCTATGGAAACGACAGGATTTTCTTTTGGGATACGACTATCTCCTTTCCGATGCACTATTCCTCCTTTACTGCATCCCTCGCTCCCTCACACTGACGAATTAACACAAAAATTGCGTCGCTATGAAATACTATGTGTTCTATGACATCTCCTTCTAACTCGAGTAACGTGTCTATGGAATGGACAGGATTTTCTTTTGGGATACCACTATCTCCTTTCCGATGCACTATTCCTTCTTTACTGCATCCCTCTATCCCTCACATTGACGAATTAACACAGAAATTTCGTCGCTATGAAATACTATGGGTTCTATGACTTCCCCTCCTAAATCGAGTAACGTTACTACGGAAACGACATGATTTTCTTTTGGGATACGAGTACCTGCTTTCCGATGCACTATTCCTTCTTTACTGCATCCCTCGCGCCCGCACATTGACGAATTAACACAGAAATTCCCACGCAATGAAATACTATGCGTTCTATGACTTCTCCTACTAAATCGAGTAACGTTTCTATGGAAACAAAAGGATTTTCTTTTGGGATACGAGTATCTCCTTTCCCATGCTCTATTCCTCCTTTTTCTGTATCCCTCACTCCCTCACACTGACGAATTAAAACAGAAATTGCGTTGCTGTGAAATACTATGGGTACTGTGACATCTCCTTCTAAATCGAGTAACGTTTATATGGAAAGGACAATATTTTCTTTTGGATACGAGTATCTCCTTTCCGATGCACTATTCCTCCTTTAATGCATCCCTCGCGCCCTCACATTGACGAATTAACACAGAAATTGCGTCGCTATGAAGTCCTATGGGATCTATGACTTCTCCTTCTAAATCGAGTAACGTTTCTATGGAAACGACAGGATTTTCTTTTGGGATACGAGTATCTCGCTCCCTCACATTGACGAATTAACACAGAAATTGCGTCGCTATGAAATACTATGGGTTCAATGACTATTCCTTCTAAATCGAGTAACGTTTCTATGGAAACGACAGGATTTTCTTTTGGGATACGAGTATCTCGCTCCCTCACATTGACGAATTAACACAGAAATTGCGTCGCAATGAAATACTATGGGTTCTATGACATTTCCTTCTAAATCGAGTAAAGTTTCTATGGAAATGAAGGGATTTTCTTTTGGGATACCACTATCTCCTTTCCGATGCACTATTCCCTCTTTACTGCATCCCTCGCTCCCTCACATTGACGAATTTACACAGAAATTGCGTCGCTATGAAATTCAGTGGGTTCTATGACCTCTCCTTCTAAATCGAGTATCGTTTCTATGGAAACGACAGGATTTTCTTTTGGGATACCACTATCTCCTTTCCGATGCACTATTCCTCCCTTACTGCATCCCTCGCTCCCTTACATTGACGAATGAACACAGAAATTGCGTCGCTTTGAAATACTTTCTGTTCTATGACATCTCCTTCTAAATCGAGTAACGTTTCTATGGAAACGACAGGATTTTCTTTTGGCATACGAGTATCTCCTTTCCGATGCACTATTCCTTCTTTACTGCATCCCTCGCTCCCTCACATTGACGAATTAACACAGAAAATGCCACGCTATGAAACACTATGGGATCTATGACTTCTCCTTCTAAATCGAGTAACGTTTCTATGGAAGCGACAGGATTTTCTCTTGGGGTACTACTGTCTCCTTTCGGATGCACTATTCCTTCTTTACTGCAATCCTCGCTCCCTTACATTGACGAATTAACACAGAAATTGCGTCGCTATGGTCGTTGCATTATTCTTTCTTTCCCGCATCCGTCGCTCCCTCACATTGACGAATTAACACAGAAATTGCGACGCAATGAAATACTATGGGTTCTATGACTTCTCCTTCTAAATCGAGTAACGTTTCTATGGAAACGACAGGATTTTCTTTTGGGATACGAGTATCTCCTTTCCGATGCACTATTCCTTCTTTACTGCATCCCTCGCTCGATCACATTGACGAATTAACACAGAAATTGCTTCGCTTTGAAATACTATGGGTTCTATGACTTCTCTTTCTAAATCGAGTGACGTTTCTATGGAACGACAGTATTTTCTTTTGGGATTCGAGTATCTCCTTTCCGATGCACTATTCCTTCGTTACTGCATCCCTCGCTGCCTCACATTGACGAATTAACACAGAAATAGCGTCGCTATGCAATACTATGGGATCTATGACTTCTCCTTCTAAATCGAGTATCGTTTCTATGGAAATGACAGGATTTTCATTTGGGATACGAGTATCTCGCGCCCTCACATTGACGAATTATCACAGAAATTGCGTCGCTATGAAATACTATGGGATCTATGACCTCCTTCTAAATCGAGTAACGTTTCTATGGAAACGACAGGATTTTCTTTTGGGATACGAGTATCTCGCTCCCTCACATTGACGAATTAACACAGAAATTGCATCGCTATGAAATACTATGGGTTCTATGACATTTCCTTCTAAATCGAGTAACGTTTCTATGGAAACGACAGGATTTTCTTTTGGGATACGAGTTTCTCCTTTCCGATGCACTATTCCTTCTTTACAGCATCCCTCGCTCCCTCACATTGACGTATTAAAACAGAATTTCCGTCGCTGTGAAATACTATGGGTTCTGTGACATCTCCTTCTAAATCGAGTAACGTTTATATGGAAACGACAGGATTTTCTTTTGGATACGAGTATCTCCTTTCCGATGCACTATTCCTTCTTTACTGCATCCCTCGCGCCATCAAATTGACGAATTAACACAGAAATTGCGTCGCTATGAAATCCTATGGGATCTATGACTGCTCCATCTAAATCGAGTAACGTTTCTATGGAACGATAGTATTTTCTTTTGGGATACGAGTATCTCCTTTCCGATGCACTATTCCTTCTTTACTGCATCCCTCGCTCGATCACATTGACGAATTAACACAGAAATTGCTTCGCTTTGAAATACTATGGGTTCTATGACTTCTCCTTCTAAATCGAGTAACGTTTCTATGGAACGACAGTATATTCTTTTGGGATTCGAGTATCTCCTTTCCGATGCACTATTCCTTCGTTACTGCATCCCTCGCTCCCTCACATTGAATTAACACAGAAATAGCGTCGCTATGCAATAGTATGGGATCTATGACTTCTCCTTCTAAATCGAGTATCGTATCTATGGAAACGACAGGATTTTCTTTTGGGATACGAGTATCTCGCTCCCTCACATTGACGAATTATCACAGAAATTGCGTCGCCATGAAATACTATGGGTTCTATGACATTTCCTTCTAAATCGAGTAAAGTTTCTATGGAAACGACAGGATTTTCTTTTGGATACGAGTATCTCCTTTCCGATGCACTATTCCTCCTTTACTGCATCCCTCGCTCCCTCACACTGAAGAATTAACACAAAAATTGCGTCGCTATGAAATACTATGTGTTCTATGACATCTCCTTCTAACTCGAATAACGTGTCTATGGAATGGACAGGATTTTCTTTTGGGATACCACTATCTCCTTTCCGATGCACTAATCCTTCTTTACTGCATCCATCTATCCCTCACATTGACGAATTAACACAGAAATTTCGTCGCTATGAAATACTATGGGTTCTATGACTTCCCCTTCTAAATCGAGTAACGTTACTACGGAAACGACATGATTTTCTTTTGGGATACGAGTACCTGCTTTCCGATGCACTATTCCTTCTTTACTGCATCCCTCGCGCCCGCACATTGACGAATTAACACAGAAATTGCCACGCAATGAAATACTATGGGTTCTATGACTTCTCCTACTAAATCGAGTAACGTTTCTATGGAAACAAAAGGATTTTCTTTTGGGATACGAGTATCTCCTTTCCCATGCTCTATTCCTCCTTTACTGCATCCCTCACTCCCTCACATTGACGAATTAAAACAGAAATTGCGTTGCTGTGAAATACTATGGGTACTGTGACATTTCCTTCTAAATCGAGTAACGTTTCTATGGAAACGACAGGATTTTCTTTTGGGATACGAGTTTCTCCTTTCCGATGCACTATTCCTTCTTTACTTTATCCCCCGCTCCCTCACACTGACGAATTAACACAGAAATTGCGTCGCTATGAAATACTTTGGGTTCTATGACCTCTCCTTCCAAATCGAGTAACGTTTCTATGGAAACGACAGGATTTTCTTTTGGGATACGAGATTCTCCTTTCCGATGCACTATTCCTTCTTTACTTTATCCCTCGTTCCCTCACATTGACGAATTAACACAGAAATTTCGGCGCTATGAAATACTATGAGTTCTATGACTTCCTCTTCTAAATCGAGTAACGTTTCTATGGAAACCAAAGGATTTTCTTTTGGGATACAAGTATCTCCTTTCCGAGTCACTATTCCTTCTTTACAGCATCCCTCGCTCCCTCACATTGACGTATTAAAACAGAATTTGCGTCGCTGTGAAATACTATGGCTTCTGTGACATCTCCTTCTAAATCGAGTAACGTTTATATGGAAACGACAGGATTTTCTTTTGGATACGAGTATCTCCTTTCCGATGCACTATTCTTTCTTTACTGCATCCCTCGCGCCCTCAAATTGACGAATTAACACAGAAATTGCGTCGCTATGAAATCCTATGGGATCTATGACTGCTCCATCTAAATCGAGTAACGTTTCTATGGAACGATAGTATTTTCTTTTGGGATACGAGTATCTCCTTTCCGATGCACTATTCCTTCTTTACGGCATCCCTCGCTCGATCACATTGACGAATTAACACAGAAATTGCTTCGCTTTGAAATACTATGGGTTCTATGACTTCTCCTTCTAAATCGAGTAACGTTTCTATGGAACGACAGTATTTTCTTTTGGGATTCGAGTATCTCCTTTCTGATGCACTATTCCTTCGTTACTGCATCCCTCGCTCCCTCACATTGACGAATTAACACAGAAATGGCGTCGCTATGCAATACTATGGGATCTATGACTTCTCCTTCTAAATCGAGTATCGTTTCTATGGAAAGGACAGGATTTTCTTTTGGGATACGAGTATCTCGCTCCCTCACATTGACGAATTATCACAGAATTTGCGTCGCCATGAAATACTATGAGTTCTATGACATTTCCTTCTAAATAGAGTAAATTTTCTATGGAAACGACAGGATTTTCTTTTGGGATACGAGTATCTCGCTCCCTCACATTGACGAATTAACACAGAAATTGCGTCGCTATGAAATCCTATGGGATTTATGACTGCTCCATCTAAATCGAGTAACGTTTCTATGGAAAGATAGTATTTTCTTTTGGGATACGAGTATCTCCTTTCCGATGCACTATTCCCTCTTTGCTGCATACCTCGCATCCGCACGTTGACGAATTAACACAGAAATTACCACGCAATGAAATTCTATTGGTACTATGACATCTCGTTCTAAATCGAGTAACGTTTCTATGGAAACGACAGGATTTCCTTTTGGGATACGAGTATCTCCTTTCCGATGTACAATTATTTCTTTACTGCATCCCTCGCTCCCTCACATTGACGAATTAACACAGAAATTGCCACGCTATGAAACACTATGGGATCTATGACTTCTCCTTCTAAATCGAGTAACGTTTCTATGGAAACGACAGGATTTTCTTTTGGGGTACTACTGTCTCTTTTCGGATGCACTATTCCTTCTTTACTGCAATCCTCGCTCCCTTACATTGACGAATTAACACAGAAATTGCGTCGCTATGGTCGTTGCATTATTCTTTCTTTACCGCATCCGTCGCTCCCTCACTTTGACGAATTAACACAGAAATTGGGACGCAATGAAATACTATGGGTTCTATGACTTCTCCTTCCAAATCGAGTAACGTTTCTATGGAACGACAGTATTTTCTTTTGGGATTCGAGTATCTCCTTTCCGATGCACTATTCCTTCGTTACTGCATCCCTCGCTCCCTCACATTGACGAATTAACACAGAAATAGCGTCGCTATGCAATACTATGGGATCTATGACTTCTCCTTCTAAATCGAGTATCGTTTCTATGGAAACGACAGGATTTTCTTTTGGGATACGAGTATCTCGCTCCCTCACATTGACGAATTATCACAGAAATTGCGTCGCCATGAAATACTATGGGTTCTATGACATTTCCTTCTAAATCGAGTAAAGTTTCTATGGAAACGAGGGGATTTTCTTTTGGGATACCACTACCTCCTTTCCGATGCACTATTCCTTCTTTACTGCATCCCCCGCTTCCTCACACTGAAGAATTAACACAGAAATTGCGTCGCTATGAAATACTATGCGTTCTATGACTTCTCCTTCTAAATCGAGTAACGTTTCTATGGAAACGACAGGATTTTCTTTTGGGATACGACTATCTGCTTTCCGATGCACTATTCAATCTTAACTCCATCCCTCGCACCCTCACATTGACGAATTAACACCGAAATTGCGCCGCTATGAAATACTATGGGATCTATGACTTCTCCTTCTAAATCGAGTAACGTTTCTATGGATCGACAGGATTTTCTTTTGGGATACGAGTATCTCGCTCCCCTCACATTGACGAATTAACACAGAAATTGCATCGCTATGAAATACTATGGGTTCTATGACATTTCCTTCTAAATCGAGTAACGTTTCTATGGAAACGACAGGATTTTCTTTGGGATACGAGTTTCTCCTTTCCGATGAACTATTCCTTCTTTACTTTATCCCCCGCTCCCTCACACTGACGAATTAACACAGAAATTGCGTCGCTATGAAATAATTTGGGTTCTATGACCTCTCCTTCCAAATCGAGTAACGTTTCTATGGAAACGACAGGATTTTCTTTTGGGATACGAGTTTCTCCTTTCCGATGCACTATTCCTTATTTACTTTATCCCTCGCTCCCTCACACTGACGAATTAACACAGAAATTTCGTCGCTATGAAATACTATGAGTTCTATGACTTCCTCTTCTAAATCGAGTAACGTTTCTATGGAAACAAAAGGATTTTCTTTTGGGATACAAGTATCTCCTTTCCGGTGCACTATTCCTTCTTTACAGCATCCCTCGGTCCCTCACATTGACGTATTAAAACAGAATTTGCGTCGCTGTGAAATACTATGGGTTATGTGACATCTCCTTCTAAATCGAGTAACGTTTATATGGAAACGACAGGATTTTCTTTCGGATGCGAGTATCTCCTTTCCGATGCACTATTCCTTCTTTACTGCATCCGTCGCGCCCACAAATAGACGAATTAACACAGAAATTGCGTCGCTATGAAATCCTATGGGATCTATGACTGCTCCATCTAAATCGAGTAACGTTTCTATGGAACGATAGTATTTTCTTTTGGGATACGAGTATCTCCTTTCCGATGCACTATTCCTTCTTTACTGCATCCCTCGCTCGATCACAATGACGAATTAACACAGAAAATGCTTCGCTTTGAAATACTATGTGTTCTGTGACTTCTCCTTCTAAATCGAGTAACGTTTCTATGGAACGACAGTATGTTCTTTTGGGATTCGAGTATCTCCATTCCGATGCACTATTCCTTCGTTACTGCATCCCTCGCTCCCTCACATTGAATTAACACAGAAATAGCGTCGCTATGCAATACTATGGGATCTATGACTTCTCCTTCTAAATCGAGTAAAGTTTCTATGGAAACGACAGGATTTTCTTTTGGGATACGAGTATCTCGCTCCCTCACATTGACGAATTAACACAGAAATTGCGTCGCTAAGAAATCCTATGGGATTTATGACTGCTCCATCTAAATCGAGTAACGTTTCTATGGAACGATAGTATTTACTTTTGGGATACGAGTATCTCCTTTCCGATGCACTATTCCTTCTTTGCTGCATACCTCGCATCCGCACATTCACGAATTAACACAGAAATTACCACGCAATGAAATTCTATTGGTTCTATGACATCTCGTCCTAAATCGAGTAACGTTTCTATGGAAACGACAGGATTTCCTTTTGGGATACGAGTATCTCCTTTCCGATGTACAATTATTTCTTTACTGCATCCCTCGCTCCCTCACATTGACGAATTAACACAGACATTGCGTCGCTATGAGATACTATGGGTTCTATGACTTCTCCTTCTAAATCGAGTAACGTTTCTATGGAAAGGTCATGATTTTCTTTTGGTATACGACTATCTCCTTTCCGATGCACTTTCCCTTGTTTACTGCATCCCTCGCTCCCTCAGATTGACGAATTAACACAGAAATTGCGTCGCTAAGAAATACTATTGGTTCAAAGTCATCCCCTTCTTAATCGAGTAACGTTTCTATGGAAACGACAGGATTTTCTTTTGGGATACGACTATCTCCTTTCCGATGCACTATTCCACCTTTACTGCATCCCTCGCTCCCTCACACTGAATTAACACAAAAATTGCGTCGCTATGAAATACTATGTGTTCTATGACATCTCCTTCTAACTCGAGTAACGTGTCTATGGAATGGACAGGATTTTCTTTTGGGATACCACTATCTCCTTTCCGATGCACTATTCCTTCTTTACTGCATCCCTCTATCCCTCACATTGACGAATTAACACAGAAATTTCGTCGCTATGAAATACTATGGGTTCTATGACTTCCCCTTCTAAATCGAGTTACATTACTACCGAAACGACATGATTTTCTTTTGGGATACGAGTACCTGCTTTCCGATGCACTATTCCTTTTTTACTGCATCCCTCGCGCCCGCACATTGACGAATTAACACAGAAATTGCCACGCAATGAAATACTATGGGTTCTATGACTTCTCCTACTAAATCGAGTAACGTTTCTATGGAAACAAAAGGATTTTCTTTTGGGATACGAGTATCTCCTTTCCCATGCTCTATTCCTCCTTTACTGCATCCCTCACTCCCTCACATTGACGAATTAAAACAGAAATTGCGTTGCTGTGAAATACTATGGGTACTGTGACATCTCCTTCTAAATCGAGTAACGTTTATATGGAAAGGACAATATTTTCTTTTGGATACGAGTATCTCCTTTCCGATGCACTATTCTTCCTTTAATGCATCCCTCGCGCCCTCACATTGACGAATTAACACAGAAATTGCGTCGCTATGTAGCCCTATGGGATCAATGACTTCTCCTTCTAAATCGAGTAACGTTTCTATGGAAACGACAGGATTTTCTTTTGGGATACGAGTATCTCGCTCCCTCACATTGACGAATTAACACAGAAATTGCGTCGCTATGAAATACTATGGGTTCTATGACTTCTCCTTCTAAACCGAGTAACGTTTCTATGGAAACGACAGGATTTTCTTTTGGGATACGAGTATCTCGCTCCCTCACATTGACGGATTAACACAGAAATTGCGTCGCCATGAAATACTATGGGTTCTATGACATTTCCTTCTAAATCGAGTAAAGTTTCTTTGGAAACGAAGGGATTTTCTTTTGGTATACCACTATCTCCTTTCCGATGCACTATTCCCTCTTTACTGCATCCCTCGCTCCCTCACATTGACGAATTTACACAGAAATTGTGTCGCTATGAAATACAGTGGGTTCTATGACCTCTCCTTCTAAATCGAGTAACGTTTCTATGGAAACGACACGATTTTCTTTTGGGATACCACTATCTCCTTTCCGATGCACTATTCCTTCTTTACTGCATCCCTCTATCACTCACATTGACGAATTTACACAGAAATTGCGTCGCTGTGAAATACTATGGGTTCTGTGACATCTCTTTCTAAATCGAGTAACGTTTATATCGAAACGACAGGATTTTCTTTTTGATACGAGTATCTCCTTTCCGATGCACTATTCCTTCTTTACTTCATCCCTCGCGCCCTCACATTGACGAATTAACACAGAAATTGCGTCGCAATGAAATACTATGTGTTCTATGACATCTCCTTCTAAATCGAGTAACGTTTCTATGGAAGCGACAGGATTTTCTTTTGGGATACGAGTACCTGCTTTCCGATGCCCTATTCCTTCTTTACTGCATTCCTCGCGCCCGCACATTGACGAATTCACACAGAAATTGCCACGCAATGAAATACTATGTGTTCTATGACATCTCCTTCTAAATCGAGTAACGTTTCTATGGAACGACAGTATTTTCTTTTGGGATTCAAGTATCTCCTTCCCGATGCCCTATTTCTTCTTTACTGCATCCCTCGCTCCTTCACATTGACGAATTAACACAGAAATTGCGTCGCTATGAAATACTATGGGTTCTATGACTTCTCCTTCTAAATCGAGCAACATTTCTGTGGAAACCACGGGATTATCCTTTTGGGATACCACTATCTCCTTTCCGATGCACTATTATTTCTTTACTGCATCCCTCGCTCCCTCACATTGACGAATTAACAGAGAAACTGCGTCGCTATGAAATACTATGGGTTCTATGACTTCTCCTTCTAAATCGAGTAACGTTTCTAAGGAAACGACAGGATTATCTCTTGGGATACGACTATCTCCTTTCCGATGCACTATTCCTCCCTTACTGCATCCCTCGCTCCCTCACATTGACGAATTAACACAGAAATTGCGTCGCTTTGAAATACTTTCTGTTCTATGACATCTCCTTCTAAATCGAGTAACGTTTCTATGGAAACGACAGGATTTTCTTTTGGGATACGAGTATATCCTTTGCGATGCACTATTCCTTCTTTACTGCATCCCTCGCTCGAGCACATTGACGAATTAACACAGAAATTGCTTCGCTTTGAAATACTATGGGTTCTATGACTTCTCCTTCTAAATCGAGTAACGTTTCTATGGAACGACAGTATTTTCTTTTGGGATTCGAGTATCTCCTTTCCGATGCACTATTCCTTCGTTACTGCATCCCTCGCTGCCTCACATTGACGAATTAACACAGAAATAGCGTCGCTATGCAATACTATGGGATCTATGACTTCTCCTTCTAAATCGAGTATCGTTTCAATGGAAACGACAGGATTTTCTTTTGGGATACGAGTATCTCGCTCCCTCACATTGACGAATTATCACAGAAATTGCGTCGCCATGAAATACTATGGGTTCTATGACATTTCCTTCTAAATCGAGTAAAGTTTCTATGGAAACGAAGGGATTTTCTTTTGGGATACCACTATCTCCTTTCCGATGCACTATTCCTTCTTTACTGCATCCCCCGCTCCATCACACTGAAGAATTAACACAGAAATTGCGTCGCTATGAAATACTATGAGTTCTATGACTTCTCCTTCTAAATCGAGTAACGTTTCTATGGAAACGACAGGATTTTCTTTTGGGATACGACTATCTGCTTTCCGATGCACTATTCAATCTTAACTCCATCCCTCGCACCCTCACATTGACGAATTAACACCGAAATTGCGCCGCTATGAAATACTATGGGATCTATGACTTCTCCTTCTAAATCGAGTAACGTTTCTATGGATCGACAGGATTTTCTTTTGGGATACGAGTATCTCGCTCCCCTCACATTGACGAATTAACACAGAAATTGCATCGCTATGAAATACTATGGGTTCTATGACATTTCCTTCTAAATCGAGTAACGTTTCTATGGGAACGACAGGATTTTCTTTGGGATACGAGTTTCTCCTTTCCGATGAACTATTCCTTCTTTACTTTATCCCCCGCTCCCTCACACTGACGAATTAACACAGAAATTGCGTCGCTATGAAATAATTTGGGTTCTATGACCTCTCCTTCCAAATCGAGTAACGTTTCTATGGAAACGACAGGATTTTCTTTTGGGATACGAGTTTCTCCTTTCCGATGCACTATTCCTTATTTACTTTATCCCTCGCTCCCTCACACTGACGAATTAACACAGAAATTTCGTCGCTATGAAATACTATGAGTTCTATGACTTCCTCTTCTAAATCGAGTAACGTTTCTATGGAAACAAAAGGATTTTCTTTTGGGATACAAGTATCTCCTTTCCGGTGCACTATTCCTTCTTTACAGCATCCCTCGGTCCCTCACATTGACGTATTAAAACAGAATTTGCGTCGCTGTGAAATACTATGGGTTATGTGACATCTCCTTCTAAATCGAGTAACGTTTATATGGAAACGACAGGATTTTCTTTCGGATGCGAGTATCTCCTTTCCGATGCACTATTCCTTCTTTACTGCATCCGTCGCGCCCACAAATAGACGAATTAACACAGAAATTGCGTCGCTATGAACTCCTATGGGATCTATGACTGCTCCATCTAAATCGAGTAACGTTTCTATGGAACGATAGTATTTTCTTTTGGGATACGAGTATCTCCTTTCCGATGCACTATTCCTTCTTTACTGCATCCCTCGCTCGATCACAATGACGAATTAACTCAGAAAATGCTTCGCTTTGAAATACTATGTGTTCTGTGACTTCTCCTTCTAAATCGAGTAACGTTTCTATGGAACGACAGTATGTTCTTTTGGGATTCGAGTATCTCCATTCCGATGCACTATTCCTTCGTTACTGCATCCCTCGCTCCCTCACATTGAATTAACACAGAAATAGCGTCGCTATGCAATACTATGGGATCTATGACTTCTCCTTCTAAATCGAGTAAAGTTTCTATGGAAACGACAGGATTTTCTTTTGGGATACGAGTATCTCGCTCCCTCACATTGACGAATTAACACAGAAATTGCGTCGCTAAGAAATCCTATGGGATTTATGACTGCTCCATCTAAATCGAGTAACGTTTCTATGGAACGATAGTATTTACTTTTGGGATACGAGTATCTCCTTTCCGATGCACTATTCCTTCTTTGCTGCATACCTCGCATCCGCACATTCACGAATTAACACAGAAATTACCACGCAATGAAATTCTATTGGTTCTATGACATCTCGTCCTAAATCGAGTAACGTTTCTATGGAAACGACAGGATTTCCTTTTGGGATACGAGTATCTCCTTTCCGATGTACAATTATTTCTTTACTGCATCCCTCGCTCCCTCACATTGACGAATTAACACAGACATTGCGTCGCTATGAGATACTATGGGTTCTATGACTTCTCCTTCTAAATCGAGTAACGTTTCTATGGAAAGGTCATGATTTTCTTTTGGTATACGACTATCTCCTTTCCGATGCACTTTCCCTTGTTTACTGCATCCCTCGCTCCCTCAGATTGACGAATTAACACAGAAATTGCGTCGCTAAGAAATACTATTGGTTCAAAGTCATCCCCTTCTTAATCGAGTAACGTTTCTATGGAAACGACAGGATTTTCTTTTGGGATACGACTATCTCCTTTCCGATGCACTATTCCACCTTTACTGCATCCCTCGCTCCCTCACACTGAAGAATTAACACAAAAATTGCGTCGCTATGAAATACTATGTGTTCTATGACATCTCCTTCTAACTCGAGTAACGTGTCTATGGAATGGACAGGATTTTCTTTTGGGATACCACTATCTCCTTTCCGATGCACTATTCCTTCTTTACTGCATCCCTCTATCCCTCACATTGACGAATTAACACAGAAATTTCGTCGCTATGAAATACTATGGGTTCTATGACTTCCCCTTCTAAATCGAGTTACATTACTACCGAAACGACATGATTTTCTTTTGGGATACGAGTACCTGCTTTCCGATGCACTATTCCTTCTTTACTGCATCCCTCGCGCCCGCACATTGACGAATTAACACAGCAATTGCCACGCAATGAAATACTATGGGTTCTATGACTTCTCCTACTAAATCGAGTAACGTTTCTATGGAAACAAAAGGATTTTCTTTTGGGATACGAGTATCTCCTTTCCCATGCTCTATTCCTCCTTTACTGCATCCCTCACTCCCTCACATTGACGAATTAAAACAGAAATTGTGTTGCTGTGAAATACTATGGGTACTGTGACATCTCCTTCTAAATCGAGTAACGTTTATATGGAAAGGACAATATTTTCTTTTGGATACGAGTATCTCCTTTCCGATGCACTATTCTTCCTTTAATGCATCCCTCGCGCCCTCACATTGACGAATTAACACAGAAATTGCGTCGCTATGTAGCCCTATGGGATCAATGACTTCTCCTTCTAAATCGAGTAACGTTTCTATGGAAACGACAGGATTTTCTTTTGGGATACGAGTATCTCGCTCCCTCACATTGACGAATTAACACAGAAATTGCGTCGCTATGAAATACTATGGGTTCTATGACTTCTCCTTCTAAACCGAGTAACGTTTCTATGGAAACAACAGGATTTTCTTTTGGGATACGAGTATCTCGCTCCCTCACATTGACGGATTAACACAGAAATTGCGTCGCCATGAAATACTATGGGTTCTATGACATTTCCTTCTAAATCGAGTAAAGTTTCTTTGGAAACGAAGGGATTTTCTTTTGGTATACCACTATCTCCTTTCCGATGCACTATTCCCTCTTTACTGCATCCCTCGCTCCCTCACATTGACGAATTTACACAGAAATTGTGTCGCTATGAAATACAGTGGGTTCTATGACCTCTCCTTCTAAATCGAGTAACGTTTCTATGGAAACGACACGATTTTCTTTTGGGATACCACTATCTCCTTTCCGATGCACTATTCCTTCTTTACTGCATCCCTCTATCACTCACATTGACGAATTTACACAGAAATTGCGTCGCTGTGAAATACTATGGGTTCTGTGACATCTCTTTCTAAATCGAGTAACGTTTATATCGAAACGACAGGATTTTCTTTTTGATACGAGTATCTCCTTTCCGATGCACTATTCCTTCTTTACTTCATCCCTCGCGCCCTCACATTGACGAATTAACACAGAAATTGCGTCGCAATGAAATACTATGTGTTCTATGACATCTCCTTCTAAATCGAGTAACGTTTCTATGGAAGCGACAGGATTTTCTTTTGGGATACGAGTACCTGCTTTCCGATGCCCTATTCCTTCTTTACTGCATTCCTCGCGCCCGCACATTGACGAATTCACACAGAAATTGCCACGCAATGAAATACTATGTGTTCTATGACATCTCCTTCTAAATCGAGTAACGTTTCTATGGAACGACAGTATTTTCTTTTGGGATTCAAGTATCTCCTTCCCGATGCCCTATTTCTTCTTTACTGCATCCCTCGCTCCTTCACATTGACGAATTAACACAGAAATTGCGTCGCTATGAAATACTATGGGTTCTATGACTTCTCCTTCTAAATCGAGCAACATTTCTGTGGAAACCACGGGATTATCCTTTTGGGATACCACTATCTCCTTTCCGATGCACTATTATTTCTTTACTGCATCCCTCGTTCCCTCACATTGACGAATTAACAGAGAAACTGCGTCGCTATGAAATACTATGGGTTCTATGACTTCTCCTTCTAAATCGAGTAACGTTTCTAAGGAAACGACAGGATTATCTCTTGGGATACGACTATCTCCTTTCCGATGCACTATTCCTCCCTTACTGCATCCCTCGCTCCCTCACATTGACGAATTAACACAGAAATTGCGTCGCTTTGAAATACTTTCTGTTCTATGACATCTCCTTCTAAATCGAGTAACGTTTCTATGGAAACGACAGGATTTTCTTTTGGGATACGAGTATATCCTTTGCGATGCACTATTCCTTCTTTACTGCATCCCTCGCTCGAGCACATTGACGAATTAACACAGAAATTGCTTCGCTTTGAAATACTATGGGTTCTATGACTTCTCCTTCTAAATCGAGTAACGTTTCTATGGAACGACAGTATTTTCTTTTGGGATTCGAGTATCTCCTTTCCGATGCACTATTCCTTCGTTACTGCATCCCTCGCTGCCTCACATTGACGAATTAACACAGAAATAGCGTCGCTATGCAATACTATGGGATCTATGACTTCTCCTTCTAAATCGAGTATCGTTTCAATGGAAACGACAGGATTTTCTTTTGGGATACGAGTATCTCGCTCCCTCACATTGACGAATTATCACAGAAATTGCGTCGCCATGAAATACTATGGGTTCTATGACATTTCCTTCTAAATCGAGTAAAGTTTCTATGGAAACGAAGGGATTTTCTTTTGGGATACCACTATCTCCTTTCCGATGCACTATTCCTTCTTTACTGCATCCCCCGCTCCATCACACTGAAGAATTAACACAGAAATTGCGTCGCTATGAAATACTATGAGTTCTATGACTTCTCCTTCTAAATCGAGTAACGTTTCTATGGAAACGACAGGATTTTCTTTTGGCATACGACTATCTGCTTTCCGATGCACTATTCAATCTTTACTCCATCCCTCACACCCTCACATTGACGAATTAACACCGAAATTGCGTCGCTATGAAATACTATGGAATCTATGACTTCTCCTTCTAAATCGAGTAACGTTTCTATGGAAACGACAGGATTTTCGTTTGGGATACGAGTATCTCGCTCCCTCACATTGACGAATTAACACAGAAATTGCATCGCTATGAAATACTATGGGTTCTATGACATTTCCTTCTAAATAGAGTAACGTTTCAATGGAAACGACAGGATTTTCTTTTGGGATACGAGTTTCTCCTTTCCGATGCACTATTCCTTCTTTACTTTATCCCCCGCTCCCTCACACTGACGAATTAACACAGAAATTGCGTCGCTATGAAATACTTTGGGTTCTATGACCTCTCCTTCCAAATCGAGTAACGTTTCTATGGAAACGACAGGATTTTCTTTTGGGATACGAGTTTCTCCTTTCCGATGCACTATTCCTTCTTTACTTTATCCCTCGCTCCCTCACACTGACGAATTAACACAGAAATTTCGTCGCTATGAAATACTATGAGTTCTATGACTTCCTCTTCTAAATCGAGTAACGTTTCTATGGAAACAAAAGGATTTTCTTTTGTAATACAAGTATCTCCTTTCCGATGCACTATTCCTTCTTTACAGCATCCCTCGCTCCCTCATATTGACGTATTAAAACAGAATTTGCGTCGCTGTGAAATACTATGGGTTCTGTGACATCTCCTTCTAAATCGAGTAACGTTTATATGGAAACGACAGGATTTTCTTTTGGATACGAGTATCTCCTTTCCGATGCACTATTCCTTCTTTACTGCATCCCTCGCGCCCTCAAATTGACGAATTAACACAGAAATTGCGTCGCTATGAAATCCTATGGGATCTATGACTGCTCCATCTAAATCGAGTAACGTTTCTATGGAACGATAGTATTTTCTTTTGGGATACGAGTATCTCCTTTCCGATGCACTATTCCTTCTTTACTGCATCCCTCGCTCGATCACATTGACGAATTAACACAGAAATTGCGTCGCTTTGAAATACTTTCTGTTCTATGACATCTCCTTCTAAATCGAGTAACGTTTCTATGGAAACGACAGGATTTTCTTTTGGGATACGAGTATCTCCTTTCCGATGCACTATTCCTTCTTTACTGCATCCCTCGCTCCCTCACATTGACGAATTAACACAGAAATTGCCACGCTATGAAACACTACTGGATCTATGACTTCTCCTTCTAAATCGAGTAACGTTTCTATGGAAACGACAGGATTTTTTTTTGGGGTACTACTGTCTCCTTTCGGATGCACTATTCCTTCTTTTCTGCAATCCTCGCTCCCTTACATTGACGAATTAACACAGAATTTGCGTCGCTATGGTCGTTGCATTATTCTTTCTTTACCGCATCCGTCGCTCCCTCACATTGACGAATTAACACAGAAATTGCTTCGCTTTGAAATACTATAGGTTCTATGACTTCTCCTTCTAAATCGAGTAACGTTTCTATGGAACGACAGGATTTTCTTTTGGGATACGAGTATCTCCTTTCCGATGCACTATTCCTTCTTTACTGCATCCCTCGCTCGATCACATTGACGAATTAACACAGAAATTGCTTCGCTTTGAAATACTATGGGTTCTATGACTTCTCCTTCTAAATCGAGTAACGTTTCTATGGAACGACAGTATTTTCTTTTGGGATTCGAGTATCTCCTTTCCGATGCACTATTCCTTCGTTACTGCATCCCTCGCTGCCTCACATTGACGAATTAACACAGAAATAGCGTCGCTATGCAATACTATGGGATCTATGACTTCTCCTTCTAAATCGAGTATCGATTCTAGGGAAACGACAGGATTTTCTTTTGGGATACGAGTATCTCGCTCCCTCACACTGAAGAATTAACACAGAAATTGCGTCGCTATGAAATACTATGAGTTCTATGACTTCTCCTTCTAAATCGAGTAACGTTTCTATGGAAACGACAGGATTTTCTTTTGGGATACGACTATCTGCTTTCCGATGCACTATTCAATCTTTACTCCATCCCTCGCACCCTCACATTGACGAATTAACACCGAAATTGCGTCGCTATGAAATACTATGGGATCTATGACTTCTCCTTCTAAATCGAGTAACGTTTCGATGGAAACGACAGGATTTTCTTTTGGGATATGAGGATCTCGCTCCCTCACATTGACGAATTAACACAGAAATTGCATCGCTATGAAATACTATGGGTTCCATGACATTTCCTTCTAAATCGAGTAACGTTTCAATGGAAACGACAGGATTTTCTTTTGGGATACGAGTTTCTCCTTTCCGATGCACTATTGCTTCTTTACTTTATCCCCCGCTCTCTCACACTGACGAATTAACACAGAAATTGCGTCGCTATGAAATACTTTGGGTTCTATGACCTCTCCTTCCAAATCGAGTAACGTTTCTATGGAAACGACAGGATTTTCT
Source organism: Schistocerca nitens (assembly GCF_023898315.1). Classification (NCBI taxonomy): domain Eukaryota; kingdom Metazoa; phylum Arthropoda; class Insecta; order Orthoptera; family Acrididae; genus Schistocerca; species Schistocerca nitens. The sequence continues at coordinate 730,276,999 of NC_064619.1, forward strand.
TTTGGGATACGAGTTTCTCCTTCCGATGCACTATTCCTTCTTTACAGCATCCCTCGCTCCCTCACATTGACGTATTAAAACAGAATTTGCGTCGCTGTGAAATACTATGGGTTCTGTGAAGTCTCCTTCTAAATCGAGTAACGTTTATATGGAAACGGCAGGATTTTCTTTTGGATACGAGTATCTCCTTTCCGATGCACTATTCCTTCTTTACTGCATCCCTCGCGACCTCAAATTGACGAATTAACACAGAAATTGCGTCGCTATGAAATCCTATGGGATCTATGACTGCTTCATCTAAGTCGAGTAACGTTTCTATGGAACGATAGTATTTTCTTTTGGGATACGAGTATCTCCTTTCCGATGCACTATTCCTTCTTTACTGCATCCCTCGCTCGATCACATTGACGAATTAACACAGAAATTGCTTCGCTTTGAAATACTATGGGTTCTTTGACTTCTCCTTCTAAATCGAGTAACGTTTCTATGGAACGACAGTATTTTCATTTGGGATTCGAGTATCTCCTTTCCGATGCACTATTCCTTCGTTACTGCATCCCTCGCTCCCTCACATTGACGAATTAACATAGAAATAGCGTCGCTATGCAATACTATGGGATCTATGACTTCTCCTTCTAAATCGAGTATCGTTTCTATGGAAACGACAGGATTTTCTTTTGGGATACGAGTATCTCGCTCCCTCACATTGACGAATTATCACAGAAATTGCGTCGCCATGAAATACTGTGGGTTCTATGACATTTCCTTCTAAATCGAGTAAAGTTTCTATGGAAACGACAGGATTTTCTTTTGGGATACGAGTATCTCGCTCCCTCACATTGACGAATTAACACAGAAATAGCGTCGCTATGCAATACTATGGGATCTATGACTTCTCCTTCTAAATCGAGTATCGATTCTAGGGAAACGACAGGATTTTCTTTTGGGATACGAGTATCTCGCTCCCTCACATTGACGAATTAACACAGAAATTACCACGCAATGAAATTCTATTGGTTCTATGACATCTCGTTCTAAATCGAGTAACGTTTCTATGGAAACGACAGGATTTCCTTTTGGGATACGAGTATCTCTTTTCCGATGTACAATTATTTCTTTACTGCATCCCTCGCTCCCTCACATTGACGATTTAACACAGAAATTGCCACGCTATGAAACACTATTGGATCTATGACTTCTCCTTCTAAATCGGGTAACGTTTATATGGAAACGACAGGATTTTCTTTTGGGGTACTACTGTCTCCTTTCGGATGCACTATTCCTCCTTTACTGCAATCCTCGCTCCCTTACATTGACGAATTAACACAGAAATTGCGTCGCTATGGTCGTTGCATTATTCTTTCTTTACCGCATCCGTCGCTCTCTCACATTGACGAATTAACACAGAAATTGCGACGCAATGAAATACTATGGGTTCTATGACATTTCCTTCTAAATCGAGTAACGTTTCTATGGAAACTCCAGGATTTTCTTTTGGGATACGAGTTTCTCCTTTCCAATGCACAATTCCTTCTTTACTTTATCCCTCGCACTCTCACACTGTCGAATTAACACAGAAATTGCGTCGCTATGAAATACTATGCTTCTATGACTTCTCCTTCTAAATCGAGTAACGTTTCTATGGAAACGACAGGATTTTCTTTTGGGATACGAGTATCTCCTTTCCGATGCACTATTCCTTCTTTACTGCATCCCTCGCTCGATCACATTGACGAATTAACACAGAAATTGCTTCGCTTTGAAATACTATGGGTTCTATGACTTCTCCTTCTAAATCGAGTAACGTTTCTACGGAACGACAGTATTTTCTTTTGGGATTCGAGTATCTCCTTTCCGATGCACTATTCCTTCGTTACTGCATCCCTCGCTGCCTAACATTGACGAATTAACACAGAAATAGCGTCGCTATGCAATACTATGGGATCTATGACTTCTCCTTCTAAATCGAGTATCGTTTCTATGGAAACGACACGATTTTCTTTTGGGATACGAGTATCTCGCTCCCTCACATTGACGAATTATCACAGAAATTGCGTCGCTATGAAATACTTTGGGTTCTATGACCTCTCCTTCCAAATCGAGTAACGTTTCTATGGAAACGACAGGATTTTCTTTTGGGATACGAGTTTCTCCTTTCCGATGCCCTATTCCTTCTTTACTGCATCACTCGCTCCCTCACATTGACGAATTAACGCAGAAATTGCGTCGCAATGAAATACTATGGGTTCTATGACTTCGCCTTCTGAATCGACTAACGTTTCTAGGGAACGACAGTATTTTCTTTTGGGATTCAAGTATCTCCTTCCCGATGCCCTATTTCTTCTTTACTGCATCCCTCGCTCCTTCACATTGACGAATTAACACAGAAATTGCGTCGCTATGAAATACTATGGGTTCTATGACTTCTCCTTCTAAATCGAGCAACAATTCTGTGGAAACCACGGGATTTTCTTTTGGGATACAACTATCTCCTTTCCGTTGCACAATTCCTTCTTAACTGCATCCCTCGCTCCCTGACATTGACGAATTAACATTGAAATTGCGTCGCTATGAAATACTATGTGTTCTATGACTTCTCCTTCTAAATCGAGTAACGTTTCTAAGGAAACGACAGGATTATCTCTTGGGATACGACTATCTCCTTTCCGATGCACTATTCCTTTCTTACTGCATCCCTCGCTCCCTCACATTGATGAATTAACACAGAAATTGCGTCGCTTTGAAATACTTTCTGTTCTATGACATCTCCTTCTAAATCGAGTAACGTTTATATGGAAACGAAAGGATTTTCTTTTGGGATACGAGTATCACCTTTCCGATGCACTATTCCTTCTTTACTGCATCCCTCGCTCCCTCACATTGACGAATTAACACAGAAATTGCCACGCTATGAAACACTATGGGATCTATGACTTCTCCTTCTAAATGGAGTAACGTTTCTATGGAAACGACAGGATTTTCTTTTGGGGTACTACTGTCTCCTTTCGGATGCACTATTCCTTCTTTACTGCAATCCTCGCTCCCTTACATTGACGAATTAACACAGAAATTGCGTCGCTATGGTCGTTGCATTATTCTTTCATTACCGCATCCGTCGCTCCCTCACATTGACGAATTAACACAGAAATTGCGACGCAATGAAATACTATGGGTTCTATGACTTCTCCTTCTAAATCGAGTAACGTTCCTATGGAAACGACAGGATTTTCTTTTGGGATACGAGTATCTCCTTTCCGATGCACTATTCCTTCTTTACTGCATCCCTCGCTCGATCACATTGACGAATTAACACAGAAATTGCTTCGCTTTGAAATACTATGGGTTCTATGACTTCTCCTTCTAAATCGAGTATCGTTTCTATGGAACGACAGTATTTTCTTTTGGGATTCGAGTATCTCCTTTCCGATGCACTATTCCTTCGTTACTGCATCCCTCGCTGCCTCACATTGACGAATTAACACAGAAATAGCGTCGCTATGCAATACTATGGGATCTATGACTTCTTCTTCTAAATCGAGTATCGTTTCTATGGAAACGACAGGATTTTCTTTTGGGATACGAGTATCTCGCTCCCTCACATTGACGACTTATCACAGAAATTGCGTCGCCATGAAATACTATGGGTTTTATGACATTTCCTTCTAAATCGAGTAAAGTTTCTATGGAAACGAGGGGATTTTCTTTTGGGATACCACTATCTCCTTTCCGATGCACTATTCCTTCTTTACTGCATCCCCCGCTCCCTCACACTGAAGAATTAACACAGAAATTGCGTCGCTATGAAATACTATGAGTTCTATGACTTCTCCTTCTAAATCGAGTAACGTTTCTATGGAAACGACAGGATTTTCTTTTGGGATACGACTATCTGCTTTCCGATGCACTATTCAATCCTTACTCCATCCCCCGCACCCTCACATTGACGAATTAACACCGAAATTGCGTCGCTATGAAATACTATGGGATCTATGACTTCTCCTTCTAAATCGAGTAACGTTTCTATGGAAACGACGGGATTTTCTTTTGGGATACGAGTATCTCGCTCCCTCACATTGACGAATCAACACAGAAATTGCATCGCTATGAAATACTATGGGTTCTATGACATTTCCTTCTAAATCGAGTAACGTTTCTATGGAAACGACAGGATTTTCTTTTGGATACGAGTATCTCCTTTCCGATGCACTATTCCTTCTTTACTGCATCCCTCCGCCCTCAAATTGACGAATTAACACAGAAATTGCGTCGCTATGAAATCCTATGGGATCTATGACTGCTCCATCTAAATCGAGTAACGTTTCTATGGAACGATAGTATTTTCTTTTGGGATACGAGTATCTCCTTTCCGATGCACTATTCCTTCTTTACTGCATCCCTCGCTCGATCACATTGACGAATTAACACAGAAATTGCTTCGCTTTGAAATACTATGGGTTCTATGACTTCTCCTTCTAAATCGAGTAACGTTTCTATGGAACGACCGTATTTTCTTTTGGGATTCGAGTATCTCCTTTCCGATGCACTATTCCTTCGTTACTGCATCCCTCGCTCCCTCACATTGACGAATTAACACAGAAATAGCGTCGCTATGCAGTACTATGGGATCTATGACTTCTCCTTCTAAATCGAGTATCGTTTCTATGGAAACGACAGGATTTTCTTTTGGGATACGAGTATCTCGCTCCCTCACATTGACGAATTAACACAGAAATTGCGTCGCCATGAAATACTCTGGGTTTTATGACATTTTCTTCTAAATCGAGTAAAGTTTCTATGGAAACGACAGGATTTTCTTTTGGGATACGAGTATCTCGGCCCCTCACATTGACGAATTAACACAGAAATTGCGTCGCTATGAAATCCTATGGGATTTATGACTGCTCTATCTAAATCGAGTAACGTTTCTATGGAACGATAGTATTTTCTTTTGGGATACGAGTATCTCCTTTCCGATGCACTATTCCTTCTTTGCTGCATACCTCACATCCGCACATTGACGAATTAACACAGAAATTACCACGCAATGAAATTCTATTGGTTCTATGACATCTCGTTCTAAATCGAGTAACGTTTCTATGGAAACGACAGGATTTCCTTTTGGGATACGAGTATCTCCTTTCCGATGTACAATTATTTCTTTACTGCATCCCTCGCTCCCTCACATTGACGAATTAACACAGAAATTGCCACGCTATGAAACACTATGGGATCTATGACTTCTCCTTCTAAATCGAGTAACGTTTCCATGGAAACGACAGGATTTTCTTTTGAGGTACTACTGTCTCCTTTCGGATGCACTATTCCTTCTTTACTGCAATCCTCGCTCCCTTACATTGACGAATTAACACAGAAATTGCGTCGCTATGGTCGTTGCATTATTCTTTCTTTACCGCATCCGTCGCTCCCTCACATTGACGAATTAACACAGAAATTGCGACGCAATGAAATACTATGGGTTCTATGACTTCTCCTTCTAAATCGAGTAACGTTTCTATGGAAACGACAGGATTTTCTTTTGGGATACGAGTATCTCCTTTCCGATGCACTATTCCTTCTTTACTGCATCCCTCGCTCGATCACATTGACGAATTACACAGAAATTGCTTCGCTTTGAAATACTATGGGTTCTATGACTTCTCCTTCTAAATCGAGTAACGTTTCTATGGAACGACAGTATTTTCTTTTGGGATTCGAGTATCTCCTTTCCGATGCACTATTCCTTCGTTACTGCATCCCTCGCTCCCTCACATTGACGAATTAACACAGAACTAGCGTCGCTATGCAATACTATGGGATCTATGACTTCTCCTTCTAAATCGAGTATCGTTTCTATGGAAACGACAGGATTTTCTTTTGGGATACGAGTATCTCGCTCCCTCACATTGACGAATTATCACAGAAATTGCGTCGCCATGAAATACTATGGGTTCTATGACATTTCCTTCTAAATCGAGTAAAGTTTCTATGGAAACGAGGGGATTTTCTTTTGGGATACCACTATCTCCTTTCCGATGCACTATTCCTTCTTTACTGCATCCCCCGCTCCCTCACACTGAAGAATTAACACAGAAATTGCGTCGCTATGAAATACTATGAGTTCTATGACTTCTCCTTCTAAATCGAGTAACGTTTCTATGGAAACGATAGGATTTTCTTTTGGGATACGACTATCTGCTTTCCGATGCACTATTCAATCTTTACTCCATCCCTCGCACCCTCACATTGACGAATTAACACCGAAATTGCGTCGCTATGAAATACTATGGGATCTATGACTTCTCCTTCTAAATCGAGTAACGTTTCTATGGAAACGACAGGATTTTCTTTTGGGATACGAGTATCTCGCTCCCTCACATTGACGAATTAACACAGAAATTGCATCGCTATGAAACACTATGGGTTCTATGACATTTCCTTCTAAATCGAGTAACGTTTCTATGGAAACGACAGGATTTTCTTTTGGGATACGAGTTTCTCCTTTCCGATGCACTATTCCTTCTTTACTTTATCCCCCGCTCCCTCACACTGACGAATTAACACAGAAATTAGGTCGCTATGAAATAATTTGGGTTCTATGACCTCTCCTTCCAAATCGAGTAACGTTTCTATGGAAACGACAGGATTTTCTTTTGGGATACGAGTTTCTCCTTTCCGATGCACTATTCCTTCTTTACTTTATCCCTCGCTCCCTCACACTGACGAATTAACACAGAATTTTCGTCGCTATGAAATACTATGAGTTCTATGACTTCCTCTTCTAAATCGAGTAACGTTTCTATGGAAACAAAAGGATTTTCTTTTGGGATACAAGTATCTCCTTTCCGATGCACTATTCCTTCTTTACAGCATCCCTCGCTCCCTCACATTGACGTATTAAAACAGAATTTGCGTCGCTGTGAAATACTATGGGTTCTGTGACATCTCCTTCTAAATCGAGTAACGTTTATATGGAAACGACAGGATTTTCTTTTGGATACGAGTATCTCCTTTCCGATGCACTATTCCTTCTTTACTGCATCCTTCGCGCCCTCAAATTGACGAATTAACACAAAAATTGCGTCACTATGAAATCCTATGGGATCTATGACTGCTCCATCTAAATCGAGTAACTTTTCTGTGGAACGATAGTATTTTCTTTTGGGATACTAGTATCTCCTTTCCGATGCACTATTCCTTCTTTACTGCATCCCTCGCTCGATCACATTGACGAATTAACACAGAAATTGCTTCGCTTTGAAATACTATGGGTTCTATGACTTCTCCTTCTAAATCGAGTAACGTTTCTATGGAACGACAGTATTTTCTTTTGGGGTTCGAGTATCTCCTTTCCGATGCACTATTCCTTCGTCACTGCATCCCTCGCTCCCTCACATTGAATTAACACAGAAATAGCGTCGCTATGCAATACTATGGGATCTATGACTTCTCCTTTTAAATCGAGTATCGTTTCTATGGAAACGACAGGATTTTCTTTTGGGATACGAGTATCTCGCTCCCTCACATTGACGAATTATCACAGAAATTGCGTCGCCATGAAATACTATGGGTTCTATGACATTTCCTTCTAAATCGAGTAAAGTTTCTATGGAAACGACAGGATTTTCTTTTGGGATACGAGTATCTCGCTCCCTCACATTGACGAATTAACACAGAGATTGCGTCGCTATGAAATCCTATGGGATTTATGACTGCTCCATCTAAATCGAGTAACGTTTCCATGGAACGATAGTATTTTCTTTTGGGATACGAGTATCTCCTTTCCGATGCACTATTCCTTCTTTGCTGCATACCTCGCATCCGCACATTGACGAATTAACACAGAAATTACCACGCAATGAAATTCTATTGGTTCTATGACATCTCGTTCTAAATCGAGTAACGTTTCTATGGAAACGACAGGATTTCCTTTCCGATGTACAATTATTTCTTTACTGCATCCCTCGCTCCCTCACATTGACGAATTAACACAGACATTGCGTCGCTATGAAATACTATGTGTTCTATGACTTCTCCTTCTAAATCGAGTATCGTTTCTATGGAAAGGTCAGGATTTTCTTTGGGATACGACTATCTCCTTTCCGATGCACTTTACCTTCTTTACTGCATCCCTCGCTCCCTCACATTGACGAACTAACACAGAAATTGCGTCGCTAAGAAATACTATTGGTTCAAAGTCATCCCCTTCTAAGTAGAGTAACGTTTCTATGGAAACGACAGGATTTTCTTTTGGGATACGACTATCTCCATTCCGATGCACTATTCCTCCTTTACTGCATCCCTCGCTCCCTCACACTGACGAATTAACACAAAAATTGCGTCGCTATGAAATACTATGTGTTCTATGACATCTCCTTCTAACTCGAGTAACGTGTCTATGGAATGGACAGAATTTTCTTTTGGGATACCACTATCTCCTTTCCGATGCACTATTCCTTCTTTACTGCATCCCTCTATCCCTCACATTGACGAATTAACACAGAAATTTCGTCGCTATGAAATACTATGGGTTCTATGACTTCCCCTTCTAAATCGAGTAACGTTACTACGGAAACGACATGATTTTCTTTTGGGATACGAGTACCTGCTTTCCGATGCACTATTCCTTCTTTACTGCATCCCTCGCGCCCGTACATGACGAATTAACACAGAAATTGCCACGCAATGAAATACTATGGGTTCTATGACTTCTCCTACTAAAGCGAGTAACGTTTCTATGGAAACAAAAGGATTTTCTTTTGGGATACGAGTATCTCCTTTCCCATGCTCTATTCCTCCTTTACTGCGTCCCTCACTCCCTCACATTGACGAATTAAAACAGAAATTGCGTTGCTGTGAAATACTATGGGTACTGTGACATCTCCTTCTAAATCGAGTAACGTTTATATGGAAAGGACAATATTTTCTTTTGGATACGAGTATCTCCTTTCCGATGCACTATTCCTCCTTTAATGCATCCCTCGCGCCCTCACATTGACGAATTAACACAGAAATTGCGTCGCTATGAAGCCCTATGGGATCAATGACTTCTCCTTCTAAATCGAGTAACGTTTCTATGGAAACGATAGGATTTTCTTTTGGGATACCACTATCTCCTTTCCGATGCACTATTCCTTCTTTACTGCATCCCTCTATCCCTCACATTGACGAATTAACACATATATTTCGTCGCTATGAAATACTATGCGTTCTATGACTTCCCCTTCTAAATCAAGTAACGTTTCTACGGAAACGACATGATTTTCTATGGGATACGAGTACCTGCTTTCCGATGCACTATTCCTTCCTTACTGCATCCCTCGCTCCCTCACATTGACGAATTAACACAGAAATTGCGTCGCTGTGAAATACTATGGGTTCTATGACATCTCTTTCTAAATCGAGTAACGTTTATATGGAAACGACAGGATTTTCTTTTTGATACGAGTATCTCCTTTCCGATGCACTATTCCTTCTTTACTGCATCCCTCGCGCCCTCACAATGACGAATTAACACAGAAATTGCGTCGCAATGAAATCCTATGGGATCTATGACTTCTCCATCTAAATCGAGTAACGTTTCTATGGAACGACAGTATTTTCTTTTGGGATACGAGTATCTCCTTTCCGATGCACTATTCCTTCTTTACTGCAACCCTCACACCCGCACATTGACGAATTAACACAGAAATTACCACGCAACGAAATACTATGAGTTCTATGACTTCTCCTTCTAAATCGGGTAACGTTTCTATGGAAACTACAGGATTTTCCTTTGGGGTAGTACTGTCTCCTTTCCGTTGCACTATTCCTTCTTTACTGCATCTCTCGCTCCCTCACATTGACGAATTAACATAGAAATTGCGTCGCTATGAAATACTATGTGTGCTATGGCTTCTCCCTCTAAATCGAGTAACGTTTCTAAGGAATCGACAGGATTCACTTTTGGGATACCACTATCTCCTATCCGATGCACTATTCCTTCTTTACTGCATCCCTCGTTCCCTCACATTGACGAATTAACACAGAAATTGGGTCGCTATGAAATACTATGGGTTTTATGACATCTCCTTCTAAATCGAGTAACGTTTCTATGGAAGCGACAGTATTTTCTTTTGGGATACGACTATCTCCTTTCCGATGCACTATTCCTTCTTTACTGCATCCCTCGCACCCTCACAATGACGAATTAATACAGAAATTTCGTCGCTAAGAAATACTATGTGTTCTATGGCATCTCCTTTAAATCGAGTAACGTTTCTATGGAAACGACAGGATTTTCTCTTGGGATACGACTATCTCCTTTCCGATGCACTATTCCTCCCTTACTGCATCCCTCGCTCCCTCACATTGACGAATTAACACAGAAATTGCGTCACTTTGAAATACTATGTGTTCTATGACATCTCCTTCTAAATCGAGTAACGTTTCTATGGAAGCAACAGGATTTTCTTTTGGGATACGAGTATCTCCTTTCCGATGCACTATTCCTTCTTTACTGCATCCCTCGCTCCCTCACATTGACGAATTAACACAGAAATTGCCACGCTATGAAACACTATGGGATCTATGACTTCTCCTTCTAAATCGAGTAACGTTTCTATGGAAACGACAAGCTTTTGTTTTGGGGACTACAGTCTCCTTTCGGATGCACTATTCCTTCCTTGCTGCATCCCTCGCTCCCTCACATTGACGAATTAACACAGAAATTGCGTCGCTATGTCCGTTGCACTATTCTTTCTTTACCGCATCCGTCGCTCCCTCACATTGACGAATTAACACAGAAATTGCGACGCAATGAAATACTATGGGTTCTATGACTTCTCCTTCTATATCGAGTAACGTTTATATGGAAACGACAGGATTTTCATTTGGGATACGAGTATCTCGCTCCCTCACATCGACGAATTAACACAGAAATTGCGTCGCCATGAAATACTATGGGATTTATGACTGCTCCATCTAAATCGAGTAACGTTTCTATGGAACGATAGTATTTTCTTTTGGGATACGAGTATCTCCTTTCCGATGCACTATTCCTTCTTTGCTGCATACCTCGCATCCGCACATTGACGAATTAACACAGAAATTAACACGCAATGAAATTCTATTGGTTCTATGACATCTCGTTCTAAATCGAGTAACGTTTCTATGGGAACGACAGGATTTCCTTTTGGGATACGAGTATCTCCTTTCCGATGTACAATTATTTCTTTACTGCATCCCTCGCTCCCTCACATTGACGAATTAACACAGACATTGCGTCGCTATGAAATACTATGGGTTCTATGACTTCTCCTTCTAAATCGAGTAACGTTTCTATGGAAAGGACAGGATTTTCTTTTGGGATACGACTATCTCCTTTCCCATGCTCTATTCCTCCTTTACTGCATCCCTCACTCCCTCACATTGACGAATTAAAACAGAAATTGCGTTGCTGCGAAATACTATGGGTACTGTGACATCTCCTTCTAAATCGAGTAACGTTTATATGGAAAGGACAATATTCTCTTTTGGATACGAGTATCTCCTTTCCGATGCACTATTCCTCCTTTAATGCATCCCTCGCGCCCTCACATTGTCGAATTAACACAGAAATTGCGTCGCTATGAAGTCCTATGGGATCTATGACTTCTCCTTCTAAATCGAGTAACGTTTCTATGGAAACGACAGGATTTTCTTTTGGGATACGAGTATCTCGCTCCCTCACATTGACGAATTAACACAGAAATTGCGTCGCTATGAAATACTATGGGTTCTATGACTTCTCCTTCTAAATCGAGTAACGTTTCTATGGAAACGACAGGATTTTCTTTTGGGATACGAGTATCTCGCTCCCTCACATTGAAGAATTAACACAGAAATTGCGTCGCCATGAAATACTATGGGTTCTATGACATTTCCTTCTAAATCGAGTAAAGTTTCTATGGAAACGAAGGGATTTTCTTTTGGGATACTACTATCTCCTTTCCGATGCACTATTCCCTCTTTACTGCATCCCTCGCTCCCTCACATTGACGAATTTACACAGAAATTGCGTCGCTATGAAATACAGTGGGTTCTATGACCTCTCCTTCTAAATCGAGTAACGTTTCTATGGAAACGTCAGGATTTTCTTTTGGGATACCACTATCTCCTTTCCGATGCACTATTCCTTCTTTACTGCATCCCTCTATCCCTCACATTGACGAATTAACACATATATTTCGTCGCTATGAAATACTATGCGTTCTATGACTTCCCCTTCTAAATCAAGTAACGTTTCTACGGAAACGACATGATTTTCTATGGGATACGAGTACCTGCTTTCCGATGCACTATTCCTTCCTTACAGCATCCCTCGCTCCCTCACATTGACGAATTAACACAGAAATTGCCACGCAATGAAATACTATGGGTTCTATGACTTCTCCTACTAAATCGAGTATCGTTTCTATGGAAACAAAATGATTTTCTTTTGGGATACGAGTATCTCCTTTCCGATGCACTATTCCTTCTTTACAGCTTCCCTCGCACCCTCACATTGACGAATTAAAACAGAATTTGCGTCGCTGTGAAATACTATGGGTTCTGTGACATCTCTTTCTGAATCGAGTAACGTTTATATGGAAACGACAGGATTTTCTTTTTGATACGAGTATCTCCTTTCCGATGCACTATTCCTTCTTTACTGCATCCCTCGCGCCCTCACATTGACGAATTAACACAGAAATTGCGTCGCAATGAAATCCTATGGGATCTATGACTTCTCCATATAAATCGAGTAACGTTTCTATGGAAATATAGTATTTTCTTTTGGGATACGAGTATCTCCTTTCCGATGCACTATTCCTTCTTTACTGCATCCCTCACACCCGCACATTGACGAATTAACACAGAAATTACCACGCTATGAAACACTATGGGATCTATGACTTCTCCTTCTAAATCGAGTAACGTTTCTATGGAAACTACAGGATTTTCCTTTGGGGTACTACTGTCTCCTTTCCGTTGCACTATTCCTTCTTTACTACATCTCTCGCTCCCTCACATTGACGAATTAACATAGAAATTGCGTCGCTATGAAATACTATGTGTTCTATGGCTTCTCCCTCTAAATCGAGTAACGTTTCTAAGGAATCGACAGGATTCACTTTTGGGATACGACTATCTCCTATCCGATGCACTATTCCTTCTTTACTGCATCCCTCGCTCCCTCACATTGACGAATTAACACAGAAATTGTGTCGCTATGAAATTCTACGGGTTTTATGACATGTCCTTCTAAATCGAGTAACGTTTCTATGGAAACGACAGGATTTTGTCTTGGGATACGACTATCTCCTTTCCGATGCATTATTCCTCCCTTACTGCATCCCTCGCTCCCTCACATTGACGAATTAACACAGAAATTACGTCGCTATGGCCGTTGCACTATTCTTTCTTTACCGCATCCGTCGCTCCCTCACATTGACGAATTAACACAGAAATTGCGACGCAATGAAATACTATGGGTTCTATGACTTCTCCTTCTATATCGAGTAACGTTTCTATGGAAACGACAGGATTTTCATTTGGGATACGAGTATCTCGCTCCCTCACATTGACGAATTAACACAGAAATTGCGTCGCTATGAAATACTATGAGTTCTATGACACTCTCCTTCTAAATCGAGTAACGTCTCTATGGAAACGACAGGATTTTCTTTTGGGATAAGAGTACCTGCTTTCCGATGCCCTATTCCTTCTTTACTGTATCCGTCGCTCCCTCACATTGACGAATTAACACAGAAATTGCGACGCAATGAAATACTATGTGTTCTATGACATCTCCTTCTAAATCGAGTAACGTTTCTATGGAAACGACAGGATTTTCTTTTGGGATACGAGTATCTCCTTTCCGATGCACTATTCCTTCTTTACTGCATCCCTCGCTCCCTCACATTGACGAATTAACACAGAAATTGCCACGCTATGAATCACTATGGGATCTATGACTTCTCCTTCTAAATCGAGTAACGTTTCTATGGAAACGACAAGATTTTGTTTTGGGGACTACTGTCTCCTTTCGGATGCACTATTCCTTCCTTGCTGCATCCCTCGCTCCCTCACATTGACGAATTAACACAGAAATTGCGTCGCTATGACCGTTGCACTATTCTTTCTTTACCGCATCCGACGCTACCTCACATTGACGAATTAACACAGAAATTGCGACGCAATGAAATACTATGGGTTCTATGACTTCTCCTTCTATATCGAGTAACGTTTCTATGGAAACGACAGGATTTTCATTTGGGATACGAGTATCTCGCTCCCTCACATTGACGAATTAACACAGAAATTGCGTCGCTATGACCGTTGCACTATTCTTTCTTTACCGCATCCGACGCTACCTCACATTGACGAATTAACACAGAAATTGCGACGCAATGAAATACTATGGGTTCTATGACTTCTCCTTCTAAATCGAGTATCGTTTCTATGGAACGACAGTATTTTCTTTAGGGATTCGAGTATCTCCTTTCCAATGCACTATTCCTTCGTTACTGCATCCCTCGCTCACTCACATTGACGAATTAACACAGAAATTGCGTCGCTATGAAATACTATGGGTTCTATGACTTCTCCTGCTAAATCGAGTAACGTTTCCGTGGAAACGACAGGATTATCTTTTGGGATATGAGTATCTCCTTTCCGATGCCCTATTTCTTCTTTACTGAATCCCTCGCTCCTTCACATTGACGAATTAACACAGAAATGGCGTCGCTATGAAATACTATGGGTTCTATGACTTCTCGTTCTAAATCGAGTAAAATTTCTGTGGAAACGACGGGATTTTCTTTTGGGACACCACTATCTCCTTTCCGATGCACTATTCCTTCTTTACTGCATCCCTCGCTCCCTCACATTGACGAATTAACACATAAATTGCGTCGATATGAAATACTATATGTTCTATGACTTCTCCTTCTAAATCGAGTAACGTTTCCATGGAAACGACAGGATTTACTTTTGGGATACGAGTTTCTTCTTTCCGATGCACTATTCCATCTTTACTGCATCCCCCGCTCCCTCACACTGAAGAATAACACAGAAATTGCGTCGCTATGGAATATTATTGGTTCTATGACATTTCCTTCTAAATCGAGTAACGTTTCTATGGAAACGACAGGATTTTCTTTTATGATACAACTATCTGCTTTCCGATGCACTATTCCATCTTTACTGCATCCATCGCCACCTCACATTGAAGAATTGACACAGAATATGCGTCGCTATGAAATACTATGGGGTCTATGACATCTCCTTCTAAATCGAGTAACGTTTGCACGGAAGCGACAGGATTTTCTTTTGGGATACGAGTATCTCCTTTCCGATGCACTATTATTTCTTTCCTGCATCCCTCGCTCCCTCACATTGACGAATTAACAGAGAAATCGCGTCGCTATGAAATACTATGGGTTCTATGACTTCTCCTACTAAATCGAGTAACGTTTCTATGGAAAAGACAGGAATTTATTTTGGGATCCGACTATCCCCTTTCCGTTGCAATATTCCTTCTTTACTGCATCCTTCGCTCCCTCACATTGACGAATTAACATAGAAATTGCGTCGCTATGAAATACTATGTGTTCTATGACTTCTCCTTCTAAATCGAGTAACGTTTCTAAGGAAACGACAGGAATCACTTTTGGGATACGACTATCTCCTTTCCGCTGCACTATTCCTTCTTTACTGCATCCCTCGCTCCCTCACATTGACGAATTGACACAGAAATAGCGTCGCTATTAAAAACTATGTGTTGTATGACTTCTCCTTCTAAATCTTGTAACGTTTCCATGGAAACGACAGGATTTCCTTTTGGGATACGACTATCTCCTTTCCGATGCACTATTCCTTCTTTGCTGCATCCCTCGCTCGATCACATTGACGAATTAACACAGAAATTGCTTTGCTTTGAAATACTATGGGTTCTATGACTTCTCCTTCTAAATCGAGTAACGTTTCTATGGAACGACAGTATTTTCCTTTGGGATTCGAGTATCTCCTTTCCGATTCACTATTCCTTCTTTACTGCATCCCTCGCTCCCTCACATTGACGAATTAACACAGAAATTGCGTCGCTATGAAATACTATGGGATCTATGACTTCTCCTTCTAAATCGAGTAACGTTTCTATGGAAACGACAGGAATTTCTTTTGGGATACGAGTATCTCGCTCCCTCACATTGACGAATTAACGCAGAAATTGCGTCGCTATGAAATACTATGGGTTCTATGACATTTCCTTCTAAATCGAGTAACGTTTCTATGGAAACGACAGGATTTTCTTTTATGATACAACTATCTGCTTTCCGATGCACTATTCCACCTTTACTGCATCCCTCACTGCCTCACATTGACGAATTAACACAGAAATTGCGTCGCTATGAAATACTATGGGATCTATGACTTCTCCTTCCAAATCGAGTAACGTTTCTATGGAAACGACAGGATTTTCTTTCGGGATACGAGTATCTCGCTCCCTCACATTGGCGAATTAACACAGATATTTCGTCGCCATGAAATGCTATGGGTTCTATGACATGTCCTTCTAAATCGAGTAACGTTTCTATGGAAACGACAGGATTTTCTTTTGGGATACCACTATCTCCTTTCCGATGCACTATTCCTTCTTTACTGCATCCCTCTATCCCTCACATTGACGAATTAACACGTAAATTTCGTCGCTATGAAATACTATGGGTTCTATGAATTCCCCTTTTAAATCGAGTAACGTTTCTACGGAAACGACGAGATTTTCTATGGGATACGAGTACCTGCTTTCCGATGCACTATTCCTTCTTTACTGCATTCCTCGCTCCCTCACATTGACGAATTAACACAGAAATTGCCACGCAATGAAATACTATGGGTTCTATGACTTCTCCTACTAAATCGAGTAACGTTTCTATGGAAACAAAAGGATTTTCTTTTGGGATACGAGTATCTCCTTTCCGATGCACTATTCCTTCTTTACAGGATCCCTCGCTCCCTCACATTGACGAATTAAAACAGAATTTGCGTCGCTGTGAAATACTATCGGTTCTGTGACATATCCTTCTAAATCGAGTAACGTTTATATGGAAACGATAAGATTTTCTTTTGGATACGAGTATCTCCTTTCCGATGCACTATTCCTTCTTTGCTGCATAATTCGCATCGGCATATTGACGAATTAACACAGAAATTGCGTCGCTATGAAATACTATGAGTTCTATGACTTCTCCTTCTAAATCGAGTAACGTTTCTACGGAAAGGTCAGGATTTTCTTTTGGGATACGACTATCTCCTTTCCGATGCACTTTACCTTCTTTACTGCATCCCTCGCTCCCTCACATTGACGAATTAACACAGAAATTGCGTCGCTAAGAAATACTATTGGTTCAAAGTCATCCCCTTCTAAATCGAGTAACGTTTCTATGGAAACGACAGGATTTTCTTTTGGGATACGACTATCTCCTTTCCGATGCACTATTCCTCCTTTACTGCATCCCTAGCTCCCTCACACTGACGAATTAACACAAAAATTGCGTCGCTATGAAATACTATGTGTTCTATGACATCTCCTTCTAACTCGAGTAACGTGTCTATGGAATGGACAGGATTTTCTTTTGGGATACCACTATCTCCTTTCCGATGCACTATTCCTTCTTTACTGCATCCCTCTATCCCTCACATTGACGAATTAACACAGAAATTTCGTCGCTATGAAATACTATGGGTTCTATGATTTCCCCTTCTAAATCGAGTAACGTTACTGCGGAAACGACATGATTTTCTTTTGGGATACGAGTACCTGCTTTCCGATGCACTATTCCTTCTTTACTGCATCCCTCGCGCCCGCACATTGACGAATTAACACAGAAATTGCCACGCAATGAAATACTATGGGTTCTATGACTTCTCCTACTAAATCGAGTAACGTTTCTATGGAAACAAAAGGATTATCTTTTGGGATACGAGTATCTCCTTTCCCATGCTCTATTCCTCCTTTACTGCATCCCTCACTCCCTCACATTGACGAATTAAAACAGAAATTGCGTTGCTGTGAAATACTATGGGTACTGTGACATCTCATTCTAAATCGAGTAACGTTTATATGGAATGGACAATATTTTCTTTTGGATACGAGTATCTCCTTTCCGATGCACTATTCCTCCTTTAATGCATCCCTCGCGCCCTTACATTGACGAATTAACACAGAAATTGCGTCGCTATGAAGTCCTATGGGATCTATGACTTCTCCTTCTAAATCGAGTAACGTTTGTATGGAAACGACAGGATTTTCTTTTGGGATACGAGTATCTCGCTCCCTCACATTGACGAATTAACACAGAAATTGCGTCGCTATGAAATACTATGGGTTCTATGACTTCTCCTTCTAAATCGAGTAACGTTTCTATGGAAACGACAGAATTTTCTTTTGGGATACGAGTATCTCGCTCCCTCACATTGACGAATTAACACAGAAATTGCGTCGCCATGAAATACTATGGGTTCTATGACATTTTCTTCAAAATCGAGTAAAGTTTCTATGGAAACGAAGGGATTCTCTGATGGGATACCACTATCTCCTTTCCGATGCACTATTCCCTCTTTACTGCATCCCTCGCTCCCTCACATTGACGAATTTACACAGAAATTGCGTCGCTATGAAATACAGTGGGTTCTATGACCTCTCCTTCTAAATCGAGTAACGTTTCTATGGAAACGACAGGATTTTCTTTTGGAATACCACTATCTCCTTTCCGATGCACTATTCCTTCTTTACTGCATCCCTCTATCCCTCACATTGACGAATTAACACATATATTTCGTCGCTATGAAATACTATGCGTTCTATGACTTCCCCTTCTCAATCAAGTAACGTTTCTACGGAAACGACATGATTTTCTATGGGATACGAGTACCTGCTTTCCGATGCACTATTCATTCCTTACTGCATCCCTCGCTCCGTCACATTGACGAATTAACACAGAAATTGCCACGCAATGAAATACTATGGGTTCTATGACTTCTCCTACTAAATCGAGTAACGTTTCTATGGAAACAAAAGGATTGTCTTTTGGGATACGAGTATCTCCTTTCCGATGCACTATTCCTTCTTTACAGCTTCCCTCGCTCCCTCACATTGACGAATTAAAACAGAATTTGCGTCGCTGTGAAATACTATGGGTTCTGTGACATCTCTTTCTAAATCGAGTAACGTTTATATGGAAACGACAGGATTTTCTTTGTGATACGAGTATCTCCTTTCCGATGCACTGTTCCTTCTTTACTGCATCCCTCGCGCCCTCACATTGACGAATTAACACAGAAATTGCGTCGCAATGAAATCCTATGGGATCTATGACTTCTCCATCTAAATCGAGTAACGTTTCTATGGAACGATAGTATTTTCTTTTGGGATACGAGTATTTCCTTTCCGATGCACTATTCCTTCTTTACTGCATCCCTCACACCCGCACATTGACGAATTAACACAGAAATTACCACGCAACGAAATACTATGGGTTCTATGACTTCTCCTTCTAAATCGAGTAACGTTTCTATGGAAACTACAGGATTTTCCTTTGGGGTACTACTGTCTCCTTTCCGTTGCACTATTCCTTCTTTACTGCATCTCTCGCTCCCTCACTTTGACGAATTAACATAGAAATTGCGTCGCTATGAAATACTATGTGTTCTATGGCTTCTCCCTCTAAATCGAGTAACGTTTCTAAGGAAACGACAGGATTCACTTTTGGGATACGACTATCACCTATCCGATGCACTATTCCTTCTTTACTGCATCCCTCGCTCCCTCACATTGACGAATTAACACAGAAATTGCGTCGCTATGAAATACTATGGGTTTTATGACATCTCCTTCTAAATCGAGTAACGTTTCTATGGAAACGACAGGATTTTCTCTTGGGATACGACTATCTCCTTTCCGATGCACTATTCCTCGCCTACTGCATCCCTCGCTCGCTCACATTGACGAATTAACACAGAAATTGCGTCGCTATGGCCGTTGCACTATTCTTTCTTTACCGCATCCGTCGCTCACTCACATTGACGAATTAACACAGCAATTGCGACGCAATGAAATACTATGGGTTCTATGACTTCTCCTTCTATATCGAGTAACGTTTCTATGGAAACAACAGGATTTTCATTTGGGATAGGAGTATCTCGCTCCCTCACATTGACGAATTAACACAGAAATTGCGTCGCCATGAAATACTATGGGTTCTATGAAATTTCCTTCTAAATCGAGTAAAGTTTCTATGGAAACGAAGGGATTTTCTTTTGGGATACCACTATCTACTTTCCGATGCACCATTCCTTCTTTACTGCATCCCCCGCTCCCTCACACTGATGAATTAACACAGAAATTGCGTCGCTATGAAATACTATGAGTTCTATGACTTCTCCTTCTAAATCGAGTAACGTTTCTATGGAAACGACAGGATTTTCTTTTGGGATACGACTATCTGCTTTCCGATGCACTATTCAATCTTTACTCCATCCGCCGCACCCTCACATTGACGAATTAACACAGAAATTGCGTCGCTATGAAATACTATGGGATCTATGACTTCTCCTTCTAAATCGAGTAACGTTTCTATGGAAACGACAGGATTTCCTTTTGGGATACGAGTACCTGCTTTCCGATGCCCTATTCCTTCTTTACTGCATCCCTCGCGCCCGCACATTGACGAATTAACACAGAAATTGCGTCGCTAAGAAATAGTATTGGTTCAAAGTCATCCCCTTCTAAATCGAGTAACGTTTCTATGGAAACGACAGGATTTTCTTTAGGGATACGACTATCTCCTTTCCGATGCACTATTCCTCCTTTACTGCATCCCTCGCTCCCTCACACTGACGAATTAACACAAAAATTGCGTCGCTATAAAATACTATGTGTTCTACGACATCTCCTTCTAACTCGAGTAACGTGTCTATGGAATGGACAGGATTTTCTTTTGTGATACCACTATCTCCTTTCCGATGCACTATTCCTTCTTTACTGCATCCCTCTATCCCTCACATTGACGAATTAACACAAAAATTGCGTCGCTATGAAATACTATGGGCTCTATGACTTCCCCTTCTAAATCGAGTAACGTTACTACGGAAACGACATGATTATCTTTTGGGATACGAGTACCTGCTTTCCGATGCACTATTCCTTCTTTACTGCATCCCTCGCGCCCGCACATTGACGAATTAACACAGAAATTGACACGCAATGAAATACTATGGGTTCTATGACTTCTCCTACTAAATCGAGTAACGTTTCTATGGAAACAAAAGGATTTTCTTTTGGGATACGAGTATCTCCTTTCCCATGCTCTATTCCTCCTTTACTGCATCCCTCACTCCCTCACATTGACGAATTAAAACAGAAATTGCGTTGCTGTGAAATACTATGGGTACTGTGACATCTCCTTCTAAATCGAGTAACGTTTATATGGAAAGGACAATATTTTCTTTTGGATACGAGTACCTCCTTTCCGCTGCACTATTCCTCCTTTAATGCATCCCTCGCGCCCTCACATTGACGAATTAACACAGAAATTGCGTCGCTATGAAGTCCTATGGGATCTATGACTTCTCCTTCTAAATCGAGTAACGTTTCTATGGAAACGACAGGATTTTCTTTTGGGATACGAGTATCTCGCTCCCTCACATTGACGAATTAACACAGAAATTGCGTCGCTATGAAATACTATGGGTTCTATGACTTCTCCTTCTAAATCGAGTAACGTTTCTATGGAAGCGACAGGATTTTCTTTTGGGATACGAGTATCTCGCTCCCTCACATTGACGAATTAACACAGAAATTGCGTCGCCATGAAATACTATGGGTTCTATGACATTTTCTTCAAAATCGAGTAAAGTTTCTATGGAAACGAAGGGATTCTCTGATGGGATACCACTATCTCCTTTCCGATGCACTATTCCCTCTTTACTGCATCCCTCGCTCCCTCACATTGACGAATTTACACAGAAATTGCGTCG
Source organism: Schistocerca nitens (assembly GCF_023898315.1). Lineage (NCBI taxonomy): Eukaryota > Metazoa > Arthropoda > Insecta > Orthoptera > Acrididae > Schistocerca > Schistocerca nitens. The sequence continues at coordinate 730,299,034 of NC_064619.1, forward strand.
CTATGAAATACAGTGGGTTCTATGACCTCTCCTTCTAAATCGAGTAACGTTTCTATGGAAACGACAGGATTTTCTTTTGGGATACCACTATCTCCTTTCCGATGCACTATTCCTTCTTTACTGCATCCCTCTATCCCTCACATTGACGAATTAACACATATATTTCGTCGCTATGAAATACTATGCGTTCTATGACTTCCCCTTCTCAATCAAGTAACGTTTCTACGGAAACGACATGATTTTCTATGGGATACGAGTACCTGCTTTCCGATGCACTATTCATTCCTTACTGCATCCCTCGCTCCGTCACATTGACGAATTAACACAGAAATTGCCACGCAATGAAATACTATGGGTTCTATGACTTCTCCTACTAAATCGAGTAACGTTTCTATGGAAACAAAAGGATTGTCTTTTGGGATACGAGTATCTCCTTTCCGATGCACTATTCCTTCTTTACAGCTTCCCTCGCTCCCTCACATTGACGAATTAAAACAGAATTTGCGTCGCTGTGAAATACTATGGGTTCTGTGACATCTCTTTCTAAATCGAGTAACGTTTATATGGAAACGACAGGATTTTCTTTGTGATACGAGTATCTCCTTTCCGATGCACTGTTCCTTCTTTACTGCATCCCTCGCGCCCTCACATTGACGAATTAACACAGAAATTGCGTCGCAATGAAATCCTATGGGATCTATGACTTGTCCATCTAAATCGAGTAACGTTTCTATGGAAAGATAGTATTTTCTTTTGGGATACGAGTATTTCCTTTCCGATGCACTATTCCTTCTTTACTGCATCCCTCACACCCGCACATTGACGAATTAACACAGAAATTACCACGCAACGAAATACTATGGGTTCTATGACTTCTCCTTCTAAATCGAGTAACGTTTCTATGGAAACTACAGGATTTTCCTTTGGGGTACTACTGTCTCCTTTCCGTTGCACTATTCCTTCTTTACTGCATCTCTCGCTCCCTCACTTTGACGAATTAACATAGAAATTGCGTCGCTATGAAATACTATGTGTTCTATGGCTTCTCCCTCTAAATCGAGTAACGTTTCTAAGGAAACGACAGGATTCACTTTTGGGATACGACTATCACCTATCCGATGCACTATTCCTTCTTTACTGCATCCCTCGCTCCCTCACATTGACGAATTAACACAGAAATTGCGTCGCTATGAAATACTATGGGTTTTATGACATCTCCTTCTAAATCGAGTAACGTTTCTATGGAAACGACAGGATTTTCTCTTGGGATACGACTATCTCCTTTCCGATGCACTATTCCTCGCCTACTGCATCCCTCGCTCGCTCACATTGACGAATTAACACAGAAATTGCGTCGCTATGGCCGTTGCACTATTCTTTCTTTACCGCATCCGTCGCTCACTCACATTGACGAATTAACACAGCAATTGCGACGCAATGAAATACTATGGGTTCTATGACTTCTCCTTCTATATCGAGTAACGTTTCTATGGAAACAACAGGATTTTCATTTGGGATACGAGTATCTCGCTCCCTCACATTGACGAATTAACACAGAAATTGCGTCGCCATGAAATACTATGGGTTCTATGAAATTTCCTTCTAAATCGAGTAAAGTTTCTATGGAAACGAAGGGATTTTCTTTTGGGATACCACTATCTACTTTCCGATGCACCATTCCTTCTTTACTGCATCCCCCGCTCCCTCACACTGATGAATTAACACAGAAATTGCGTCGCTATGAAATACTATGAGTTCTATGACTTCTCCTTCTAAATCGAGTAACGTTTCTATGGAAACGACAGGATTTTCTTTTGGGATACGACTATCTGCTTTCCGATGCACTATTCAATCTTTACTCCATCCGCCGCACCCTCACATTGACGAATTAACACAGAAATTGCGTCGCTATGAAATACTATGGGATCTATGACTTCTCCTTCTAAATCGAGTAACGTTTCTATGGAAACGACAGGATTTCCTTTTGGGATACGAGTACCTGCTTTCCGATGCCCTATTCCTTCTTTACTGCATCCCTCGCGCCCGCACATTGACGAATTAACACAGAAATTGCGTCGCTAAGAAATAGTATTGGTTCAAAGTCATCCCCTTCTAAATCGAGTAACGTTTCTATGGAAACGACAGGATTTTCTTTTGGGATACGACTATCTCCTTTCCGATGCACTATTCCTCCTTTACTGCATCCCTCGCTCCCTCACACTGACGAATTAACACAAAAATTGCGTCGCTATAAAATACTATGTGTTCTACGACATCTCCTTCTAACTCGAGTAACGTGTCTATGGAATGGACAGGATTTTCTTTTGGGATACCACTATCTCCTTTCCGATGCACTATTCCTTCTTTACTGCATCCCTCTATCCCTCACATTGACGAATTAACACAAAAATTGCGTCGCTATGAAATACTATGGGCTCTATGACTTCCCCTTCTAAATCGAGTAACGTTACTACGGAAACGACATGATTTTCTTTTGGGATACGAGTACCTGCTTTCCGATGCACTATTCCTTCTTTACTGCATCCCTCGCGCCCGCACATTGACGAATTAACACAGAAATTGACACGCAATGAAATACTATGGGTTCTATGACTTCTCCTACTAAATCGAGTAACGTTTCTATGGAAACAAAAGGATTTTCTTTTGGGATACGAGTATCTCCTTTCCCATGCTCTATTCCTCCTTTACTGCATCCCTCACTCCCTCACATTGACGAATTAAAACAGAAATTGCGTTGCTGTGAAATACTATGGGTACTGAGACATCTCCTTCTAAATCGAGTAACGTTTATATGGAAAGGACAATATTTTCTTTTGGATACGAGTATCTCCTTTCCGCTGCACTATTCCTCCTTTAATGCATCCCTCGCGCCCTCACATTGACGAATTAACACAGAAATTGCGTCGCTATGAAGTCCTATGGGATCTATGACTTCTCCTTCTAAATCGAGTAACGTTTCTATGGAAACGACAGGATTTTCTTTTGGGATACGAGTATCTCGCTCCCTCACATTGATGAATTAACACAGAAATGCGTCGCTATGAAATACTATGGGTTCTATGACTTCTCCTTCTAAATCGAGTAACGTTTCTATGGAAGCGACAGGATTTTCTTTTGGGATACGAGTATCTCGCTCCCTCACATTGACGAATTAACACAGAAATTGCGTCGCCATGAAATACTATGGGTTCTATGACATTTTCTTCTAAATCGAGTAAAGTTTCTATGGAAACGAAGGGATTTTCTTTTAGGGATACCACTATCTCCTTTCCGATGCACTATTCCCTCTTTACTGCATCCCTCGCTCCCTCACATTGACGAATTTACACAGAAATTGCGTCGCTATGAAATACAGTGGGTTCTATGACCTCTCCTTCTAAATCGAGTAACGTTTCTATGGAAACGACAGGATTTTCTTTTGGGATACCACTATCTCCTTTCCGATGCACTATTCCTTCTTTACTGCATCCTTCTATCCCTCACATTGACGAATTAACACATATATTTCGTCGCTATGAAATACTATGCGTTCTATGACTTCCCCTTCTAAATCAAGTAACGTTTCTACGGAAACGACATGATTTTCTATGGGATACGAGTCCCTTCTTTCCGATGCACTATTCCTTCCTTACTGCATCCCTCGCTCCCTCACATTGATGAATTAACACAGAAATTGCCACGCAATGAAATACTATGGGTTCTATGACTTCTCCTACTAAATCGAGTTACGTTTCTATGGAAACAAAAGGATTTTCTTTTGGGATACGAGTATCCCCTTTCCGATGCACTATTCCTTCTTTACAGCTTCCCTCGCTCCCTCACATTGACGAATTAAAACAGAATTTTCGTCGCTGTGAAATCCTATGGGATCTATGACTTCTCCATCTAAATCGAGTAACGTTTCTATGGAACGATAGTATTTTCTTTTGGGATACGAGTATCTCCTTTCCGATGCACTATTCCTTCTTTACTGCATCCCTCACACCCGCACATTGACGAATTAACACAGAAATTACCACGCAATGGAATACTATGGGTTCTATGACTTTTCCTTCTAAATCGAGTAACGTTTCTATGGAAAATTACAGGATTTTCCTTTGGGGTACTACTGTCTCCTTTCCGTTGCACTATTCCTTCTTTACTGCATCTCTCGCTCCCTCACTTTGACGAATTAACATAGAAATTGCGGCGCCATGAAATACTATGTGTTCTATGGCTTCTCCCTCTAAATCGAGTAACGTTTCTAAGGAAACGACAGGATTCACTTTGGGATACGACTATCTCCTATCTGATGCACTATTCCTTCTTTACTGCATCCCTCGCTCCCTCACATTGACGAATTAACACAGAAATTGCGTCGCTATGAAATACTATGGGTTTTATGACATCTCCTTCTAAATCGAATAACGTTTCTATGGAAACGACAGGATTTTCTCTTGGGATACGACTATCTCCTTTCCGATGCACTATTCCTCCCTTACTGCATCCCTCGCTACCTCACATTGACGAATTAACACAGAAATTGCGTCGCTTTGAAATACTATGTCTTCTATGACATCTCCTTCTAAATCGAGTAACGTTTCTATGGAAACGACAGGATTTTCTTTTGGGACACGAGTATCTCCTTTCCGATGCACTATTCCCTCTTTACTGCATCCCTCGCTCCCTCACATTGACGAATTAACACAGAAATTGCCACGCTATGAAACACTATGGGATCTATGACTTCTCCTTCTAAATCGAGTAACGTTTCTATGGAAACGACAAGATTTTGTTTTGGGGACTACTGTCTGCTTTCGGATGCACTATTCCTTCCTTGCTGCATCCCTCGCTCCCTCACATTGACGAATTAACACAGAAATTGCGTCGCTATGGCCGTTGCACTGTTCTTTCTTTACCGCATCCGTCGCTCCCTCACATTGACGAATTAACACAGAAATTGCAACGCAATGAAATACTATGTGTTGTATGACTTCTCCTTCTATATCGAGTAACGTTTCTATGGAAACGACAGGATTTTCATTTGGGATACGAGTATCTCGCTCCCTCACATTGACAAATTAACACAGAAATTTCGTCGCCATGAAATACTATGGGTTCTATGAAATTTCCTTCTCAATCGAGTAAAGTTTCTATGGAAACGAAGGGATTTTCTTTTTGGATACCACTATCTCCTTTCCGGTGCACCATTCCTTCTTTACTGCATCCCCCGCTCCCTCACACTGAAGTATTAACACAGAAATTGCGTCGCTATGAAATACTATGAGTTCTATGACTTCTCCTTCTAAATCGAGTAACGTTTCTATGGAAACGACAGGATTTTCTTTTGGGATACGACTATCTGCTTTCCGATGCACTATTCAATTTTTACTCCATCCCTCGCACCCTCACATTGCCGAATTAACACAGAAATTGCGTCGCTATGAAATACTATGGGATCTATGACTTCTCCTTCTAAATCGAGTAACGTTTCTATGGAAACGACAGGATTTTCTTTTGGGATACGAGTACCTGCTTTCCGATGCCCTATTCCTTCTTTACTGCATCCCTCGCGCCCGCACATTGACGAATTAACACAGAAAATGCGTCGCTAAGAAATAGTATTGGTTCAAAGTCATCCCTTTCTAAATCGAGTAACGTTTCTATGGAAACGACAGGATTTTCTTTTGGGATACGACTATCTCCTTTCCGATGCACTATTCCTCCTTACCTGCATCCCTCGCTCCCTCACACTGACGAATTAACACAAAAATTGAGTCGCTATGAAATACTATGTGTTCTATGACATCTCCTTCTAACTCGAGTAACGTGTCTATGGAATGGACAGGATTTTCTTTTGGGATACCACTATCTCCTTTCCGATGCACTATTCCTTCTTTACTGCATCCCTCTATCCCTCACATTGACGAATTAACACAGAAATTTCGTCGCTATGAAATACTATGGGTTCTATGACTTCCCCTTCTAAATCGAGTAACGTTACTACGGAAACGGCATAATTTTATTTTGGGATACGAGTACCTGCTTTCCGATGCACTATTCCTTCTTTACTGCATCCCTCGCGCCCGCACATTGACGAATTAACACAGAAATTGCCACGCAATGAAATACTATGGGTTCTATGACTTCTCCTACTACATCGAGTAACGTTTCTATGGAAACAAAAGGATTTGCTTTTGGGATACGAGTATCTCCTTTCCCATGCTCTACTCCTCCTTTACTGCATCCCTCACTCCCTCACATTGACGAATTAAAACAGAAATTGCGTTGCTGTGAAATACTATGCGTACTGTGACATCTCCTTCTAAATCGAGTAACGTTTATATGCAAAGGACAAAATTTTCTTTTGGATACGAGTATCACCTTTCCGATGCACTATTCCTCCTTTAATGCATCCCTCGCGCCCTCACATTGACGAATTAACACAGAAATTGCGTCGCTATGAAGTCCTATGGGATCTATAACTTCTCCTTCTAAATCGAGTAACGTTTCTATGGAAACGACAGGATTTTCCTTTGGGATACGAGTATCTCGCTCCCTCACATTGACGAATTAACACAGAAATTGCGTCGCTATGAAATACTATGGGTTCTATGACTACTCCTTCTAAATCGAGTAACGTTTCTATGGAAACGACAGGATTTTCTTTTGGGATACGAGTATCTCGCTCCCTCACATTGACGAATTAACACAGAAATTGCGTCGCCATGAAATACTATGGGTTCTATGACATTTCCTTCTAAATCAAGTAAAGTTTCTATGGAAACGAAAGGATTTTCTTTTGGGATACTACTATCTCCTTTCCGATGCACTATTCCCTCTTTACTGCATCCCTCGCTCCCTCACATTGACGAATTTACACAGAAATTGCGTCGCTATGAAATACAGTGGGTTCTATGACCTCTCCTTCTAAATCGAGAAACGTTTCTATGGAAACGACAGGATTTTCTTTTGGGATACCATTATCTCCTTTCCGATGCACTATTCCTTCTTTACTGCATCCCTCTATCCCTCACATTGACGAATTAACACATATATTTCGTCGCTATGAAATACTATGCGTTCTATGACTTCCCCTTCTAAATCGAGTAACGTTTCTATTGAAACGACAGGATTTTCTTTTGGGATACCATTATCTCCTTTCCGATGCACTATTCCTTCTTTACTGCATCCCTCTATCCCTCACATTGACGAATTAACACAGAAATTTCGTCGCTATGAAATACTATGGGTTCTATGACTTCCCCTTCTAAATCGAGTAACGTTACTACGGAAACGGCATAATTTTATTTTGGGATACGAGTACCTGCTTTCCGATGCACTATTCCTTCTTTACTGCATCCCTCGCGCCCGCACATTGACGAATTAACACAGAAATTGCCACGCAATGAAATACTATGGGTTCTATGACTTCTCCTACTACATCGAGTAACGTTTCTATGGAAACAAAAGGATTTGCTTTTGGGATACGAGTATCTCCTTTCCCATGCTCTACTCCTCCTTTACTGCATCCCTCACTCCCTCACATTGACGAATTAAAACAGAAATTGCGTTGCTGTGAAATACTATGCGTACTGTGACATCTCCTTCTAAATCGAGTAACGTTTATATGCAAAGGACAAAATTTTCTTTTGGATACGAGTATCACCTTTCCGATGCACTATTCCTCCTTTAATGCATCCCTCGCGCCCTCACATTGACGAATTAACACAGAAATTGCGTCGCTATGAAGTCCTATGGGATCTATAACTTCTCCTTCTAAATCGAGTAACGTTTCTATGGAAACGACAGGATTTTCCTTTGGGATACGAGTATCTCGCTCCCTCACATTGACGAATTAACACAGAAATTGCGTCGCAATGAAATCCTATGGGATCTATGACTTCTCCATCTAAATCGAGTAACGTTTCTATGGAACGATAATATTTTCTTTTGGGATACGAGTATCTCCTTCCCGATGCACTATTCCTTCTTTACTGCATCCCTCACACCCGCACATTGACGAATTAACACAGAAATTACCACGCAATGAAATACTATGGGTTCTATGACTTCTCCTTCTAAATCGAGTAACGTTTCTATGGAAACTACAGGATTATCCTTTGGGGTACTACTGTCTCCTTTCCGTTGCACTATTCCTTCTTTACTGCATCTCTCGCTCCCTCACATTGACGAATTAACATAGAAATTGCGTCGCTATGAAATACTATGTGTTCTATGGCTTCTCCCTCTAAATCGAGTAACGTTTCTAAGGAAACGACAGGATTCACTTTTGGGATACGACTATCTCCTATCCGATGCACTATTCCTTCTTTACTGCATCCCTCGCTCCCTCACATTGACGAATTAAACAGAAATTGCGTCGCTATGAAATACTATGGGTTTTATGACATCTCCTTCTAAATCGAGTAACGTTTCTATGGAAACGACAGGATTTTCTCTTGGGATACGACTATCTCCTTTCCGATGCACTATTCCTCCATTACTGCATCCCTCGCTCACTCACATTGACGAATTAACACAGAAATTGCGTCGCTTTGAAATACTATGTGTTCTATGACATCTCCTTCTAAATCGAGTAACGTTTCTATGGAAACGACAGGATTTTGTTTTGGGATACGACTATCTCCTTTCCGATGCACTATTCCTTCTTTACAGCTTCCCTCGCTCCCTCACATTGACGAATTAAAACAGAATTTGCGTCGCTGTGAAATACTATGGGTTCTGTGACATCTCTTTCTAAATCGAGTAACGTTTATATGGAAACGACAGGATTTGCTTTTTGATACGAGTATCTCCTTTCCGATGCACTATTCCTTCTTTACTGCATCCCTCGCGCCCTCACATTGACGAATTAACACAGAAATTGCGTCGCAATGAAATCCTATGTGATCTATGACTTCTCCATCTAAATCGAGTAACGTTTCTATGGAACGATAGTATCTTCTTTTGGGATACGAGTATCTCCTTTCCGATGCACTATTCCTTCTTTACTGCATCCCTCACACCCGCACATTGACGAATTAACACAGAAATTACCACGCAATGAAATACTATGGGTTCTATGACTTCTCCTTCTAAATCGAGTAACGTTTCTATGGAGACTACAGGATTTTCCTTTGGGGAACTACTGTCTCCTTTCCGTTGCACTATTCCTTCTTTACTGCATCTCTCGCTCCCTCACTTTGACGAATTAACATAGAAATTGCGTCGCTATGAAATACTATGTGTTCTATGGCTTCTCCCTCTAAATCGAGTAACGTTTCTAAGGAAACGACAGGATTCACTTTTGGGATACGACTATCTCCTATCCGATGCACTATTCCTACTTTACTGCATCCCTCGCTCACCCACATTGACGAATTAACACAGAAACTGCGTCGCTATGAAATACTATGGGTTTTATGACATCTCCATCTAAATCGAGTAACGTTTCTATGGAAACGACAGGATTTTCTCTTGGGATACGACTATCTCCTTTCCGATGCACTATTCCTCCATTACTGCATCCCTCGCTCCCTCACATTGACGAAGTAACACAGAAATTGCGTCGCTTTGAAATACTATGTGTTCTATGACATCTCCTTCTAAATCGAGTAACGTTTCTATGGAAACGACAGGATTTTCTTTTGGGATACGAGTATCTCCTTTCCGATGCACTATTCCTTCTTTACTGCATCCCTCGCTCCCTCACATTGACGAATTAACACAGAAATTGCCACGCTATGAAACACTATGGGATCTATGACTTCTCCTTCCAAATCGAGTAACGTTTCTATGGAAACGACAAGATTTTGTTTTGGGGACTACTGTCTCCTTTCGGATGCACTATTCCTTCCTTGCTGCATCCCTCGCTCCCTCACATTGACGAATTAACACAGAAATTGCGTCGCTATGGCCGTTGCACTATTCTTTCTTTACCGCATCCGTCGCTCCCTCACATTGACGAATTAACACAGAAATTGCGACGCAATGAAATACTATGGGTTCTATGACTTCTCCTTCTAAATCGAGTAACGTTTCTATGGAAACGACAGGATTTTCATTTGGGATACGAGTATCTCGCTCCCTCACATTGACGAATTAACACAGAAATTGCGTCGCCATGAAATACTATAGGTTCTATGAAATTTCCTTCTAAATCGAGTAAAGTTTCCATGGAAACGAAGGGATTTTTTTTTGGGATACCACTATCTCCTTTCCGATGCACCATTCCTTCTTTACTGCATCCCCCGCTCCCTCACACTGAAGAATTAACACAGAAATTGCGTCGCTATGAAATACTATGAGTTCTATGACTTCTCCTTC